>NC_083437.1:6317603-6647603 GCF_020745735.1 Hemiscyllium ocellatum
GACGAGACGGTCCACGTCGCCGTGTAAACCACCGACAGCCATTCTGGGACCGGTGACAGCTGTGCTGACCCCACTGCCACGACACAGACGGACGCCAGGCCGCGCTCCCCGACGGGGGGGGATGGGCGTCGAACCTGACGAGCGGAATGTGCGGGGAAGGCCAAGCGTTCCGACGCCAGCCAAGGCAAGTGCAATTGATTGGAATCGCCTGTCTGAGGGTCGTTTGGCAATGTTAAAAACCTCTGAAATTTGAAGTCACAATCCAAAACTTGAAGAAAAGCTTGTTATCCACCAATTTTGGATGCATTATGACACTTTCTTCTAAGAGGCAAACTTCTGTCATGCATCTGAATGTTAACACAGTGTTGGCAATCTAATGTGTAAGTAAAAAGTGAGGTCTGCAGATGGTGGAGATCAGAGCTGAAAATGTGTTGCTGGTTAAAGCACAGCAGGTCAGGCAGCATCCAAGGAATAGGAAATTCGACGCTTCGGGCCAGAGCCCTTCATCAGGAATGAGGAGGGTGTGCCAGGCAGGCTAAGATCTGTGCAGAGGAGATGACCTGGGGGGTGCAGTGAGAGAGAGACTCACTGAAATCCTTGTAGAGGGAGGAAGAGAGCTTCTTCAAGGAAGGCATCCTTGCAAGAGGATTCGCAGTAGGTTAAAATCTTCGAGTAAAAAGTGAGGTCTGCAGATGCTGGAGATCAGAGCTGAAAATGTGTTGCTGGTTAAATCTAAAGGTCAAACTTAACCTTCTCAGGGCAGAGCCCTGCAATGTTTCATTTAACTGAAAACTTAATATACATAATAACACAACATAACATTGACATTTGAATTGTATTTAACACTTGCCTGTCAGAATGTTGCTGACTTTAAGACTAGCTTTCTCAATTGTTCACATGTTCTCAAATTAAGCCACATTTTCTTTCTAGAAGAAGTGCTCATGCCCGAAACGTCGATTCTCCTGCTCTTTGGAAGCTGCCTGACCTGCTGTGCTTTTCCAGCAACACATTTTCAGCTTTCATATGCATAGCAGCCTGTGAAAGTAGCAGTGGAGAAAAGGAATCCTATAGGGTTTACAATGTGAGCCCAACCTCAGAAGAGATGTAAGCCTTGTCACAATTGAAAACCTGTCAGGGAGATATTGAATTTTTTTTTGTATAACTTCCAAATTTTTTTTTAAATTCTAGATTCCTTTTCATCTCTATTAACACATGAGAATCCCATCCCAGATTATTCCACTGTGTCAAGAGATGTTCTTTATGTGGTAGAGAATTCCACAGGCTCAACACTATAACCCGAACACCTATTCTATATTCTTAAACTGTTATACCTGATTCTAACTCCCCGGTCATTGGAAACATTCTTACTGTGTTTACCCTATACTGTTAAAATTTTTTTAGGTTTCTAGGCGATTCCTGCCCCCCCTCCCCTTCATTTTTCTAAACTCCAGTAGATATAGTCCTAGCCAATTTCAGTCTCACTTCATAAGTTAGTTCTGCCATCCCAGAAATGACTCTGGTAAACCATCATTGCATTCCCTCCATAGCCACAGCATCCTTCATTCCTCAAATAAGGAATTTGAGTGAAATGACCAGATTTGCTAAATGTGTGTACAAAATCTGCATTTACTTCCACGGTTGGAATAGCTACATGGTTGCCTCGTTCTAAGAAGGATGCATCTGGACTGGAGGGTGCTGAGGAGATTCATCAGGATGTTGCTTGAGATAGAACATTTTAGCTATGAAGAGAGGCTGGATAAGCTCGGGTTGTTTTCTTTGAACCAGAGAAGGCTGAGGGAGTCCTGATTTAGGTGTATGAGATTGAGGGTGTGAATAGGAAGCAGTTATTTCACTTAGTTAAAGGGTCAATAATAGGGGACATAATTTTAAGGTGAAGGGGAGGAGATTTAGCCAGGATTTGAGGAAAACCTTTTTCGGGGTATACATCTGAAGGGTATTGGGAGGAATCCACTGTTTCAAAAGATATTGCAAATTGGAACCCCTCAAACTTTTTCTGGAAAAAAAAATGTGGAATAGCATTTGAAATGTCATAACTTTCAAGGGTGTTGGTCAAGTGCTGGTAAGTGGGATTAGCATAGGAAGGTCAGCACAAACCTTGGCCGAAGGGTCTCTTCAAGTGCTGTTTAACTCTGACTATGACACTCTAAATAGCAGCAAATAAGGATACTGATATTACAGGTGTGGAAAAAAAATTAACAGATTATAAAATCAGACTACTGTCCCAACTGACATTCACTAACTTGTCACAGTTTGTGAATTGAATCTTGATTGTGTAGAGTAATGGCTGTGGTTGAGGATGGGGTATAAAATACTGTTTAGTCTGAGTACTACTAAAATAGTAGTGCAGAGATTATAATATATTATATATACAAGTTTTCAACACCCTCAGAAAGATTCTTTGAACTTTAGATGTATTTTTCGATTTAAAATGATATCTTAACAGCAGTATTTTATTTAATAATTGCTTTAATTATTCCGTAGGCACCACCATTGCGCTTGCTGGCTTCTCTTTTTTGGGTTTCTGCTTGACCTAGCTGATGGAGCTGTTGCAAGACAACTTAATGCATGTTCCGTTCTTGGTAAGTTCAGACTCTTAACAGGCTCGCAGAGCTTTCAGTTACATCATCTCCATAAATACTAGAGTGACCTATGTTACAGTAATGCTGGAGAAAAAGTTTACCTTAGACCAAATTGAAGGGTTGAGCATTAT
This sequence comes from Hemiscyllium ocellatum, assembly GCF_020745735.1. Lineage (NCBI taxonomy): Eukaryota > Metazoa > Chordata > Chondrichthyes > Orectolobiformes > Hemiscylliidae > Hemiscyllium > Hemiscyllium ocellatum. The sequence goes on from NC_083437.1 coordinate 6,320,335, forward strand.
TTCTGCCCATTAATAATGTGTGTATTTTTAGTAGTTGTTAAGTTACAATTTTGAAAATGGTGCTCCTCTTCCTTTTCTTAAATTGCTAGTAAGCTATTGAGCAGAAGGAAATATAAATGGCAGATTTATATTTCTACATCTACATTTTCTGCTGTAGTGCTCAAAATAACATTTCAATACTCAAGAAAAATGTCTAACCGCAATAGAAAATCCTCATACTAAGTGCATTTTTCTCATCCCTTGAAACACAACCAGTTATCATCACTTCTGTTACATGATATGCAGACACCTACTACCTAGCAAAAAAATTGCACAATACACATACTAATAGAAACTAGCTGAAAATTGTTACCATAATATGGTTTTACATTCTTTGAGCCTACCAATTAATTTCTTAATTTATAACACATTTTACAATGAATTCTTTCAGTTAGTTGCAATAACTAGGAAATTCCTTGAAGCTGCTTTCACTGCATAACTTGGTCAGACATGCAATGAAAGTTCAATTTCCATGCTTCCAGCACAGATATCAAGGCCAAAGAAATAAGCAGACAAAAACTGACGATACTTAAAAATGAAGTTTGACACTCAAATATATTTTGTCTCAGTGGGAGTCATTTACACTACAAAAGACAGGTTCATGTCAGGTGGGATGTTAAAATTTAAAAATCGCAAGCTTGACCACAGCCTACCCACTTCTAATTTTAAACATAGTTCAGTCCATTTTGTAAGTGGGGATCAACTTGGTTCCAACTCAGTCAGTGGCCATGCTCATTTCACAAAGAAGAATGGAATGAATTTAAATTAACTGTTTCTCCTCTTTTTAAGCCCAAGATAGTCACAGGTTCTTTGCTTTACTCCTGTCCCTTACTGAGGCTATTCCCCATATCCTGGCTTTTGGATTCAATTTTTTATATGAACACACATCATAAATCTGACAATGAAATGAAAGATAGGATTTATTAACAAAGCAGAATGTTCAATTTATTCACTACTTCAGTCACACTCATAAAGCACGTAGCGAACCATGGAGGACCACAGAGAAGATGGTTATAAATAATAAGTTTTTGTAAATCCAGAGCTGCTAAAAATCAGTTCACCTGAAAATTCTGTGTTAAATTATATTTTTCCTCAGTGAATTGAGACCAGTCACTTTCGTCTTTGCAACTTCTCTCCAGTCCGCAACTTGGATAAAGTTGGGGATCTGAGGTAGTCTGCTACTCATACAGAAGGCTTCCTTGCAATCTGGAGGTTAAACAGCAAAGAACGTAGAATTCCCAAATTATACAATTAAGTATTTCAGCAAGCTTAGATTTCAGTCATTTGACAAAGACAGGCATTTCAGGTGCTGAGGACCCATCTTGGTGGGCTAATTGAAAGGTTGGTAAGTTAATCGCTCCCCCACTAGAGTTTCCATTGCAAGCTGTTCCTGAGGTGTGGGTGTTGCTAGCTACACCATTGTTTATTACCCATCCAATTAACTTGGCCTCATTATTATGGATCTGGAGCCATGTTTAGGCTAGACTAGTTAAGGATGGCGGCTGTCCTTCCCTAAAGGACATTAATGAATCCGATGAGTTTTTGCAGTAATTGCAGTGATTACATGGTTGCTTTTAGAGTAGTTTTTAGCTTTAATTTCAGATTTTATCAAATTCTACTTCCACAATTTGCCTAAGTGGAATTTGAACCCATGTTAGCGTGGGATACTGGATTAATGGTGCATTATCACTATATTACCACCTCACCCAGCATTAGCATTCATCTTAGAATAAGGAGCCTTGATGTTTTTCTTTGTCCAGAACTGGCTGGAAGTAAGCAACCTATGTCAAAGTCCTTTGTCAGCTTTTGATGGAATGTCAGTTCAATGCAGAGGGTTCAGAGGCTTCTGAAAATATGATTGTGGGATCAGTCTTGTCTATTTTTATAATTCCAGCAAGATTTTCCATTTTTAAAAGTAAGAAAGAATTTAAACACTAATGTATAGAAGAAAGTAGTTTTCTTTGGGGTTTCTCTTCGTGCCTTCTGGCCATGGCAATATATTAATTTTGAGGTTATATGCTTCAGATTTAACCTGTCTATAAACAGTTTCCAAGCATTGCTGTGCCAGCAAAAGTAGTCAACAACTTTATGGGCAAAAATAGGCACCAATGTAACTCCTTAGTATATTGTGACATTGTTTCCCACCTTAAAAATGGCTTCAAACAGGATTCCAGTGCTTTAATATTTGGTCAGTAACTAGCAGGAGAGAAAGCTGCCTGGTCAGTTTACCTCGTTTGATTGCACTGCTCCACTTCGACAAAGTTGTATAACTAGCTTAGTTTGCACTTTCATTTGAGCATTATGTTTTCTGGATCCACGTCAAGGTTTCTGTGTTTTGCAAAATATGAGCCAGACAGTTGGCTACAGTGATGTCCTTATGAATCCCTTCTTTTGGACTCTCTTTGTCGTGACTGATTCTGATACTTCCAAGCTACCACTATGGAAATCCGAAAGTAATTGAAATATCTCAAAACTAATGCAAAACATTTCATTGCATCACTGTTTCAGACAACAGTTGCAGAAGGAAATGAAACATGCACTTGCTTTAATGTTGGTGGCAACAGCAGTCCCACAAAATCAAGGGTGACATCTGTTAAACTAGATGATTCCTAGATGCCTGAGAAATCAGTGTTTGATCTACAGGTTTTCCACAGGGTTGGCAGATTATTTCAAGGGCAAATAGAATTCACATGCCTAGGTTGGCTCCCTTTACATTCCTGTATAATTGCACTTCACAGTCAAGTTGTTAAGCCTCAATATGATTTGTGCCTTGATGGATCTGAGATGCCATGCTGAATGGTCAGCAGCTTTCTCCTCTTAGTCAGTGGTGTTAATGTTTCAATGCTTTGGAATGACTTTGAATATCTTCATACCTTTTTCCCATGGCTTGCCTTTGAGCATTGGCCAACAGAGAGTTGGGAGAAGAGGACCAGCAGATGGGAAGTAGTTTTCTGAATTCAGTGTCAATTAGAATGGGTGCATTTTTGTTTCGTATTTTGTTCTGGGTACCACTGTTTAGTGTGTGAAGGCATTATAGAGTATGCAACAAAGATTCACAAGCATGATTCCAGAGATGAGGAACTTCAGTAATGTGGATAGATTGAAGAAGCTAGAGCTGTACTTCTGAGCAAAGGGAATTGGTAGAGGTCTAAAGTCATGCACTGTTCAGATGGAGTGAAAATGGAGGAACTGTTACCCGTTGGAGGAAGGATTGAAAACCAGTGGATTCTGATTTAAGGTGATCAACAAAAGGAGCAATGGTCAAATGAGGATAATTGTTTGAATTAGGAGTGCATTTCCTGGGGATGTGGTGGAGCACATTGTGGAGAGCATTGAATAATAACTTGAAGGGAGAAACATTGTCTACGAGGAGAAGGACTGGACACTGGGAATTGGAATTGCTCTTATAGAGCCAGAGAATACTTTATTTTAATTCATTCATGTGATGTGGGCTTCGCTGACTGAGCAGGCATTTGTAGTCTATCTCTAATTAATCTTGAGAAAGTGGTGGTGAGCTGCTGCAATCCATTTGCTGTAGGTAAATCCCAATGATGTTGGGGAGAGATTCCAGGATTTTTTCCCAATGACATTGGAGCATCAGGAACATATTGCCAAGTCAGGATGGTGAGTAGCTTGGAGGGCAACTTGCAGGTGATGGTATTTCTATATATCCCCTGCACTTATCCTTCAAAGGATGTTATGATGGGTTTCAAAGGTGCTGTATTAAAGAACCGTAGTGAATTTCTGCAGCGACCTTCGTAAATTGTCAAGTTTCTTGTGTTGAAGCTGCATTGACCTAGGCAAGTATGGAGTATTCCATCATATTCTTAACGGGTGCTTTGAAGGTGGCAGACAGGCTTTGAAGTGGGAAAGCAGGTATTTGCTGCAGGATTCCTTGCCCTTGACCTGCTCTTGAAATCGTAGTATTTATTTGTAAGGCTCAGCCAATCAAGTTTCTGGTTGATGGCAATCCCAGGATGTTGATAATGGGGGATTTCAATGAAAGTAATGCCATTAAATCTTATTGATCAATGCCGAGCACTTTTTCTGGCACAAATATTATTTGCCAATTCCCAGCCCAAGCCTGGACATTTTCCAGGTTGCACATGGACACAGACTGCTTTTGTATCTGAGGAATCATGAATGGTACTGTAGATTCTGTCCCTTAGAGCAAGAGGCTTAGGTGAGACAGAGTTTAAGTGCATTCGAGAGGGTTTCTTGAAACGGTATCTGGATAGTTCAACTGGAGGAGGGGCCATGTTGTCTTGGCTAATGAGCCTGGCAAGGTTTTCAGTGGGAGAGCATTTTGGAAACAGTGATCACAACTCCAGTTTTAAGATACATCAGGACCTTGCAGGAAGGGACTAAGTTTTGAGGAAGGCAAATTACGTGCGTATTAAGTAGGAGCTAGTGAGTGTTAATTGGGAGGAGCTGTTATCGGGCAAATCCACATTTCACAAGTGGGAATTGTTTATAGACCTGATGAGAGTTTAGGGCCAGCATGTTCCAGTAAGGAGAAAGGTGAGGGATCCTTGGAGAAAAGGGAGGTCATGAATTTAGTCAAAAGGAAAACAGTTTCATACGTAAGGTTTAGAAAGCTAAAATCTGACAGAGCCTGTGAGAAATATAAAGAAAGCAGGAAGGATCTCGAGGAGGGAATTAGAAGAGCAAGAAGGGGCTGTGAAATGACCTTGGCAGGTAGAGTTAAAGAGAATCCCAAGACATTCTGTACCAGTATTAAAAATAAGATGATGGCAAGGAAGAAGATAGGACCACTCAAGGATAAAGGACAGACCTTGTGCTTGGAGGCCGAGGATGTGGGCAGGATCCTAAATGAGTACTTTGCATCAGTATTCACCCAAATAAAGGATATGGAAGATAGTGAAATTTGTGTGGAGTATGCTAACATGCTAGGGTATTGTGAGATCAACAAAGAAGTGGTGTTGAGTCTCTTGAAGAGAATGAAGGTGGATTAGTCCCTAGTACTCGATGATATGTACCCCAGGTTATTGAAAAAGTCAAGAAAGGAGATTGCTGGAGCCTTGACCAAGATCTTTGTATCCTTGTTAGTCACTGCAGAGGTTCCAGAGGACTGGCGATTAGCTAATGTTGTTCCTCTGTTCAAGGAGGGAAATAGGGAAACTAAAGACTAGTGACTCTTACATTGGTAGTTGGGAAGTTATTAGAGAGAATTATGAGGAAAAGGGTTGATGTGCATTTGGAAAAGCATGGCCTAATTAAGGATAGTCAGCATGGCTTTGTTCGGGGAAGTCATGACTTACTAACTTGAATGAATTTTCCAAGAAGGTGACAAAGGTGATCGATGAGGTAGAGCATTAGATGTTGTCTACGTGGATTTTAGTAAGGCTTTTGACAAGGTTCCTGATGGTGGGTTTATTCAAAAGATCAAGATGTATGGGATCCACAGTGACTTGGATTTATAATTGGTTTGCCCATAGAAGTTAGAGTGGAAGGTAGTGGTGGAAGGGTGTTTTTCTGGCTGGAGGTCAATGTCTAGCGGTGTTCCACAGCTATTCATTCTGGGAGCCATGCTGTTTGTGATATTTATAAATGACTTGGATGAAAATGTAGATGTGTGAGTTTGCACGACAATACAAAGATCGTTGGAGTTGTGGATAGTGTAGGCAGTTGTCAAAGGATACAATGGCATATAAATCGGTTGCAGCTATGGATGGAGAACTGGCAGATGAAGTTTAATGTGGGTATGTGTGAGGTGCTGCACTTTGGCAGATCTTGGTTGTTTTCTCCGGATTAGCGGAGGCTAACGGGAGACTTGATCAAAGTCTATAAAATTTAGATGCTTAGATAGTGTTGACAGTAAGAATCCTTTTTTTTTCCCCCAGATTTGAAATTTCCAATACTAGGGTGCATGCATTTAAGGTGAGAGGGAGAAAGAGGAAAAATCTTTTTTTACACAGAGAGCAGTAATAGTTTGGAACATGCTATCAGGGGTGGTGGTGGGGCAGAGAAAAATGCAATCCTTCATTTAAGGAATTTTTAGATGAGCACATGAATATGCAAGGAGAAAGTGAGGACTGCAGATGCTGGAGATCAGAGTTGAGAGTGTGGTGCTAGAAAAGCACAGCAGGTCAGGCAACATCCATGGTGCAAAAGAATCGACTTTTGGGCATAATCCTGATGATTCCTTATGAAGGGCCTATGCCCAAAATGTCAATTCTCCTGCTCCTCGGAGGCTGCCTGACCTGCTGTGCTTTGCCAGCACCACACACTCAACTCCGAGCTCCAGCATCTGCAATCCTCACTTTCTCATCCAAGTTGGACTGAAGGGTCTGTTTCCGTGCTTTACATATCTATGACTAAATATTAAGATACCAAACTTGCAGCATGAGTGTGTAAATAATAAATTCATTGCAAAATCAATAAATGTGAAGTGGTGTATTTTATTAAGAGGAATGAATTAGAAATGAAATAGAACTTGTGTTCAAGGCACAAAAGGATCGAAGAGGACCTATTCACAAATTATTTGAAGTAACAGCAAATGTTAGCATAGCTTTAAAAATGGAATAAACATCTAAAGGATGTTCATTCCTAAAGGAACAAAAATCAAATGCAGATAGATTGTACTTTAACATGGATTATGATGCATATTATTTGTGTATTAGGGAGGAAAGGACTATCACAAAACTGGATAAAGTGCAGAAAGGATGTGGAACAACACCAAACCTAAGAAGAGTATAACAATTAGGAAAGAATGGACAGGCTTAGACTCATTACTCCAGAAAAGAGAAATCTGAGTGGTGTTCTTACAGAAGCATTTAATATTATGAATGAGTGCAGTGGGATAGACAGATGTTTTCATTGATGAAGTAGTCCAAAATTCAGGGATGTAAATATAAAATAGTCATTGATAAATTTATGCAGCAATTTAAAAGTCTATCTACCTCATCTGCACAACCTTGATAGTGTCCACGGATATACAGGTTAGGTGGATTAACCATGGAAAATAGGGTGCTGGGGGGATAGAGTCTATGTGGGATGCACTTCGGAGGGTTGGAGCAGACTCGGGTCAAATTGCAGTGTAGGGATTTTATGATTCGAAATCATGAGCTGCTTTACTCCTAGATGTTAATACTTGCAGTGGTGGAAGTGACCAACATAATGAGGCAGCATAGTGGCTCTGGTTAGCACTGCTGCCTCACAGCACCAGGGATCTGGTTTCAATTCCAGTCTCTGGTGACTGTCTGTCTGTGTGGAGTTTGCACATCTTCCCCGTGTTTGCATGCATTTCCTCCGGGTGTTGCTGTTACCTCCCACAATCCAAAAATGTGCAGGTTAGGTGAACTGGCTATGCTAAGTTGCCCGTAGTGTTCAGGGATGTGTAGTTTAGGTGTATTAGTCAGGAGTAAATATAGGGTAATAGGGTAGGGGAATGGGTCTGGGTGGGTCACTGTTCAGAGGGTCAGCGTGGATTTGTTGGGCCGAAAGGTCTGTTTCCACACTATAGAGATTCAATGATTCTGTGATAAGTTTATTTAAAAGTACACAAGAAAGAAACAAAGTAGAAGGATATCTTGCTGAGTAAACTGCAATTACTGTGGGAAGAGACTTGCATGGACCGTAAGCACTGGCATAGAGCCTTTGGGCTGCATTACATGCTATGTTGTGAAGAGACGGTTTCCATATATATATATTTTTAAAACTTTATGTGGATCCATTAAAATATATATTGATGGTTATACAAAGGACACTTTTTGTTAAGGAAAAAATGCTGGGTACAGGGAGCTTAGATGGAGTCTGGAAAACCTCCAGAAAAGAGTCACATGTCCAATTTGACAGTGCGATAAGACTGAGTGGGAATTTGAGATTTGTCTCAGAGGCAACAGCCTGTTGCTCCTTTCTTCTTTCTTTGCAATCTCTCTCAGCAGTGTTTGATATGAAAGCCTACCAAAAGTAATCTTTAACATTCCAAGTTCCAGAAGAGAATTTTCTTGGACTGTAACACACCATATGAAGCAAGGGGAATTCGGCCACCTATATTTGCTCCAGGAAGACCCCCAGTGCCAGCAGCTTGTGTATGTAGATTACTTTCTGAATCAGTACAGTCTATGACTTTTTCATTGGTTTATTTTCTACTTGGGCCTAATGTACTGTAATAATAAAACTGCAGAATATCTATTTTTCAACTTGTGTATATGTTATGATTTTTTTTAAAAGACTGTAGGTATATATATTTACATATTTCTGATGAGGGGCTTTTGCCCGAAACATCGATTTTTCTGCTCCTTGGATGCTGCCTGTGCTCTTCCAGCACCACTAATCCAGAATCTGGTTTCCAGCATCTGCATTGTTTTACCATATATACATAATCCAAACTATTGCTCAGTAAGTTTTTCATCTTTGATTGTGTAAATTGTTTTTGGTAATAGATCAGTTATTTATTGTTGACCAAATAAACTGGCTGACTTGTTGTTAAATACTAAATCTGACATTCTGAGCTCTGTATAATTGGCCATTTCACCAACCAGGTTAAATTTAAGACTGCTTGTGACCAGTAAAGGAATGGGACTAGCAAAAGGAAATAATGTGTTCTTCCAAACTCTGCCATAGCAGTTGTAATGAAAATCCGTGAACTCCCTTATCTGTAGTGCCTGGGTAACTTCTACTTTTTAATCTGAGAAATTGCTGTTCTGCTCCCTACGTACCTTGGCCATATTCTGAGTGTTTTGGAAGATCTGCAATTTCGTCCGTTGTTTCCCTCGAAATGCCAAACATCCATCTCCTAAAATTTATTTGTCTTAAAGTTGTACAGTTAATGTAAAAAGCAGAAAACTTTACTCTGCAGCATTCTGTATTTCCTAAATATGAGAAAAGAACTTGTCGTTCCCTCTATTGCATACTTAGCCAAAAAATAATTTGAAACACCTTTGTAAACAATGTAGCCTTAGTCGTCCTGCCATCATACAATCTTATTTTCATTGATCCAATTTTATTTGTCTTTTGTCATTCTCTTTTTCATTCTATTATCGCTTGCTTTGTCACATTTAACTTATTTCTCTGTGCCATTTTGCTGCCTGTTACACCAGACAGACAAATCTTTTGGCATTCAATCTACCCGATTCAAATGCATTTTCTGATTTTAAACATATTTTATTCTTAGATCAGGACTACCAAGCAACTCTAATGAATGGATCAGCTTTTAAAAGAAGGTTTCTGTTGAACCATGGCAGATAGTTGGAATTGTTAATGAACCTGCACACCATAAACTGCATGTGAGGAGTTCTTATTAAGAAAGAATAAAACGGAGGCATTGTGTTCTGCATTAGTGGATCATCTAGGATGTCTATAGCAGAGATTGTAATGCCAATTCGAATTCTCAGAAAATCTGGTTGCGATCAAAAGCAAAGTCATTACTGCTTTGCAATTGACTAATCAGGAGGTACAATGAACATGTAGCCACATAGTTCGAGGTTGCATGGTTCTCTAATGCACCAATAATGTCCTTCAGTCAGCTAATGGATGGCGAAAACATTTAAGTCACTAACTTGAGCTGATAGACTATGTACGTGGTATCACATAAAAGGGAGGTCAAACTGGGACAGAACTACAATGGTCATACAGAGCATTCCTAATGATCCCTTCTGGCATCTTTCCTGACGTCAGTTGTAATGGAATGTACAATTTACCTGTTCTGACTTGTCTTTTTTGTTTGAATTGTGGTGTGTTAGCTTCTCTCCAGTCATCCGAATTGGCATGTTGTCAAGTCTGTGACAAAATAGCTCATGTAGACAGTTGCCATGTTTTCAAACAACCTCAAATAAATGTCACCTTGGGCATCAGTATGACCTGGTTTGAAACCCCTTTAGTTCCTCAAATTTAGATATACTTCTATTTTGACATTTGCGATCGGAGTGTCAACTGCAACATGCATACGTAAAAATTAAAATGAGTTCAAGAATAAACAGGAATGAATGAAATAGCTTTATTGTCACATATACTCAATGTATAAACTTTTCACTGTACTCATTGTCATTTACAGTGCCTTCTTAAGTGGAAAGGTTCCTAGGTACAGCTTTTAATTACAAGATCTAAGAAAATACAGAAATAAAATGTCCAGCATTGCAGAAATAAAAATCAAGAACAGTGGTCTTCCAACGCATACCCCACTGACACCTAGCCTCTAGTCAACTCAGGGCCCTGGCTCCAGACTGTGTCAGCTTTCACCTTGAGGATCATGAGGCTGGGAGATTGCAGTCTGGAGCAATGTTGGAAGACTACTTGTGTACCATGCTGGGAGGCTGCCATACTAGGCCAGGAGTCGTCACTGGAGGCCAGGAAAGAAGAAGGAAAAACATCAAGGGGCGGAAAAAAAAGAACGGCCGGAGCAGACAAGTTCCGGCTGAAGTGACCTACTCATCCACCATCTTGCTCGGAATAAAAATATTGATGCAAAGCACTGGTTAAAATATTCCTTACATCTTAGAAGCTTACCTGAAGCTGTGGAATTCTGCAGTGGTTCTGTGCAGCTACAATAACTAAAATAAATGTTATTAAATTATTTTCTATCCATACAATAAAAACCAAAAGCTTTGAGTTCTGCTGGGACTATTAAAACTGTTCAGTTTATAACAAGTTTACTTCACACTTTTGTCTACAGGCAGGCTTTAGGTCTCGTGCCCCTGATGCAACAAAGACAAAGTAACCATAGTCCCACTGGATCAATGGGCTGCTCTCTTGTTAGAGAGACGCACCTCGTGGTGGTATAACCTGAGAATCACCATGCCTCAGGTGAGCGGAGATGTTGAAAAGGAACATCCTTAATGGTGCGGGAACTCTACATCACGAACCAGCTTTCCACCTAACTGAGCTAACTGAACCCCTGTTTGATGAAGTACAGAAAAAGTGGGATGTGAAAGGGTAGACCCTTCCATCTAGAGTCAGAAATCTGATTCTCCAAACATTTCCAGATCCTGACCCTGTGTTACATTCATCTCAGTGACACAATCAATTTTAAAATCATAGTGCCTAATCCATCTTGGAGATGTCTGAGGCAGAATATAAAAACAGAAACCCTGTGAAAAAGTCAGTGACAGTCAAGACTGAGCTTGCTATTCACTGAAAAAAGATGGCAGAGGAAAGTTAGAGGGCCAGTATTGGTACAGACAGATGAGTATGGGCTTTCCCCAGATTCTAACAGAAGAAATGGTACAAGACTTAATAAAAGAGTTGTGATGGAGGTTAGTTATTGAGATCAGCAGTCAGGTGAGGAGAAGGGCATGGGTTCAATGGCAGGGAAAACCATGGTCAGATAAGATATAAACAAAAACAAAGAATTACAGATGCCAGAAGTCAAACAAAAATACAAAGTGCTGGAAAAAGTTGGTAGGTCTGGCACCATTTGCAGAGAGAAAAACAAAGTTAATGATCCAAGTCAGGTGACCCTTTCAATGATCAGGTCTGGCAATGTGTGGCTTCGGTGATTGGCCTCTAATCCTGCAACAGCATGTATGAGCTGAGACTTTGTCCCATAGTCCTGCCTAAAATTGTCAGAGTAAGTAACCAACTGTATCACTAAGAAGTCAGCCACCCTCCCACAGGAGGTGAAATTGAGAAGGGAACAGCGCTGAGGATTGTAGCATTATGGTTAAGTAAATGAGGAAGGGCACCCTTCTCATGCATCACCCTTCCTTTATGCTGCAGGAAAAGAGAGCTCACAGCAGTTGGGAGATGTCTCAAACAGCTGGTGATGTGCTAGGCCTGCAAAGGTGGTGGGTTTTGAGAAGATGCCATCATGCAGCCTATAGTAGCTAATGAAATGGAAAGCTCAGAAAAAGTAGGGTTATTTGTCCTATCTTCGGCTAGATGAAATCAAGGAAGTGTGTTTGGAAGTGCCGATGCACTTGATCACCACTCTCTTGTGTTTCGTGGTGATTAACAGACTTGTATGTCAGAAGGGCTCACGCTAATTTAACATCATCTCATTTGAACATTTCAACACTAATGACAGATGATTTTGTAATTCATCTCACATCATAAAGAGATAATAAAGCAACCACAAAAATCAGATGAAATCCATGGAAAGCGTTCAGAATGATGTCTCCACAGGAGACAGATGTGTAATGTTATTGGACAAGCAGTCCAGAGGTCAAGTTGCTTCTCTGGGGACATAAGTTAAAATCTCATTATAGCAGCTGATGTAATTCATTTCATAAATCTGAAATTGAAAGCTAGTTTCACTAATATAAGCAATGTTTGAGAGTCCTTCATCATTGGCAGGACAGATCCACCACAAGTAGCTGCACAGTAATATACAGCCAAGAAATAATTGCCCTGAACATTGAATCTAGATCCCATGAGATCCCAAAGCATCAGGACAAAAATGTGAAAGATACCTCCTCCTGACTACTCACACTATCTCTCAACCACCTCATGGCAATCATCCACAGATTCTATCAACAAACACATCGACCTGGACCAATATACTGACCACTGCAGTGGACAGCTGGAACTGACAACCGGAAGCGGCAGAGACAAACCACTATAAATGCCGGAGGAAACAACACAGAAGCACTTCGCAGGAGGCTCCCAAGCACTCAGGATGTCACCTAGACGGGACGAAACATCTGCAATACAAATCCCCTGCTCGGCAAACAGAACCACAACAACATGGATCAGCTCTTTTCCATATTGAAAACAATTTGGAAACAGCATGGTGGGTAGGAAGGGCACAGATGGTATTGTGGCAGTAATTATTTTTACTGCCAGTCACCAAGAGTAGCTCTGTACCATCACTTGGCAAACTAACAGGAAGGAAAACATAATGACTTATTTGACATCATCCTCATTAATCTACCTGTTGAAGATACGTCTATCCACAACAGTGTTATTAGGAGTGACAACAGCACCTCGGGCAGGCAAAGGCCCATCTTCACAGTGAGGAGACCATCCATCTGCTATGTGGCACTACCACTCCACTAAATGTAATTGATTAGAGAAAAGATCAGTGTCAAAATTGAACATCTGTCAGATGGCAGAATTGTCTTTAATTCCAATCCAGCCAACCAATGGCTCATTCTCATTTGCATGACCAGCAAGCAAAGGAATCAACTTGTTTCAATGAAAAGTGCAGAAATTCAGTGTTAAACCTAAGATATCGACCTGGTGAAGCTACAACACAGGACTAGGTCCATGCCAAATCAGGGAAGCAGCTTGCAATAAACAGAACAAAGAGTCTAGCAATCAATAGATTAGATTAGCAGTCCTGCCACATCTAATCATTGATCATGGTGGAAAAGAAGAGACGACTTGACTCCCATCCATATTGATCAGGGCACCCAAAACAAAGATGCAGAAGTTAAGGCTGAAGCATCTATATCCAGAGGTGCCAAGTGAATGATCATAAGAAATAGAAGCAGGAGTAGACCACTTAACCCCTTTGAGCCTGTGTTTAATGAGATCATGGCTGATCTAAATGTGGCATAAACCACTTTTGAGCCTATACCTTGGATCCCTTGTGAACATAAAATCTGCATGTAAATTGGCCACTTAAGGGCCTCAAATTGGATTCTTGGAGAGAAGGCCATCCTTGACAGTCCTCACTGCTGACTGGATTGAATGGAGTCAGAAAAGTGACCAACACCCAAAGTACCCCTTGTCCCTCTTCAGGAGAGATAGAAATGTGATGAGTTTTATGCTGTTGACAAAGATGGAGGCTGATCAGGGTTTGGCTAGAGATCAGGAGGAATTAAGTCCCAAGGAATTAATGAACAAAAAGCAAAGGAGTTGGTAACAGCAGTGGTAAAGAAAGAAGATATTCATCTGGATGAGGTGTTCATAGCAGAATGAAGGTCAGTTGTCTGAAAATGAAGAGATGGGAACAAGATACGAACTGGCACTTGACACAAAAGAATAGGACAGAGTTTACAGTCTGAAGAGGTTGAACTTCATTTTGATTTTAAAACCTTAATAAGTGTGAACTAAATATTTTTGGCTGTTGCATAGGAACATTTGTTCAGATGTATCTTTGTGAATGACAAGAAATGGCCTGCAAGGTGAAACAGATCAATGTTTATCAATTGTTTGAGGCAGATGAAACCCTTACCATTGTTCTGTGATTAACTGATTTTGCACCACAGTATCCAAGTCCTATTAAGTAGGAGTTAAATTCTGCTGTCTTTCTCTCCAGAATCCCGGGAGTTAGTCTAACAAAACCTGGCCATAAAGTAGAGATGTTGCATGTTGCTTAGAAAACAGTATGTTCAAGTTTTGCACTTACACCTCTCATGCACTGCATTTTTTCCACATTGTATACTGTTAATGGTTTGCTGAACTTACTTTGTATTTTTAGTTGCAAGCTATCTTAAAAATTTTTGGAATAATATGATTCAAGACTTTTGATACAAAAATTTGGTTTTACAAAAATCGAAATGCTGATTTATATTTATTTTCCTTAAATAACTGTGAGATGATCCAGATATGCCACTTTCACACTACATGTGACTATTATAATGGCGCCTGCACAATATTTATATAAGACAGATTATTCTCAAAGTAATGTGTACATTTTCAGATAGCAGATTTCAAACATAGCTACCATTTCTGCACAATGCAGATATAGAAACAAACTTTACCAAATGTTGAGATGATCAATCACCCGCAAAGCACAATTCTGAAACCTGACCAAACTTTCTAAAGTTCAATTCTACATTCAGAACAGAAAATAACAGGAACTCAGTTAAGGGTGAAGTATACATTCCACCTAACTACAGAAGAGCTACTTTGGTTTAATGGATAGAAGAAATTGGGCTTTTGTATGATGTTTATAAATGAAGACTTCATGATCCATCAACTCCACCTCGAAGGGGCTTTTTGGAGTAGCCATTGCACTTCCGTTCAGTAAGAACATTTGTTCAGATTCATAGATTTAATGAATCACATGTACCAAAGTCTGACAATGGCAGTCTGCATGGTGAAGTTGCCACCTTCAAATTGCTATACTTCATAGCAATGTTATTTTATTAATCTAGATTTCATTTGATTTCAGGAGCTAAACTGGATGACTTTGCAGATTTTACAACATTTGGAATTGCAACCTCACTCCTGCTGCAGGCCCATGGCATTCTGGATGGTGTGATTGTCATCTGCTACGTTATGGCTGTGTTTACGCGTCTCTGCTTCTTTTCTAGTGGTAAGAACTCACTTTCTTTGGTCTATAAATAATGAACTATTGCTCTTAAAACTCACTGGCATTTACTAAACTGTTAGAAGATTTGTACATGCTGTAAGCTGTAGTATTGTGCCATTAATTAACCAATAGATATTAATCTATCTATGCAGAGTTCCCAGCAGTATATCACATTTAGGAGGGAAAATTGTTGCATAACATTGACTGATACTGTCTAGTACAGGCCATGCTCTTTGTGAAATTTACTGATTTGATAGCAAGAGATGAATAGCTTATTGTTGCTGCATTGATCAAGTTCTTTTGCTGACCCAGAACTTGCATTTGCACATTTTTTAAAAAACTGGGGCATACAGTGAAAAAGTGAGCCAAAATATTTGTAATCATTAAATAAATAGGAAGGAGTCTTTACAACTGTCACCTAAATGTACATGTTTCATAATCAAGCAAATGCCTTTTAGTTGCCACAAGTGACTTTTGCTTTTCCGAAAATTGTGAAATATAAGTGATGAATTTATAAGCTACTATTATTTAATCTGAATGATCAAGCAGTCTGGCATAGAATTCTAGCCATTGATATCTATGATTCCCAGGATAATATTAATTTCTTTGTATGATTTGTCTGTCAGGTATCCCATTTGTTTACCGTGGCCTACCATGTCCTTATGCCTCAGCTATCCTAGCTTGTACCTTTTTATTGACTGGAGGAAATCGCATTCTCCTGTATGTTGCTGCAGTGGTGATGATCCTCTTCATGACTGACCATGGCAACTACCCCCATGACAAGGTCCTTGAATCACAAGTCTGGAAAAAAATAGTTTACATTGGTGGTGAGTAGCATCGAGGGAGTGCATTTTCATTTCGTTTAAGCTTCATCCGTTTTTCAACACTTTTTTAGTGAAAATAACAAACCATGCAAGGCATTTTACAATACAAAGGGTCATGGATAGGGTAAATAGACAAGGTCTTTTCCTTGGGTTAGGGGAGTCCAGAACTAGAGGGCATAAGTTTAGGGTGAGAGGGGAAAGGTATAAAAGGGGCCTAAGGAGCAACTTTTTCATGCAGAGGGTTGTGCGTGTATGGAATGAGCTCCCAGAGGAAATAAGGGAGGCTGATACAATTGCAGCATTTAAAAAAGCATCTGGATGGGAATATGAATAGAAAAGGTTTAGAGGGATATGGGCCAAGTGCTGACAAATGGGACTAGATTAGGTTTGAATATCTAGTCATTGTATTGGCGCTACCTCGTGCTCCCACGAGGAGGTTGAACAGTTCATACACTTTACTAACACCTTCCACCCGACCTCAAATTTACCTGGACCATCTCAGACTCCTCCCTCCCCTTCCTAGACCTCTCCATTTCTATCTCAGACGACCAACTCAACACAGACATTTACTACAAACCAAGTGACTCCCACAGCTACCTAGATTACACCTCCCACCCTGCCCTCTGTAAAAACACCATCCCATATTCCCAATTCCTTCGCCTCCGCCGCATCTGCTCCCAGGAGGACCAATTCCACTACTGAACAATCCAAATGGCCGCCTTCTTCAAAGACCGCAATTTCCCCTCTGACATGGCCGACGATGCTCTCCACCGCATCTCCTCCACTTCCCGCACCTCCACCTTTGAACCCCACCCCTCCAATCGCCACCAGGACAGAACCCCACTGGTCCTCACCTTCCACCCCAGCAACCTCCAGATACATCATATCATCCTCTGTCATTTCCGCCACTTCCAAACAGACCCCATCACCAGGGATATATTTCCCTCCCCATGCCTATCAGCATTCCGGAGAGACCACTTCCTCTGCAACTCCCTCGTCAGGTCCACACCCCCCCACCAACCCAACCTCTACTCCCGGCACCTTCCCCTGCAACCGCAAGAAGTGCAAAACATGCGCCCACACCTCCCCCCTCACCTCCCTCCAAGGCCCCAGTGGATCCTTCCATATCCATCACAAATTCACCTGCACCTCCACACACACATCATTTACTGCATCCGCTGCACCCAATGTGGTCTCCTCTACACTGGGGAGACTGGCCACCTACTTGCAGAATGTTTCAGGGAACACCTCTGGGACACCCACACAAACCAACCCATCCGCCCCATGGCTGAACACTTTAACTCTCCCTCCCACTCCGCCAAGGACATGCAGGTCCTTGGCCTCCTCCATCGCCAGAGCCTGACCACACGATGCCTGGAGGAAGAGCGCCTCATCTTCCGCCTAGGAACCCTCCAACAACAAGGGATGAATGTAGATTTCTCCAGCTTCCTCATTTCCCCTCCCCCCACCTTATCTCAGTCCCAACCCCAGATTCAGCACAACCCTCTTGACCTGCAATCTTCTTCACAACATCTCCGCCCCCACCCCCTCTCTGGCCTCTCACCCTCACCTCCTTCCACCTATCGTATTCCCTCCCCCTACCTTTTATCTCAGCCCGCTTGGCACACCAGCCTCATTCCTGAAGAAGGGCTTACGTCCAAAACATCGATTCTCCTGCTGTTCGGATGCTGCCTGGCCTGCTGTGTTTTTCCAGCACCACATTTTTCAACTCTGGTCTCCAGCATCTGTAGTCCTCACTTTCTTCTCCTTGGATATCTGGTCAGCATGGACAAGTTGGACCAAAGTGTCTGTTTCTGTGCTGTACATCTCTATGACTCTATGAATGATTGACTTGATTAGAAGTCAAACAGATTTATTTTCTTAAAAAGTTCAATTGCTATTAAGCAAACAAACATAAAATATCTCTCACAGATTAACTATTAAATGAATGACTGTTGAGCTGAAATGTATTTTTCAGTTTCATCTAGTTCTGATAAAAGGACACAGATTTTAAAGTTTAACTCTCTTATTGTCCCCTGATGAATCTGCTCACTATTTCCAGCATTTTCTGTTTTTTTATACATACATGCACTCTAAATACTGAGAGCTGTATTCATTAACATGTTTTTAATATTTTAATTTGAACTATATTTTGTAACAGGGTATAGGATTTCAAACATACAATAATATCAAAAGGATGTAGTAAATCACAAGTTCAGGGTGTGTTCTGAACTTTCAAAGTATTGCTCCCTTTAACATATAGGATTCAATAGACATAAACTATCATGATGATGCAGATATGCTGTATTGTTGAAACCATATTATTTAATAAATATTATAATTTAAGTTCAAATAATAACTATTGCATTAACCAACAAGAAAAATTAAGTTATATCAATGTTTCAAGCAAATACTTTGTTTATTGACAAATGTATTTGGAATGAAATAGGGCTGTACTGAATATTTTAAACTGTTTTTCTCTGTTTCATAGGTCTGATGATGCTATTTTGCTGTCCGCTACGGCTTGCCTGCATATACTTCCTGATTTGGTGTTTCTCCTATACCCTCTTCCCATCTACTTTGTGGAATTGCAAATGTTAAATCCCTGTTTCATGCTTTCTCTTCATAGGGAGAAGTCTGGTGCAGTTCAGCAACCAGAGCCCAAAGTCATTCGTGTTGAATGACAAAAGAAATCTGTAGAAGGATTTATCACATTAGGTACTGGGTTGACATCTTTATTTGGTCATTTTTTATGAAAAGTCTACAAGCTCTTTTAGATTTCATTTTACATTCCATAATAGTTTTCCTCAATCATAAGCATTTACTTTTGAATATAAATCACCTCTTTCTAATACTGTATTCCCTATTCCCCAAAAAACATGCAGACTACATATTATTCCTCTCAATTGAGAGTTCTGGAGAATGAAGTTGCTGTATTGAAATTGCTCATTATAAGTTTGACCACTTCTTTAAAAAATTCAGATAAATATTAATATAATCAAAATATGAAATTACTTCATTCCAAAGCCTTGAAATGAAGTGAAACAATTTGTTCAGTTTTATTCACCATGAATGGTAGCTAGAATAAGCCCTAGAAAGTAATTGGAGACTTGTGTGATCAATAATAACTTAAAGCAGTGGAGCGTTGGAGCAATAGTGCTTAATTAATCTCGTGTCACATGCAGATATGCATCTTTTAGTCACCTTTTTTCATCACTGCCTTCAGCACGTATTGATGATATTTTCTGAAGCTCCTAGGTGGTGACAGCTTCAAATTATTTTCAGATTTACTTTCTGTAGTGATTGTAATGAAGTCGTCCAGGTAGACCTAATCAAATATGAGTTCACTGATTGTAACTGTTAATCTGGTCCAATCAGAGAGCCCTGGCTGATAGACATAAACAAGAGTATCAGAAGTTCTGTTCGCTGAGAGCTGGCTCTGGGGAAGCCGGACCAGTGTTGGGTACCATGCACGTGTAAACAAAAGGTGACTTGGTGACAGTATAGAAGCCCCTGCGGTGACTAGAACAAATACGCTTCTGAAGAAATCGGCTTATAACAGTCATCTTAGAGTTGGGGTAAGCATTTCTGGCATCATGCCATTACTTGGGAAGCTTGACTCTTTTGATCCTGCCATAAAAGACTAGGCCCAGTATGTGGAAATAATGTGTTATTTATATCAGGACAGATGAAAAGCAATGAGCGATTCTCCTGATAACTGTGGACCCACAGCTTTTTCAGTCATGAGCTTAATTTCCTGAGGCACCAGCTACTAAAACCTTTCAAGAGTTGGCAGATTCAGTCAAAGTTAAAAATCACTCAACACCAGGTTATATTCCAATAGGTTTAATTGTTAAGATTGAGTTAAGGAACATTATGACCCAAGACTTCTCTAAGTCTGAGGTGCATTATTTGGCAGTTTGAGAACCAGGAGAATATGTCAGGATTAAGATGACTGAGCATGTGACTTTGCTTTATCCTTAAGGAGTTGCTGAGAGGCCATTGGTATGAGGGATTAATGATGTAACCATGGGCTACAAACAGGGACCACAGCTGGCTTTGTCATTAGAAAATGCAGCAAGTGGAACATATGAGTTAAAGGTGTGGACACTTTTACCAGGTCAACTGAGTTTGGGGAAACATCACTTGAGTGAAGGCCATTGCATAGCATCATCCTGAACAGAGACTCCAGATCAGCCCATAGCAAAAATGCAAAACAAAGCCAAGCTTCAGCCAAACGAATAACAGTTTCTTCAGGATCCAGGTCAGCAATCCATCGTAGTTGCTGCCTGTATGTGGACTCAAGACAACAAAAGTGTCCCACTAGGCCTGAATTGAGTAAGAGAACTCAAACCAGTATCCAAGAGTGTGTGCACCTTGGAAAGCCTATCTACATCTGGTTTGTACGGCTAAATTGCTTAGCAACATCTAAATCAGAACCAATCAAAATAAATGTGGTTAAAATGGTCACCTGGTGCTATTAGAGGTTAATACCAGTGCGGTATCAGTGATTGTAAAATCACTTTTAAAAAATTAGCTCTGGTGTTCAGTCCATAAGTTAGCATAAGACCCCGGCTAGACTGAGAATCTATAGCGGGGAACCTTTACAGATTAACGTTACAACCTTGGTTCTGGTAACATACGAGAAGCAGGTGGTTCAGTTACCACTGGTTGTAGTGAAAGTCTGGATGGGGTAAAAATGGTTGAGAAAGATTTACTGTGGTTGGGTCAAACATTTTTCAATTAGAAAATGGCTACCTGAATAAAGTCCTAATTAAACACCTGGATGTTTTTCAGGAAGGTCTAGGAACTATCAAAGGAGCCAAAGCCACCTTGCATGTTCACCAGGAAGCAATTCCTTGATTGTGCAAGCCCTGCCCAGTGCCATTTGCTTTCCATCTTTGATTTTGTAAAGCAAAGGAATCGTCAAACCAATATACTTTGCAGAACGGGCAGCACTGGGCGGACCAATTGTGAAGCCCGCTGGGTCGGTTCACCTATATGGGGATTTTAAACAAATGGTAAACTTTTTTGGCTGTTGCGTAAATACCCAATCCTTGCATAGAGGATTTATACTCAATACTGGTGGGGGGTGCTGTCCTTCATGAAGCTGGACATGAGCTATGGGTACCTGCAATTATGGTTGGATGATTCTTAGGAATATGCCACAATTAGTACTCGGAAGGGTTTTTTATCATTAGACTTGACTGCCAGTTTTATTTTTTAGTAGATAATGGAGAACATTTTGCAATATCTACCCCAGGATGTCATTTGTCTCAATGACAGTGCTAATAACAGGGAAGACCAATAAAGAGTACTTAGAGAACTTGGACAGAGTCCTGAGATGTTTCTCCAAGGCATGCCTTAGAAGAGAAAAATGTGTTCCAGGCACCCCAAGAGACCTACTTGGGCTACAGAGTCAACAAGACCAGGTTACACCCATTGGCAGATAAAGAAAGAGCGAGCAAAGATGCCAGGCTCCTACGTCTATACAGGAGCTTAGGTCTTTCCTTGGATTGCTGAATTATTATGCAAAGTTCATAACCAACCAAGCCTCCATCCTAGACCCCTTATATCTGCGATTGAAAAAAGGTCAGCCTCAAAATGGTCTCATAGCCAAAGCTGTAGCCTTTTCAGAAGTGGAGAAGCAGCTGTCATTGTCTAAGGTGTTGGCGCACCCAAGCAAGATCTAGTGCTGACATCCGATGCCTCCCCACACAGTATTAGGGTTGTGTTAGCTTATAGATAGCCTCATGGAAATGAATGCCCAATAGCGTACGCTTTCCAGACTTTGGCTGATGCAGAGCATAAATATGCCCAGATGGAGAAGAAAGGTTTGGCTGTCATCTTTGGTGAAAGTTCCACAAATACCTTTATGGACATAAATTTGTAATAATGACAGATCACAAACCCCTGCCATGACTACTTAAAGAGGACAAGGCAGTGCTACCCACAGCTTCTGGTCAAATTAAAAACTAAAACAGCTGGTGGTGATGGGAGAAACAAAGAGCCGCCACAACCGGAATCGAAACCTTTTGGGTCCTGTTGAACCAGATCACTGTAGACGATGGCATTTTATTGTGGGGAGCAAGAGTGATTGTCACAAGCAAATGTCACTGCCAGCCAGATACTGGCTGAACTTGACCAGGGTCATCCAGGTCCAAAATGAAGATATTGGCAAGAAGTTGTGTCTGCTGGCCAAGTTTGCATGCAGACATAGTTGAATTGTGAGGTAGTGCCCAGAGTGCCAATGAGGACAAAAATTACCAGTTACAGACTTAGTTACACATCGACTATGCACTCATGGGCTCAACATTTTTAGTCGTTGTGGTTGGATGTGCATAGAGTTCACTTTTCAAACTCAAGCCAATGATAGAAAAGTTACGAGCATATTTTCCAATGTACGGGCTCTGAGAAGTGTTGGTCACATGTTACGGTCACTATTACCTGTAGGGAATGGAGTATTACCTAAAGTCAAATGACATTCGGCATATAAGGAAAGCTTCATACCATCCAATGGTCTGGCAGAAAGAGTAGTCCAAACTGTGAAGGTAGGATTAAAGAAACAGCCTGTAGCTTAACTCGATACCAGCTGAGTCAGTTCCTATTTGATCATCAAACCACCCCTCATGTAGCTACAAGAATAGCTCCAGCAGAGTTTCTAATAGAGGACTCCACACCAGACTAAATCTGATCTTCCCACACCTTGGTAGTGGCGATGGTGGGGCAGGGCAGGAATTAACGAAATTGCATCAAGAACACTGGTGCCGGAAAGACTCCTCTAATTGAGAGAGAACTTTAAGTCAGGAGACAAGGTTTGGTGTCAATACCACGAAAGAGTGGGAAGAGGCTTGGTTGATGAGAGGTTAGATTCTGTGAAGTAGAAAGTTCAGGCAAGTGAGACAGTCCTGAACAAGCATGTGGACCACATGAAAGTTGCAAACTTGCAAAATAGGCAGGAACAAAACGTAGCTGGACCCTCAGAACAGCTGCAAAGGCTATCGGAACCTGTGGATTCTCCCTCTCTGTCTAGCGTCAAAGAAACCACCAGTCTGAGATGGATACAGCACATGTCGCAGCCTCTACACCTTTACCACTGAGAAAAATGAACTTCTTCTGAGATGCTGTAGGCACAAGAGGTGGGCTACAGTCCAGTACACGTTGCCCATATCAGAGGCTGAGTTGGAGGAACTGGACCCAGTGTGAAAATGCTCCAGGAGAGGCTACCAGAACAAGAACAGACCTGTGTCCCCAGACCTAGAAAGGGAGAGATGTAGTTATTGTAACGAAGTCAGCCAGGTGGTTCTCAGAATGTGATCCTTGATTGAGGTTGTTAGCTTGGTCTAATCAGGGAGTCCTCGCTAACTAATATGAACAAGAGTGTCTCCAGGATTTTCATACTGCATCAGACATCCAAAGGAATGTTTCATATGTCCTCTAATTTTATTTCTGATAAAACAACATTAACAGCACACTGTCATTTCCTCCACAGGCCAGAGTTGGTCTGTTTGAGTTTGGAACTCCACTTTTCTGTTCAAATGTAAATAAGCTCCCTGAATTTCACATCAGGGCAGAGTTTTTCAAAGAATAGAATCTCTCCAGTCTGGAAACAGGTCCACACTGACCCGCCAAAGAAGATCCGACCCAAACCTGTTCCCCTATCCTATTACTCTACATTTGCCCCTGACTAATGCACCTAACCTAGACATCCCTGAACACCATGGGCAATTTAACATTGTCCCTTCACTTAACCTGCACATCTTTGGACTGTGGGAGGAAACTGAAGCACCCGGAAGAAACCTACACGGACTTGGGGAGAATGTGCAAACTCCACACAGACAGTCGCTTGAATTGAACCAAGCCCCTGGTGCTGTGAGGAAGCAGTGCTAACCACTGAGGCGCCACACCGCCCCACCGTGTCGTCAATGATGTATAATGATCAAAACCTTGGGCCTCTTGTGGCACAGAGGTAGCGTCCCTACCCCTGAACCGAGGGACCACAGTTCAAGTCCTACTAGCTTCAGAGGTGTGTAATAATATCTCTGAAAAGTTTGATTAGAAAAAAGGTCAGTCTTTTTTTAAAACTTAAGAAAAAAATTAATGAACAGAGTGTCAGAAATTTTGCTCACTGAGAGCTAGCTCGAAGGAAGCTGGACCAGCATCAAGTAGTAAATAAAGGGTGACTTGGTGACAGGATACCAGCTGCTATGGAGTTATTTCACATTAAATTCTTATTTTTTCATCAAGTAATGGACGCAAACACAATTATACCAGCAGGATATATGCAGTGTAAGATTCCAACAGCCTTTTTCCATCCTATTTGGCTGCCTGTACAGCAACATCTGCTTATCAATCAACTAATGAAATCTTGGTACAGCATTGAACACATTGTGGTTCATGTACACAGGGCCACTGGGTGATCCTGACACTGACTGAGCCTAAGTTGAAATTGAGTTAATCTTGTAATATTGTTAGCACCAGAGACAAACACAAAAAAAAAACCCTCACCTTGCTTGATGGTTAGCACTGCAGCCTCACCACACCAGGGACCTGGGTTCAATTCCAGCATTACCTGTGTGGAGTTTGCACATTCTCGGTGTCTTTGCAGGTTTCGTCTGGATGCTCCAGTTCCCTCCCACAATCCAAAAATGTGCAGATCAGGTGGATTGGCTGTGATAAATTATCCATCGTGTCCGGGGCGGGCAGGTTAGGTGGGTTAGCCATGGTAAATGTGGGCTTATGGGGATTGGGTGGGATGTTCTTCAGAGGGTCAGTGTAGCCTCAAATGGCCTCTGTCTGCACCGTAGGGATTCTGTCATTGATTTTGTATGGAAAAAAATTGCCGATTCTGAGTCAGGATGCATTTTCTCAAACTTCCACTACCTAGTTTTAATAGACTTCATACTACTCTTGATCACCTTCAAAACCGACACAAACATTCCTTAGATCTCATCTTTTAGTGTTGGTCAACTCTCTGCTTTAATCATTAAAGAAAAAAAGTCATGTCTCACCCACACAGGTCAACTATTGGCTAGGATTGGTTTGTGCTAAGCAAATGTTAAACTGGATTGGCAAATGAAATACTACTGTTACAATCTTTCTTAGTTTATCTTCAACCATTCTTAAATGCCTAATAAAGTGAAGGGTACTGTTTGAAATGAAGGAAGTGCCTGTCCTGCATGATTCCCAGTCCCGATACACTCTTTCTAATTTTCTCTGCCACACTATTCCAAAGAACCAAAGGCTAGAGATCCCAAGCCATTTGATACAATACTGCAAATCCCTGGATCAACATAATGCAAGAGGTCTATATATCTCTGCATTAGATAACAGAGCAAAACACAAAATTCTATTCTTATTTCCATCCTCAGTCATTTTTGAACACTCGTTTCTGGATATGTCAAAGTTAGGTTTTTGTTGGCAGATAATAGATAAATCTCTATTTTGCTCCCATAAGTGATTGCTTATATCAGACCCTAGGTACAAAATCACATGTGATTTCTAGCACAGTTTGAATTGTATTTTTCCATGCCTAATTGTCATGGGTGTGAGGTAGCCTGCTTTGTGTAAAGGAATCTAAATTCTTTGAGTCACTGTGTCTGTTTCATGCCCTGGACCTGTCAGTTTCATGTCAGTACTAAAATGGATTTTCTTCCACAATGATACACCAAATGCACACTTTTACTACCCCAAAATTAAACATCTCTGATCAGTGTTCTATCTGAAGTATTACAAAATAGGTGCTAGAAATACCAGCATTGTTGCCTTTACACTCAATGGATCTGACTGATCTCTTAGGAATCCTTCTTTTAGCGAGTCCTTCATTGGTACAAAAGATTCTTAAAGTTAAAGTTAATACATCTTTTATTGGTGTTGTTTTTCTGTCACTGAGATCTAACAGAAACCAAATATAATAAGCAACTATGAGATACTATTTATATTGTGATCTCAGCTGTTTTCAAGAAGGTGGTAAATATAGTTCTTCGGGCTAAGGGGATGAAAGAGCATGGAGTGAATGTGAGAACAGAGTACTGAGTTGGGTGATCAACCAGAGTCATATAGAATGGAAACAGACCCTTCGAACCCACTGCTTCTGAACTATACAAATTTTTGGTTGATCATCTAACTCAATACTCCATGTTCCCACATTCACTCCATAGTCTTTGATTCCCTTAGTCCTAAGAACCATATTAAACCATGTCAGAATTCAAACGACACAAAATTATAGTCCAACAGGTTTATTTGAAATCACAAGCTTTTGGGGCATTGCCCCTTCATCAGGTGAAGCCACAAAGGACAATGCTGTGAAAGTTTGTAATTTCAAGTAAACCTGTTGGACTCTGACTTGGTGTCTTAAGACTTCTGACACCCCAATCTAACACCGACACCTCCGCATCATATATCAAACCATGACCATATTGAATGGCAGGGCAGGTTCAAAGGGCTGAATGGCCTAGCTCTATTATCAATGTTTAAGTTTTATGTTTTCTATGATGGCACAATGGGATAAACCAAATCCCGGAGTGAGGCCTGACTGATAATGTTATTTTTTAATGTTAACATGATGGTTCATCACTAAGATTTATTCACGTGTCTGCATATTTATTCACACGTGTCAATTACACAAAAGAATGAATTTGCAAAAAACAAGTTCTCTTAATATAATAAGGTATTTGGCAAAATCTCTATCAGAACAAAATAACATTCAATCGGATTTTTAACATTATCCATTTGAGAGAAATTACATTTCTTTCTCAACTATTTTGCGATTCTACTTAGTTTATTTGCTCTTAGACTGTAATCAGTTATCAGGAGAGACAATTCAGTGAATTCTTTCCAA
Source organism: Hemiscyllium ocellatum (assembly GCF_020745735.1). Taxonomy (NCBI): domain Eukaryota; kingdom Metazoa; phylum Chordata; class Chondrichthyes; order Orectolobiformes; family Hemiscylliidae; genus Hemiscyllium; species Hemiscyllium ocellatum. Next base: position 6,347,201 of record NC_083437.1, read on the forward strand.
ATTTGAGAGCCAAAACTTTCACAGCTCTGACATCTTGCAGATAGCTGACCAAACTCTGCTGGTTAACCGCTTTTCTACTGAGGTGATTTGTTCCCTCAATCCTTCTAGGAGAGAAACAAACTTTGCTTCTAAACTCAACACTCATCTTCTGATTGAATTTTTTTTTAAGGAAAAGTTCAAACTTTGATGACGTTTACTCTACCTGTTGTAAGCACAACAGTATAACCATCTTTCCTTTAACACTACAAGAGTCTGCAGTCACTTGCTTTCTGACGAAGTTCAGGATGTAATGACTATTCTGGATGAACACGATGACCTTTTTTTAAAAATAACTAACACCCATCTTCCACTGTCTTGAATTGAAAATTCCAAAAATTGTTCCTATATTTAAATGATGCATTTTTCATCACAATATTCTGTGCCTGGTTTGTAACTGACAGTCTAGCATTGTGACTAACCTATTATGAAGTATTAGACATTTGGTTCAACATAGCTTGAGACCACAGAAGTTTGAACTATATTAATGGCAGTGAGCACAACATCTCATCACCATCACAGCAAGAATTCGTTAGACAGTTAACGTTTTAAACATGAAAAATAGCATTTAAAATTATGTGTGGCTGATGAAAAGGTGACATGATTTGACGAGTTCTACTTTGATGGATTCGAGCTGTTGACTAATTCTGTTTTGTACCATGTACATGGTGCTTCAAATATAATAAAGGCATTCAGATTATATCAGCAAACCTTTACAGAAATGTCACATTCTAGTGCAAAGTCCTAAATTGGGCCTGGTACTGCATGTGCTCCTGGCCAAATATTGTTTTAGCCGTTTTGTAGACAGTATCGTACGAGCAAAGTAACTTTAGTACAGCACAAAAATTATATAAATATGGTTCAGAAAACTTACTACTAAAAGTAGTGATAGAAGAGGATTTTCTATAACCATCAACCTAACAGATTTGTAAGTAACGTTAATACACCCAAGATTGCACTTTGAATATTAAACAACTTTAAATGTTCGATGATGTGAGCATTGAAACTGAATTTATAGTTTAAAATCAATGTAAATGTGGGCAGTTCATATGCGGGCACATCTTTTAAGTGCTCATCTTATTTTCAGTCCATGTTCAGACTGACAAAAGTACACCTCTACTAAAGATCAGAACCAACTCAGAACTAATTTCATGTTAGGAAAGATCAGCAAAACCCTACAATATATTTGAATTAAAGTCAATGGAAATCTATTTCAGGGTAGGGTAGGGGTGGCTGGAAGGATAGAATGTCATTTCTACTATAATGTTAATTTGCACTGCTGATTTGTCGGAGTTCTTATGCTCTGTGTCAAATATTATATCTCCCTCTCAATAAGTTTGGGATTCTACTTAATTAACTCCTGACAGTTTCTTTGCATTAAACTATAGAGACAATTCAGAACACTGAAAGGAATTAGTCCACAAAAAGCCAGCATTTCCAAACAAGTATCATTTTAAAAGTTTTTAATGATCTATATCCCAATACATTTAGGTTTATCCTGATTAATATTTGATACAATAGTACAACTGCAAATGGAAACAATACAGTCTAGCAGAGTTGAAAGTTAAAAAACAGGAAAAAGTAATTGACCTTATCCAGCTTAACCCAGTTCCCTCAATATTAAGTCCTCTTTCTGATCAAGAGTTATTATAGTTAAGTTTCCTGCTCTCAACTAAATTTGTCATCTCTCCAGTTCAGCTCTTGAACTTGCTGTTAAGTCAGTCTTATTGTTCTCTGTAAAATTCTACTCGGTAATTTACCTGCTGGTGACATTACTATCAGTGTTCATAGATGTGAATCAGTATATTCAAAGCTCAGTTACTTAAAATGATGATAGACTTGCTTGTTGTTATCAGCCTTATTAGAGAAAGCTTTGTAGCAGAGAAAGATTTTTGATTTTTCCAAAAGCTAAAATTCCATATTTACCTATTGATGCTATAAAATAAAACATCGGACCCTTAGTTCCAAAGTTCTGCTTGAAGTACTCAAAGGGTAACATTCTATGTTGTTTTTTGAACTGAATTGAACTCAATTTGACTTTAAAGGTCTTTGAACACAAGTTTATATGAAACTGTGATGGAATTCTGCATAGGTTTATATTAATTCATATTTGCAAATATATTATAAATACTGTAAAATACTATGTTCAAACACAAGTTAGTCTTGAATTTAAGTTGCAAGATAAAATCCATTTTCCTTCTAAATGTTGTTGATGAATGGTGTATGAAGCAGAAAAATGTTAAAATCGTGCATTAATTTTCTAGAAAATGCGAGGTGGGGGGATAAATACTAAAGGTCCCTCTCCACAGAACACAATACATGAAATGTAAATAACATTAATGAGGCATGAGAAAGTTGCATGCATAACAATAAAGAAACAATGGATTCACTGCTTAGTGGCCAAAGAAACAAAACCCACAGATAAAATGGTCATTCAATCAAGTTTTGAAAATTTTCAATCTATAACGCAGTCATAAACCTAATAAGGCTGTGTTTTTTCTCCTAGATTCTAGAACATGTTTATCACAAACTGAATGTGTGAATATGTCTAAAGACTAAAGAGTACATTTAGATCAGCTTAGCTTAGAGAGTCTACAGACATTACATTTTAAGGTCAGTTTTTGATAAATGGACCAGCTTTCGATTGGGAATTTTTTGTATTCGAACTGACTCAAGTCCTCTCTTTCTCAAAACAAATTCATATTTTAAGCAGTTCAGGCAAATGAAACTTTAATACACTAGTTTGTGAATGACATGCAGAGATAAACTGATTGCACACATCTTACAGTAGAAACTCAAATAAATGGTGCAAATTCCTTAGTATTTTTCAAATTGTGAACTGCTTTTGAGCCATACAGATTTATTTATGTAAAGAATAATGCATGTTTTGTGGGGAATTGTGAATCTAATGGTATATGTTGCACATCTTATTTAAAACTGAACTATTTTTATCTGTATAGTTATTTATTTCCATTGTGTTAGACAAACTTTGCAATAACAATTTAGTCAAGTTGAGGTAAATTTTACTTTTGATAGGCGTCATTAACTATAAAAGAAGTTTCTAGTCTTTGCCATTTTATATGTAATGCTTTTAAGAATGTAACCTGGTTTGCACATGGAATGGAGAGTAATATAACCTCTAAAGAATTTGATAAATATGCATTCATCTGAAAAATTACATTCAACAAATAGCAACATTGTCTGCAATGGGGAAAAGTTTGATAGTTTGCTCATGGTCTTATGAAAATACAAACTAAATATTACATATGTTTGCCCAATCATAGATTTGAACTTATCTTAGAATTCAGTATCACTTTGGATCTTTGAAAAGGAAAATGCACATAAACGAACCATATTTGGCATAAAGTTAAAAAGCACACAACACCAGGTTATAGTCCAACAGGTTTATTTGGAAGTGTTTTGGGAGCACTGCCCCTTCACCAGGTAGCTGTGGAGCAGGATCATAAGACAGAATTTATCGCAAAAGATTGCAGTGTCGTATAACTGAAATGATATATTGAACAAACAGATTGCAGTTAAGTCTTTCATCTTTTAGAACGAGTTGCAGGTTTCAGTTCATTAACATGTAAATCCCAGAACTTTTTTAATATCTGGCATAGCAGTTAAAACATGTTCAATACAGAAGAAATGCTGGCAGCAATATACTGGACATAAGCTTCAACCACAAAGTATTCTACACAAGACTTTAATCGTTATTTTAAGCAAGTTAATAGTTGGCTCCAAATAAAAGTTATTCTGTGCACAATTAACAACTGTGCCACTTACATGGGAAGCCATTACAATGAGCGTTTTTCGCTCGCACCCATATTAATGAAGTATTTACTCTGCTAGTTGTCATCTATTAATGAAGACATTTTTGTTCTTCCTGTTTTCTATTATTCAGTCCATTATTCAGGAGGCCAACAAATACAGATATGTAATGAGTCGCTGAGGAATGGCGAATATTTTTCTGTACCCCATTCTCTTGTAAGGATATTTCTTTACCCACCCCCTACCAAAGGCCAGGAATTTAACTTATATAGAATTGTTGCAAACCAACATCAAGGAGACAAGTTAACATAATGTTTAGTGTAATCGGGCCTTTTGAGAAGACTCAAATAACATGGTTAGCAATGTTTGTAAACAAGGAACCTGTCATTTGTTCAATCACTGTGCTTTGAGACAGAATATAAAAAGCAACTAACTAAATCTGTTTTGATAAATTCTTGATTGCTTTCCCAAACACTGAATTAAAGATTCTCAATCTAATGACAGAACCATCATGCTCTGGGTACCAATTTAGAAGTTTAAAATTTACATGTGTGTAATACCTGTAGTTCAGTTACACTTATTTTTTGAAAGTACACTTTTCCCCAGAAAAATAAAACAAACTAACAATAAATGGACTGTGTCATTTTTATTGTAAATATTTTTAAAGTAGGAAATAGAGGCACAGAGTTTCTGGAAAGGTAAAATCTATATCCAGATGTATGGGAGATAACGAGATCGTTCCAAAAAACTTAAGATCTGACTATTATACTCTTATAACAAATTCGCATGCCTATGCAGCTTTTTTGCAAGCATTTTCTCTGAGGACCAAATGCCTTTGGCCTGAAAGCATAAGGATACTATTATCAGCCACATCCAGATTAAATTATAAATCTACTACAAATTAATATTGATAATCAAATACTCTGTGCAGTAGAAACATTAACATTTCCAAACAATACTATGTCAAATGATGCTTCTGCCACAAAGGTACAGAGAATCAGCTTTCCAAGGGTAATAGCTCCTTTAGCTGCCAAAAGCAGTGTTTGGGTAGACCATTCACTATGCATCCTGCCAGAAATTAAATATATAGTGATTGTCATCACCATCCTCTTATATGGACTAGAATCCCATGTTTTGTGCCAATAATAAATGTAACTCTTACATTCATCCATTATGATCATCAGGTGACAGTGAGAATTTGGAGAATCCGGAGTAGGACTGGGGTGGACACAATTATAAATCACAGCACCAGGCTATAGTCCAACAGGTTTATTTGAAGGCACTAGCTTTCGAACACTGCTGCAACCACCTAATGAAGCAGCAGCACTTCGAAAGCTAGTGCCTCCAAATAACCTGGTGGACTATAACCTGGTGTTGTGTGATTTTTAAATCAGATGACAGGACAGCATCACAAATAGGATAGAATGTCTGTCTTTGACAGAACCAATGTTCCCAGTCTTAAAGTGTTCTCTTACAGTGTCGGTTGCATTCAGCATGCATAGAGGATTCTAGAATGCCAAAAGGAGTTGGTGAGGCTGTATTGGAGTATTGTGTTCAGTTTTGGTCATCTTGCTATAGGGATGTTATTAAACTGGAAAGAGTGTAGAAGAAGTTTAAAAGGATGTTGCCAGGACTGAACAGTCTGAGTTTAGGGAGAGACAAGCTAAGACATTTTTCTTTAGAGCATAGGAGACTGAGGGGGGAGTCTTATTGAAGTGCATGAAATCATGAGAAGCATGGATAGTATGAATGCACTCATCCTTTCCCAGGATTGGGAAATTAAGAACTAGAGGGCATCAAGTTTAAGATTAGAGGGGAAAGAATCAAAGGGTACCTGAGGTGCAACTTGTTTTTATACGCTGAGGGTAGTAAATACATGGACAGATTCTGGATCAGTGGTGCTGAAAGAGCACAGCAGTCCAGACAGCATCGAAAGTGCAGCGAAATCGTCGTTTCGAGCAAAAGCCCTTCATCAGGAATAAAGGCAGTGAGGCTGAAGCATGGAGAGATAAGCTAGAGGAGGGTGGGGGTGGGGAGAAAGTAGCATAGAGTACAGTGGATGAGTGGGGGAAGGGATGAAGGTGATAGATCAGGGTGGAGTGGATAGGTGGAAAAGGAACTAGACAGGTAGGACAAGTCATGGGGACAGTGCTGAGCTGGAAGTTTGGAACTAGGGTGAGGTGGGGGAAGGGGAAATGAGGAAACTGTTTAAGTCCACATTGATGCCCTGGGGTTGAAGTGTTCCAAGGCGGAAGATGAGGCGTTCTTCCTCCAGGCGTCTGGTGGTGAGGGAGTGGCGGTGAAGGAGGCCCAGGACCTCCATGTCCTCGGCAGAGTGGGAGGGGGAGTTGAAATGTTGGGCCACAGGGCGGTGTGGTTGATTGGTGCGTGTGTCCCGGAGATGTTCCCTAAAGCGCTTGGCTAGGAGGCGCCCAATCTCCCCAATGTAGAGGAGACTGCATTGGGAGGAACGGATACAATAAATGAAATTAGTGGTTGTGCAGGTAAAACTTCGATGGATGTGGAAGGCTCCTTTAGAGCCTTGGATAGAGGTGAGGGAGGAGGTGTGGGCACAGGTTTTACAGTTCCTGCAGTGGCAGGGGCAAGTGCCAGGATGGGAGGGTAAATTGTAGGGGGCGTGGACCTGACCAGGTAGTCACGGAGGGAACGGTCTTTGCGGAAGGCGGAAAGGGGTGGGGAGGGAAACATCCCTGGTGGTGGGGTCTTTTTTGGAGGTGGTCAAAATGTCAGTGGATGATTTAGTTTATGCGAAGGTTTGTAGGGTGGAAGGTGAGCACCAGGGGCGTTCTGTTTTTGTTATGGTTGGAGGGGTGGGATCTGAGGGCGGAGGTGCGGGATGTGGACGAGATGCGTTGGAAGGCATCTTTAACCACGTGGGAAGGGAAATTGCGGTCTCTAAAGGAGGAGGCCACCCGGTGTGTTCTGTGGTGGAACTGGTCCTCCTGGGAGCAGATACGGTGGAGGCATTGGGAATACGGAATGGCATTTTTGCAAGAGGTAGGGTGGGAAGAGGTGTAATCCAGGGAGATGTGGGAGTCGGTTGGTTTGTAAAAAATGTCAGTGTCAAATCGGTCGTCATTAATGGAGATGGAGAGCTCCAGGAGGGGGAGGGAGGTGTCAGAGATGGTCCAGGTAAATTTAAGGTCAGGGTGGAATATGTTGATGAATTGCTCAACCTCCTTGCAGGAGCACGAGGTGGCGCCAATGCAGTCATCAATGTAGCAGAGGAAGGGAGTGGTTTTTTTGAAAGAAACCAACATTTTCAAAAGTTTATTCACAGTTTGAATTATTCAGAGTGGAAAATTGCCCAGGTATGCAGTTTGCTAATAGCAGGACAAATTCAATAAGCCAATTGCAGCACACTGTCCAACCATCAGTAAAGCAATTCAAGATATCAATGACAGAGCTATCAAGAAACATTTACTTAGCAATAACATGCCCATCAATGCCCAGTCTGATTTTGACTTGGGACTCTCATAACATGGGCAAGGGAATGGAATTCCAGAGGTAAGGTGAGAATAACCGCCCTTGGTATCTTGGCTATTTTTGATCAATCGTGGCATCAAGGAGCCCTTGTAAAATTGAAGCCAATGAAAATCTGGTATAAAACTATCCACTAGTTAGAGTGATCACTAGTTCAAAGCCAATCAATTCAACACAGAATACATCTGGGAGTTATTCAAGATTGTTACCGGAGACAAACACATCCTGGGGAACAATGAACATTTCTCCTCCTGACAGAATGTCTATGACTTTCACTTCAGTGGATATCCGCTATGTCAACTGCGTCATCAATGACCTTTCTACCAACATGTGCACTTAAGTGGGGATGTTCACTGATGATTACGGTCATTAATTCACAGTATGTCAGATACTAAAGTGTACCTTGCGCACATGCAGCAAAAGTTGACCAGCATTAAGTTGATAAGTAATGTCCCTAACGATAGAATGTTACAGTACCCCTCAACATTCAATGGCATCAGCGTCACTGAATTTCCCCACAGGAACAAACTGTGTCACTATTGATCAGAAATTTTAGAATCGTAGAATCCCTAGACTATGGCCATTCAGCTGTCAAGTCCACTCTGACTCTCCAATGAGCAACCCACCCCACTATCCTATTCCTGTAACCCTGCATTTCCCATGGCTAATCCACCTAGCCTGCACATCACTGGGTGCTATGGGCAATTTAGCATGGTCAATCCACCTAACCTGCCCATCTCTGGACTGCAGGAGGAAACCAAAGCACTCAGAAGAAACTCCTTCAGACATGGGACAAAGTCTATATGCAGTTTGCACAGTTGCCTGTGGGTGGAATAGACTCCAGTTCCCCAGCATTGTGAGGCAGTAATGCTAATAACTGAGCCTCCATGATAAATATCCAACTACATAAATACTGCAAGTGGAAAAGTTGGATATTGCAAAGTGATTAACTCACTGACTCTCCCACAAAAGCACAAGTCATGTGGAGTACTTTCTACTTGCCTGGATGAGTACAGCTGCTTTAATCAAGAAGTTGAAAACTGTCTAGAATAAAATAGCTTATTTGAAGTGTTACACTATCCACCAAATTAAGCATTTAATCTTTCCACTACCAGCTCACAATGGTTGTAGTACATACCAATTGTAAGATGCATGGCAGCAACTTACCAAGGCTCCTGCACCGCACCTTCCAAAATAGAGGCCTAATGGTGTGGTTCAAGATGACAGTACACTATGACTTCCTAAAGGACAGTTTTAGGTCTGCAACAAATACCTGCTGCAGCCACCCACGTATAATGAGCGGATAGGAGAAAAATCACAGAAGCATCAATATTGGCAAAATATTGAATTAAGCTAACTCAGACGAAGACAATAACGTTAAATAAACAATTCAAACAAAAGCAAAATACCGTTAGCACTGGAAATCAGAAATAAAAACTAGAAGAACTCTGAGTCCGGCAGCATCTCTGGAGAGAGAAACAGAATTGATGCTGAGTCCATGGAGTATGACTGTTCTGAAGAAGAATCAAGAGTCAAGTGATTTTTAATGTGCCTCTAGAGACCATAGTGCCTTATCATCAGAGTGAATCGTGAACTCTCCTTGAAGAGTTACAATCTCATTTCATTACCATTATAATCTGTATTTGTAACAAGCAATGATGAAACAATGGAGAAAGCAAGCCAAAACATTGACCATGCAACTTGCAAATTGTTAGCTCAGACCAAGTAACTGTACCTTGGTCACTGCATCGCTAATATAATCTTTGGTTGAGAATGGAAGCCAACAGCTATCTTGCAGAAGAATCCCAAAGAGCAAGAGGCACCCCGTTGTTACTTTGGCTGTCTTCGCTTTGCTGCACGTCTTTTGAAAAGCCACTCTATGTTGAGCATTCCTCACCTTGCCATAGCCCAATGGAGAGGTTGTAGAACAATGGATTGCAACCAGATAACTGATGGCAGAAAACAAACAGGAATACTAGGAGGGTGAGCTGGCCAAGAGAGGGAGAGCAGAACATGCTGGGGTTTTGCTGTTGTTTCACAATTCCAATATGTTTAGTTGGTTAAAGATATGAACAGATATCAAAAGTCACCTTGTTCTACATATTGGAACACTAAATACAAAACATTTCACTTTGAAGTGTGGATAGTTAGGTAATAGCTAATTTTGAATGTGAATTCTAGATTAAGCAAGTCAACAGTATTTTACTACTTTACCAAAGGCAAAGTAGATGTGGTTTCTTCTGTCCTCAGTGAACACCCATGGCGTCGTATTTTTAGAGTTTTCTAGTGAACACAATCTTGGAATTCAAGGAAATTGGTGATAGCATCAAAAAACATTTCATAATTTTTTAAAATCATCATGGCCAAAGGGCAAGAAAAGAAATTCTAAATAAAACAGTATTCTCTTCCACATTTTCATGTTTTTAAGTTCTGTTTCTTTTTGAAAAATTGCCTCATCCAATTCAAAATGGGTGAAAATAATCACATGATCATATTTCCAGAATCTTGTGAACCTTCTGCATTGTCAAGACATTTCAAATAAAGTTAACTTGAAAATAAACCACCTGCTTCCAGCCACCTCTGGACAAAATAGTAGATATCAAAGCTCAAATACATTTTGTAACTCCTTAACATCTCAAATCGGGGTGTGTGTGTGTGTGTGTGTGTTGGGGGGGGGAGCGGGGGAAGGGCGGTGGAAGTGATTAACTTAATAAGCTTCCAATCAGCCCTTGAGCTGAGCCATCAGTACCTGAAATGTCTTTCACGAGTGACATCAGATCCTATTGAAATTGCTAAAGTGTATATTAAAAGGAAGAAGATTAACTAGAGAGAGAATAGTCCTCAATGAATATTTCTCCTGTGTTTACCATGGAGAAAGACATGAACACTTGGGAAAGTTAGTGGTGATATCTTGGGGACAGTCCATATCATGGTAGAGGAGGTGGCGGATAAGAGTGGAATGCCTCAGGATCAGTGCTGGGATCATTGCTGTTTTTTATCGATAATCAATGATTTGGATGAGAATGTACAAGGCATGACTAAGTTTGTTAATGACACTAAAATAGGCGGTTTGTGGAATGTTGTCAGAAATTGCAGCAGACTCTGGATCAGCTGGGGAAGTGGGCCGAGAAATGGCAAATGGAGTTTAATATAGGTAAGTTTTAGGCCTTGCATTTTGGAAATTAAAATCAAGATAGGAATTTCCTCCTGTATGGTGGGGTCTTAAGGAGTGCGACGGAACAAAGGGATCTTGAATTGAGGTTCACAGTTCTCTGAAAGTAGAGTCACAGACTTGGCAGTGAAGGCAACTTTTAGCACAGTGGTCTTCATCAGTCAGGGCGTTGAGTAGAGAAGTTATGTTGCAGTGTTACAGGACGTTGGTGAGGCTGCACTGGGGAGTGTTGTGATCTGTCTTGGTTACCTTGCTATACGAAGTGCATTATTAAACTAGAAAAAGTGCAGAAGTAATTTACAAGGATGTTGCCTGGACTCAGTGATCTGAATAATAGGGCAAGATTGGACAACTTGGAACTTTATTTTTAAAAGAGTATAGGAGACTGAAGTTGGGGGTGGGGGAGGGGGGGTGATGGGGAACCTTTGTAGAGGTGTATAAGATCTTGAGAGGCATGGATTGTGTGAATGCACTCTGTTATACCCAGGGTTGGGGAATCGAGGACTAGAAGACACCAGTTTAAGATTAGAGGAGAAAGAATAAAACAAAACCCGAGGGGCACCTTTTTTTAAAACACTGGTATGCATATGGAATGAGCTGCCAGCAGAAGTGATTGAGGTGGGTACATTAACAACATTTAAGAGGAATTTGGATAAAAAAACATGGATAGGAAAGGATTAGAAGGATATGAGCCAAATGCAAAGAAATGGGGTTAGCATGGTTCAGTTTGGGCCAAAGGGCTTGTCTCAGTGCTGTAGGACTCTACACGGCTCTGTAATTCTGTGTTAGTTGCTGTTTGATCTCTAGAAGGAGTGAAGATCTCCAGGATGGCTTGGCAGCCAGTCTCCAATGTGCTGGCTATTAATAAACCTACACTTTACTTATAAAGGATAAACTACTTTATCCAGGGCACTAAGGAAATTATTCGACACTGACCTCTTGGAAGTTGCAACTTTTAATACCCGTGATTTACTAGAACTTGGAATTTATAACCCATTTCCTCCCTAGTCTGTCTTCCTTAATTTCCCAACTGTATGTAAGGGTATGGAATATCAAAGTAATTGTCTTACATTTTAAATGATTTGTTAATAGACCCCATCTTGGATTCCATCTTAAAAAGGATTTGGCTGTGGATTCATCATCAAAATTAGAATCCGAAAACTAGATTTTGGGAAACAACCTTTCCATTTCCAGCAAGGGATGGCAATTGTTTTTTTTTAAAAAATGGAGTAAGTAATTCAAATGCTGACTGTCTTGTGCTCAAGACTGGAAAAGCAATCAATCATCCCACTCTCCATTTGTTCCATGACAATCCAAGATGGAGGAGGGGAGAAATTCGTGGCTTTTTGTTTTAGATATTTTCAGATTGGAGCTGATTTACTTGAATGTTTGGGGCAGTAATTACTGTTTTAGAAGCTGTTGCATTGTGGGGGGGGGGGGAGAGAAATAATCAAAATAAAAGGTACTTTTAAAATGGGAGGAATTGAGTATGCAGGTACCACATGGGAGGTGAAGTAAGAAGCTGTGAACCTGCATAACTGCCTGCCCCTGCTGTTTAGTGATAAGTATCTCTGGAAATGGGAGTTCTTAAAAGAATAAACAAACAGTGAAATTCACAGCTGAGGGGACCTCTGGAGAACTGCTCGCAGTAGGGAAACAGCTCAGAGTTTCTTTTCAAGATGAACATTTTTTTTCGTAAATCGACAGCAGCTTTGTTTCTCTGTTTATTGAGCTCTGTCTCCTGATTAAACTTTAAAAATATAAAAAAAAGGTACTAAGTTATCCTGGAGCATTGTTTTTAGAGCAGTAAGACTGGGCTATGTTCTGGGTCTGTAGGTAGCTCAGGTGCAAAGCTGGCCTTTAACAGTGATGTGCTTTTCCTGTCAGATGTGAGAGATTAGGGAGAGTTTCCATATTACTGATAGTTATATCTGCAGGAAGCGTATTTGGTTGCAAATCCTATCAGATCGCAAGGACCGGTTGGAGCAACAGTTAGAGGCAACAAGGCATTTACAGAAGCTAGGGCATTTGATGGATGGCACTTTCAGGAAGGTAGAAAAACCACAGATATAGTCTGATAGATGGATTACCGGTAGGAGAGGTAGGTAGGTAGTGCAGAAGTCTCCTATGGCTATCCTCATCTCAAACAAGTATGCTGTTTTGGAAAATGTAGTCATGATTTGGAGATGCCGGTGTTGGACTGGGGTGTAAAAAGTTAAAAATCATACAACACCAGTTTACGGTGCAATAGGTTTAATTGGAAGCACACTAGCTTTCGGAGCGACGCTCCTTATCATCTGATAAAGAGCGTCGCTCCAAAAGCTAGTGTGCTTCCAATTGAACCTGTTGGACTATAACCTGGTGTTGTGTGATTTTAACTTTGGAAAATGTAGGGGATGATGGACTCTCAGGGAAATGTAGCACTGACAACCAAGTTTCTGGTACAGAGACTGGTTCCACTGTAACCAGGAGTACACCAGGTTCTGAGTGATAGATTGTGATAGGGGACTCTTCAGTAAGAGGCACAGTAAGTAAGATGTTTCTTACTTACACAGTAAGTAAGATCTTTAGTAAGATGTTTCTGTGGCTGACAATGAGACATCAGAATGGGGTGTTTTCCTATCTGGTGCCAGGATCATGGATGTCCCAGAGAGGGTGGAGAATATTCTCAAAGGGGAGAGGGATCAGCAGGAGTTTGTTGTCCACATTGGAACAAACAGCATTGGAAGAGAAAAGGACAAGGTTCTAAGGACAGAATATAGGAAATTAGGCAGCAGGTTAAAATGTAGATACAAGGGTAATAATATCTGGATTTATCCCAGTGCCATGTGCTAGAGAGAGTAGGAATAGATGGATAGAGCACCAGAAATGTGTGACTGAGGAGCTGGTGCAAGGGAGGAGGATTCACATTTTTGACTCCTTGGAATCTCTTCTGGGATAGAAGTGACCTATATAAGGAGGACAGGTTGCACCTGAATTGGAAAGGAACTAAAATATTGACAGAGGGATTTGCTAGAACTACACAGGAGGTTAACAAAACTAGGGGGAGGAATGGGATCCAGAGGGAGAGAGAGAGCAAAGAGATCAGTATGAGGCTGATGCAGTTAGGGATAAGAGCAAGTCAAACAGTCAAGGCAGGCAGGAGCAAAGTAGAGAACAAGGTAAGACTGAAATTAAACAGCATTTATTTCAATGCAGGATGCCTGAGAGACAGGGCAGATGAACTCATGGTTGGGAATATGGGACTGGGATATCATAGCTATTACAGAGATGTGGCTCAGAGTTGGACAGAACTGGCAGCTAAATGTTCGAGTAGAGATACTGTTGGAAGAATCAAAAGGGGTGGCAAGAGGTGAGAGGGAATGGTGGTTTTGATTAAGGATAACATTATGGCTATACTCACGGAGGATATTAAGAGGAGTATGGCCACTGAAGTTATTTGGGTAGAACTGAGAAATAAGAAAGGAATGATTATTGGGATTGTACTATGGACCCCCTAATAGTAGTCAAGAAATTGAGAAGAAAATTTGTAAGGAAATCTCAGTTATCTGCAATAATAAGTCTGTTATGGTAGGAGATTTTAACTTTCCAAACATACACTAGGACTGCCATAGTATTAAGAGCTTGGATGCAGAAAAATTTGTTAAATATATGTGCAAGAAAATGTTCTTACTCAGTATGTGGATGTACCTACTAGAGAAGAGCAAAACTTGACCTTTTCTTGAAAAAACAACACAGGGCAAGTAACTGAGGTGTCAGTGGGGGAGCACTTTAGGACCAGTGATCATAATTCTATCAGTTTTAAAATAGTGAAGGACAAGGATAGACCGGATCTAAAAGTTTAAAAATTCTAAATTGGAGAAAGGCCAATTTAGACTGTATTAGGCAAGAACTTTCAAAAACTGATTGGCAGGAGGAGGGTGGGGGGAACAGATGTACGGAGCCAAAAGAACAGCTTGAAAATGGGAAGCCTTCAAAATGAGATAATGAGAGTCCAGACACAGTATGTTCTTGGAGAAAGTGAGGACTGCAGATGCTGGAGATCAGAGCTGAAAATGTGTTGCTGGAAAAGCACAGCAGGTCAGGCAGCATCCAAGGAACAGGAGAATCGACGTTTCGGGCATAAGCCCTTCTTCAGGAATAAGAAGAAGGGCTTATGCCCGAAACGTCGATTCTCCTGTTCCTTGGATGCTGCCTGACCTACTGTGCTTTTCCAGCAACACATTTTCAACAGTATGTTCCTGTTAGCATGAAGGGCAAGGCTGGTAGGTTTGGGGAGTGCTCAATTTCTCTAGTCAGAAATTGAGGTTTTGGTCAAAAACAAGGAAGGAAGAATACGTTAGGTATAGACGATAGTGTTTGAGTGACTCCCAGAAGAGTACAAGGCAGTAAGAGTATACTTAAGAGGGAAATCAGGAGGACGAAAAAGGGGCATGAGATATCTTTGGCAAATAGGGTTAAGGAGAATCCAAAGGGATTCTACAAATACATTAAGGACAAAAGAGTAACTAGGGAGAGAGTAGGACCCCTTAAAGATCAGCAAGGCTGCCTAGGTGTGAACTGCAAGAGATGTGAGAGATACTAAATGAGTATTTTGCATCAGTATTCAACTGTGGAGAAGGTATGGAAGCTAGAGAACGTGGGGAAATAAATGGCAATATCTTAAAATATTCACATTACAGAGGAGGAGATGTTGGACATCTTAAATCAAAGTTGGATAAAGCCCCATGACCTGATCAAGTGTACCCTAGAACCTTGTGGGAAGCTAGGAAAGTGATTGCTGAGCCTCTTGCTGAGATACTTGTATCGATAGTCACAGGTGAGGTGCCAGAAGACTGGAAATTGACTGACGTGTTGCTAATATTTAAGAAAGGTGGAAAGGACAAGCCAGGGAACTATCGACTGGTGAACCTAACATCAGTGGTGGGCAAGTTGTTGGAGGGGATTCTGAAAGACAGGATTTTCATGCATTTGGAAAGGCAAGGACTGATCAGGGATAGTCAATGTGGCTTTGTGTGTGGGAAATAGTGTCTCGCTAACTTGATTGAGTTTTGTGAGGAAGTGACAAAGAGGATTGATGAAGGCAGAGCAGTGGATATAATCTATATGGAGTTCAGTAAGGCATTTGACATAGTTCTGCATGGTAGACTAGTTAATAGGTTGGATCACATGGAATATAGGAAGAACTAGCTATTGAATGCAGAACTGGCCCACAGGTAGGAGACAAAGGGTGGTGGTGGTGGAGGGTTGTTTTTCAGATGAGAGGCCTGTGACCAGCAGTGTGCCACAAGGATCGGTGCTGAGTCCACTGCTTTTTGTCACTTCTATTATTAATTTCGATGTGAACATAGGAGGTATAGTAAGCAAGTTTGCAAATGATGACACCAAAATTGATGGTGTAGCGGACATCGAAGAAGGATATCTGAGAATACATTGGAATCTTGATTAGATGGGCCAATAGGCTGAGGGGTGGCAGATGGAGTTTAATTTAGATAAATGAGAGGTGCTGAATTTTGGAAAAGCAAATCAAAGCAGAACTTAAACATTTAATAGTAAGGTCTTGGGGAGTGTTGCTGAACAAAGAGATCTTGGAGTACAGGTTCATTGTTTCTTGAAAGTGGAGTCACAGGTAGATAGGATAGTGGAGGCAGCATTTGGTATGCTTGCTTTATTGGTCAGTATATTGAGTATAGGAGTTGGGAGGTCATGTCACAGATGTACAGGACATTGGCTAGGCCATTTTTGGAATATGGATCAGTGGTGCTAGAAGAGCACAGCAGTTCAGGCAGCATCCAAAGAACAGCGAAATAGACGTTTCGGGCAAAAGCAATTCGCTGTCCCCATGACTTGTCCGGACTTGTCCGACCTGCCTAGCTCCTTTTCCATCTATCCACTCCACCCTCTCCTCCCTGACCTATCACCTTCATCCCCTCCCCCACTCACCCATTGTACTCTATGCTACTTTCTCCCCACTCCCACCCTCCCCTACCTTATCTCTCCACGCTTCAGGCTCGCTGCCTTTATTCCTGATGAAGGGCTTTTGCCTGAAACATCGATTTCGCTGCGCTTTGGATGCTGCCTGAACTGCTGTGCTCTTCCAGCACCACTGATCCAGAATCTGGTTTCCAGCATCTGCAGTCATTGTTTTTACCTCATTTTTGGAATATTGCATTCGATTCTAGTCTCGTAGCTATAGGAAAGATATGAAACTTGAAAGGGTTGAGAAAAGATTTAAGGATGTTGCCGGGGTGGAGGATTTGAGCTATACGGAGAGGCTGAATAGGTTGGGGCTATTTTCTCTCGAGCATCAGGAGGCTGAGAGGTGATCTTCTCAAAGTTTATAAAATCATGAGAGGCATGGATAGGGTGAATAGACAAGGTCTTTTCCCTCGGGTGGGGGAGTCCAAAACTAGAAAGCATAGTTTTAAGGGGAGTGGGGGGGGGGGCTTCAAAAGGGATCTTAGGGTCAACTTTTCATGCAGAAGGTAGTGCGTGTATAGAATGAGCTGCCAGACGAAGTAGGGGAGGCTGATATAATTACAACATTTAAAAGGCATCATCAGGATTGGTTACATGAATAGGAAAGGTCGAAAGGGATATGGGCCAAATTCTGACAAATGGGACGAGCTTGATTTAGGATATCGGGTTGGCATGAACAAGTTTGACTGAAGGGTCTGTTTCTGTGCTGTACATCTCTATGTTTCTGACTGTAAAATGAAAACAACTGCTAGTAAGTTGTCAGGGTTAGTCCATGATGGTGGACAAGGAACCCTGTGGAGTTTGCTTTGTAGTTTCCACTGTCTTCAATTGCAGTATTGAAGTAGTCAGTTGTTGTTGCAGAGAATAAGACTCCAATGCTCAAAATGACATCTGCAAATTGGCAAAAATGAGGACTGCAGATGCTGGAGATCAGAGTCTAGATTAGAGTGATGCTGGAAAAGCACAGCAGGTCAGGCAACATCCGAGGAGCAGGAAAATCGATGTTTCGGGCAACAGCCCTTCATCAGGAATGCATCACCATCTGCAATTTCCCAGTCCTGTTTAGCAATGTGATTTGCTTCATGGGTAAACACAACTCGATGATACAAGTATATTCAAGCAAAGTTTAGTTACTCATTTACCCAACAGATGAGATCCAACTTCAATCTTGGTTTTTAAAAATCAGTTGAATTAGACTTATCTGCTACCCCACTCTGTTAGCAACCCTTTTCTCTTCTGTTTACTGTAATATTGTCCTGTGTCTGCTATCCATTGCCTCTTCATTTCCCTACTACTCTCTCCCCATTTACAGTGTTTTCGGATTTTACCTTGTATGTTATTCCCTCTTTGTGTCTCTTCTCTCACTCTTTGCTTTTCTATTCCAGCAATCTCCAATCCTTTACAGCTACTCCAGCGATATCTTGTAGTTATCCAAAAGTGTCCATAAGGCAAGCATACACATATAGCTTCTACAGATCTGATCAATCAATTGTACAATAAGCCATTCGACACCCCTGAAACACTGATCAGTGAGTTGCATAAGTTGGCCATCCACTCCTGACCTTGAAATCGACCAATTAGTGTCCACGGAAGCGTAGCAACATAAAGGCCACAATAGGGCAGAGCAGAATTTATCAACTCAGGGTCTATTTCACTCCGACTCATTGCTTTACAGTGAAATTTAATAAAACAGAATTCCAAGCTGCAGCTGGCCAGAAACAGATGGCGGTTGTCTTAAGGATTTAATTTCTTTCAGAGTGAGGAAGGTTGCCCATGATAAATACTTTAATCTAGCAACAGCTAGCATTTTCTAACACAAGTTTTGACAGGTTGTCACCTCACTGAAGTGTTTAGCCATTTAGTAAATGGAGCTGACAACATCAGTCTGAAAACAAATAAAAGTATATTTGAATGTTGTAACAATTTTTTTAAAAATCAACCTCACTGCTATATCCAATCTGAACTTCATTCCTTAATTTTATCAAACAATATCTTAGTGAGTCACTAGTAATGTGTTAAAATGAAAGTAGTGTTATGTGGAAAGATTCTCTGCTTACTGGGAGCACAAATGTTGACATACCTGTGAACATGTCAGCTATTTACCCATAACAAATGCATCCTCTGGCAATTCTAGTTAAGCTTGGAATTGATAACTTTGTAGTTGACTGTCCAGGTGCAAGAAACTAAAATTCCAGCCAACAGCACTTATCTGACAGAGTGAGCAACAAGATCATGGGTTATCATAAACTGATGAGCAACGTTAAAATATAGGATAAACATTCCGGTCTCCAATCCTTTCTTCTTTTCGGTTCTCTTAGTGAGTTAATAATGAGCAGCTGATCAAATAATCATCAGTTTTCTGGCCTGCCAAAGTTAAAGTTTGCTCCTATGTATCTCATTAACAAATTTAAAAAAACAATTTTGCCAGAAGCAAATTTTGCAGAGTCTTGATGTTAAAAACATAGTTGCTAATTAATAGAATTAAATTCTGAATTGAATTGATATGGATCAAAACATCAATACTGGTATTCTTTTCTCATGCCAATTAGTGTAGGAGGCAGACGATGGACATGGCTGTCTCTGTTTCCAAAGCCAGACTTTATTGGAATGGGCCTGTCACCAGAGGGTACCACTCTGCAACAGGTAGGACTGACCAGGAGACCCACACCCCCGGCCACCACACACATTGTCTGTTAGTGCCAAAGGACACTGGAGAAAGATTAACTTATAGGCATTGGCAATGGGATTCAAGGTCAACAATTCAGGAGCTTGGAAAGCAGACACCATTGAACTGATGACTCAGCATAAAATTCAGCAAGGGGCAGCATGGCGTCTCAGCAGTTAGCACTGCTGCCTCATAGCACCAGGAACCTGGGTTCGATTCCAGCCTGTCTGTGTAGGTTTCCTCCGGGTACTCCAATTTCCTCCCATTGTTGAAACATGTGTATATCAGGTAAATTGGCCATGCTAAATTGCCCATAGTGTTCAGGGATGTGTAGTGTGGTGTATTAGTCAGAGGTAAATATAGGATCTTAGGGTAGAGGAATGGGTCTGGGTGGGATACTCTTCAGAGGGTCAGTGTGGACTTAAGGGCCGAAGGGCCTGTTTCTACATTGTAGGGACTCTATTCTATCATATTTTACTACTGTTCAGGTTGTTTGAGCACAAGTATTGAATTAGACAACCAGGCAGGCAGAGAAAATCAGAGAGATAGAGATGGAGAGACTGCAAAAGATAGAGCAAGAGATAGAAAGGGGACAGAGAGAGAGAGACAAAAACAAAGGGATGGGGTGGAGAGGGAGTAAAAGAGAAAGAGACAGCGTAAGAGCAAGAAAAAGGGGGGAGGACAGAAGAGATGGGAGACAGGGTAAGTAGAGAAAGGTAGAGGAAAGATAGTGATAGATTAAGTAATTTGTCAAATGCAGTACATTGTGATGTGGATTTGTTCATTTTGTAATGGAGAACAAAAGATTATTATTTAAATGGAGAAAAACTTCAGAAAGCTGCAACACAAGGGACTTGGGGCGACTCATGCACAAAACACAAAGCACAGATGCAGCAGGTAATCAGGAAGAGCAAATGGAATGTTAGCCCTTATTTCAAAGAGGTTGGAGTATAACAGTAGGGATGTCTTACTGCAACTGTACAAAGGTGCTGGTGAGACAACATCTGGATCCTATAAGGCAGAAAAGGAGGATTTTTTTCTCTGAGAGCTATTGTTTTGTGGAATTTTCATTCCTGGAGAGCAAGGGTGTGCAAGAAACAAGGCCACTGAATTTTTTTTTAAGACCAAGTTAAATTGACTAAGGAGTCACGGAGTAAGCAGGAAAGTCGAGGTGAGGCCATATAACATTGCTGAGCAAGCTGGAGAGGTCGAATGACCTTTTATATTACCACACTCCTGAAGGGCTTTTGCCCGAATCGTTGACTCTCCTGCTCCTCAGATGCTGCCTAACCTGCTGTGCTTTTCCAGCACTACTCTTTGACTCTATATTATCATGCCTAATTAACATGTTTGTATGTTTTTAGTCTACGTTTGAAGTATCACAGTTTTTATTTCTAGTGATGTAGATATGTTGATTGTTATCCTTAGTGATCCAGGAGCAAGATAGTTACTGATGGTGGTAGATGAACTGAAACTCTTCAAGGAAATAAATATTTAGAAGGGTACCTGTTCCTTTGTATGCAGGTTAAATTTATATTGTGACTACATATTTTACTGTGAAGGTGAACCCTTATCTATTGACATGATGGATTTCTGTTTAGGAGATTATTTAGCTGGGGACAGAGTATTGCTATCTCCGATGATTATATGAAAGCTTCCCGAGGCTGTTGAAACTGAAGTAAAACAGAAACAAAATGTGTGACATAGTGAAACCAATTACTTGTTCCTTTGTATGCAGGTCTGATATTAAAATTGTTGTTCTGACTGAAGATGTATTGAAATAGTCAATTTCAGGACATTGTTTTTTTTCTTAGCTTGCTGCAACAGTGTTAATTGGATGAATTATGGAATAATACAAATTAAAAATGCATCTACAATATTTAGCAAATCTGAGATACAATATACATTGCTTTTGATGAGATAACGGAAAGCTGCACTTTGATAGAAAATGGAAAAGTTCTGCTCAGTGTTTACACTAGAGCTGCATAACATGTACCTGGTGTTGAACAGAGAGGAAATTACAGCTTTCTCCAAAATGGAATTGGAGAAACTTCATTTTGTGGAATCAGGAAAGCTGGAGCAGACTAGGAGAAGGTGAACCAAACAAAAACAGTGAAACCTCTAGGCTGAAGGTAAAAACTCAAAATTACAATCTTAATGCAGCTGAAGTGAATTCAATCGCCCTTAACAACAATGTGAATGTTTGTTTGAATTTTTTTGTCAGAGACTTGAACGTTTTTTTAAACACCATTCAGTATGGTCATCTCGCAAGGAATTAAGGGATATGGGAGAATGCGGGTAAGTAGCATTGAAATGCCCATCAGCCATGATTGAATGGTGGCGTGGACTCGATGAGGCAAATGGCCTAACTTCCACACTCCTATTTCTTATGGTCTAATGGTTGATCATCCAAATCAGTCTCACATTCCTACTTTCTCCCCATACCCTTTGACCCCTTTAGCCCTAAGAACTATATTTAACTCTTTGGAACATTTAATGTTTTTATCTCCAGCATTTTTCTGCTGACGATTCCACAGGCTCACCACTCCTTCTTATCTCAGTCTGAAAAAGCCTATCCTGCTTTTTTAGTCTGACTGCACAAATAGGGAACAAAATTGAGATCAGATTTAAAATTCAAGCGAAATGATGAAGATAAACAAAGAGAAAAAGGAAGAACAGTGAATTCTGGATATATGAAATACACAAAAACAGAAAGTACTGGAGAAACCCAGTCGGTCTGGCAGCATTTGTAGACAAAAAGCAATTGGTGTTTCGTGTCCAGTAACCCTTCTTCAGAACCAGCAATGAAAAGGTGGGAATTATGAGCATTCTGCAGTATCTGCTCCGTATGAGTCACCCTGGTTGGCTCTTCCTCACACAACATGTCCCCACTGCACCTTACCACGCAATTGCTGCAGGTGTAATACCTGTCTATTTAGTTGCTCTCTGCTCATTATCCAAGGCTGTAGACATACCTTCCATGTGAAGCAGGGATCTACCTACACCTCACTCAACTAGTCCCCTGTAGTCCTTGCTCACAACGTAGTCTTCTCCACACTGTGAAAACAAAACCCTGACAGGGTGATCACCTTGAACAACAGCTACATTCTGTCCATAAAGATGAGATTAGATTTGATTCCCTACAGTATAGAAACAGGCCCTTCAGCCCAACAAGTCCACACTGACCCTCCGAAAAGCAACCCACCCAGACCCATTCCCCTAGCCCACATTTACCCCTAACACTATGGGAAATTTAGCATGGCCAATTCACCTGACCTGCACGTCTTCAGATTGTGGGAGGAAACCCACGCAGACAGGGGGAGAATGTGCAAACTCCACACAGTCATCACCCAAGGCGGGAATTGAACCTGAGTCCCTGGTGCTGTGAGGCAGCAGTGCTAACCACTGAGTCACCATGCCACCCATAAATTCTGTACTAACCCCTGAACCTCCCGTCACCTGCCACTTCAACACACCACTGTGCTCCCCAGTTACCATTTGTGTCTCAGGCCTGCTCCAGTGCTCAGTGAGACTCAATACAAGCTGAAAGAACAGCCTTTCGTCTTGCACTTGGAGACATTACAGCCTTCAGGACTTAATGCAGAGTTCAACAATTTGAGTGTGAATACCATCTTCAGTGTCTATTGCTCACCCCTATACCCCAGATCCCATAATGACATTGATTGCTTTAAATAGAGCATAGCCTCAAAATAAGAGGGAGCAGAATTAGAATGAGTTGAAAAGGAACTTCTTCACCCAAAGGGTTGTGAATCTGTGGAATTCCTTACTCAGTGACTCAGTTGATGCTGTCTCATTGAATGTTTTTAAGGCAAAGATAGGTTTTTGAACAGTAAGGGAATTAAGGCTAAAAGAGAAAATGCTGGAAAATCTCAGCAGGTCTGGCAGCATCTGTAAGGAGAGAAAAGAGCTGATGTTTCGAGTCTAACTGACTCTTTGTCAAAACCAAATTTGGGAATTAAGGGTTGTGGTGAACAGGTGGGTAAGTGGAGTTGAGGCCACGCAAAAATCAGCCAGGATCTTACTGAATGTCGAAGGCGGCACGAGGGGCCAGATGGCCTACTCCTACTCATATTTCTTATGTTCACCCACGTATAGCTCCATGATCCCATATCTAGCTTCATTTCTTCCCTTACTAACCCAAGGCCTTCATCCACCTTACTTTTCCTTTCCTTCCAATCTCTGGGCTCCCTCTCCATCTGTCCACTCAGTCCTCCTCCTACCT
Organism: Hemiscyllium ocellatum; assembly: GCF_020745735.1. Lineage (NCBI taxonomy): Eukaryota > Metazoa > Chordata > Chondrichthyes > Orectolobiformes > Hemiscylliidae > Hemiscyllium > Hemiscyllium ocellatum. The sequence goes on from NC_083437.1 coordinate 6,370,571, forward strand.
TTACCTGCCTTCCACCAGCAGAAATACCACCTTTTCCTAGCTGTCAGTTCCGAAGAAGGGTCACTGGACTCAACATTAGCTGCTTTCTCTCCACCACCAATAGATGATTGATTTATTGTTGTCACATATACCGAGGTACACTGAAAAGTGTTGCTTTGTGTGCTACATGGGCAGATTGGACAAGATGCATCAGGGTAGCAGAACAGAGTGCAGAATGGTGTTACAACTACAGAGCACGTGAGAAATCAAAATTAACGTATGAGAGGTCTGATTAAAAGTCTAATAAGTAGGGAAGAAGCTGTTCTTGAATCTGTTCATATATGTGTATTCAAACTTTCATATCTCCTGCCCAATGGAAGAGGGTGGCAGCCGGAAGAATAGATAGAATCAGTGGATGAAAATCTGGCCTGTGTTCTTGACTCTCTAGTTTCTTGTAGTCTTGGGAATTGCAGTTATCTTATACTGTGATGCTGCCCACCTGCCAATTTTCTCCAGCAATTCCTCATTGACTGTTTCAGAATGGTCATTGGCTGCTTTAAGAAAGGTGAAAGCTCTGTACCTAGCTCTTAAGGAAGGGTAACCTGGTATCCACATTTGAAGGGGAGGTGGTAGATTTCATAGGGTAACAAACAATGACAGGAAATCTCTTAAAGTTCCAGTTCATAATGATCTGCTCCCCAAAGCTAGAATGACTGCTCACAATCAATATTGTTCATGGCAAAATTAATAAAACTGAATTGCAAAACCTTTGCATCAGAGACTGGACTGTATAATGTACAGACCTATTTTAACAAAGAAAGGAACATAAATTGAAGTACAACCTTTCAACCAAACACATGGAAGAAAAAGACTGTATAAAGTGGGAAAGGATGTCTCAAGAAGTTTTAAAGAAAATGAAATCAACCAGTCGTAAAACAAACTTGTTTGCAAGATAATTACAGCTCGATGCTTCATCCGGAGGCTCACTGATGATGTTACCAAGTATTGTGACAAAACATCTGCAAATGAACCTTCCAGCTCGGCCTGCAAGCCCACATCCAGAACCTCAACCTGAGCTACACATCTTCTCCAAACTCACTAACAGCTCAGTTCATCTTCTTATGGATTAAGTTGTGGTGTCAATGTGAAATGTTTAATTTTAAATTGGGACAACATTAGGTATACACAGAATATAACGTTATAAAGCTAAAAATTAAATATATGATGTTAAACTTTATATTTTGAAATGGTGTTAAAAATATGCTGACTTTAATTGGGCTTTTCTGTTGGCAGGAGAAACAGATCGACTCATGCTGAGGAACACCTTCCTATGCAATTCAACTCTCCACTAACTTAACTGAAATTATAGGTAGCACAAAGCATGATGTTGTCACCAATCATCTCAATCTCAGGATACCACGTCATGGATTTCTCGGAGTCTATCCAAGGCCCAGCAATCCTGAGCTATTTACCAACAATCAGTCCATCACAAAGTAAAGGGTGGGGCTACTCACTTGTAGTTGAACAGAATTTAGTAACATTCACACTGCTCAGATGCTGGAGATGTCGATCTTCATTGCACAAAGTGACCAAGACTTTGTTCAAGTTTAGGCTGATATGCAGCAATAGCATTTGTGGCTTACTGGTGATGGTCAATCTCTAATGACAGAATTTAACCATGTAACATTGAAATTTAATATCATTACCACTATCCTACCTAAAACATCCTGTGCATTGAAGTTGAGTAGAAGCTTAATCAGACCAGATACAAATACTGCAATTACAGCAAGTCACAGCTAAATTGTGGCGAACAACTCACCTCTCAAATCTCCAAAAGTCGTTTACAAAGGTCCAAGCTAGGAGTGTAGTAAAATACTCTCCACTTACCTGTGTTAGTGTGGCTTCAACAATATCTGAGAAGTAGGACTTCATTCAGGAGGACGCAGCTTGCTGGGTTGATGAAGCAGCTGAAGATGGTTAACCCGAAGACACTAGCCCTAAGCCATCTTTGGACTCTTGTGATGCAGTGGTAGTGTCCCCACCTCAGAGCCAGGAGGCGAAGGTTCAAGACGCAGTTGTTTCACAGGTCATCACATCACTGAACAGGTGGATGAAAAAATGCCCACCCTTAGGCACTCCTGCGGCCATATCCGGAGACTGAGATGATTGACATCCAATGGCAACCATCTTCCCATGTGCCAGATTATACTCCTGTTACTGGAGACCTTTTCTGCAATTCCACTAGGGCTGCTTGACATGACATGTATTGATGTCAAGGATAGTAAATTACTGAGTTCAGGTGTTTTCCTGTTTGCAGAAAGACTGCAATGTGGTTTGGACCTAAATGGTCCAGTTGGAACCCCACATTGAGGACTGGTAAGCAGGTTATTGTTGTAAGGGGATTAGTCAGCCCAGTTGGCAGGCTAACTGGTTTGCAACTTGCAGTGATGCCAACATTGTGGGTTCAATTCCCACACCAGCTGAGGTGACCACGAAGGATTCTCTTTCTCAACTTCCTCTCCCTTTATCCAAGGAATGGTGACTCTCAGATTAAACCAGTTATCTTTCTCGGAGAGAGCAACCCTTTGGCCTGGTAAGACTGTTGTGCAATTGTGTCTTTACCTTTATTATTGTTGAAATGCCATACAATAGCTGCTGACAGGTGGCTCAGTGGTTAGCATTGCTGCCTCACAGCACCTCACAGACTTGGATTCGATTCCGGCCTCTGGCGACTGTGTGTGGAGTTTGCACATTCTCCACGTGTCTGCATGGGTTTCCTCCGGGCGCTCTGGTTTCCTCCCACAATTCAAAGATGTGGAGGTAAGGCAAATTGGCTATGCTAAATTGCCCATAGTGTTCAGGGTTGTGTAAGTCAGGTGCATTAGTCATGGAGCAAATGTAGAATAATGGGGAATGGGTTTGGTTAGGATACTCTTAAGGGGGTTGGTGTGACTTGTTGGGCGAAGGGCATGTTTCCACACTGTAGGGATTTTATGATTCGACACCACAGTTCATCACTTTGTCAATAAATTGGCTACATTAGATTTGGTTTCCTTTTTGTTTTCTCCAGGTGCTCCGGTTTCCTCCAAACATGTGCAGGTTGGGTGAATTAACCATGCTAAATTACCCATAGTGTTCAGGGAAGTGTCAGTTAGGTACATTAGTCAGGGGTAAAAATAGAGTAATAGGGTAGGGGAATGGGTTTGGGTGGGTTACTCTTCAGAGGGTCAGTGTAGATTTATTGGGTTGAAGGGCCTTTTTCTACAGTGTAGGGATTCTATTTCATGGACTACATACCTGGACAATTTGATTGACTCACTGCCAGTATTGCAGTGAAATAACACAGAAACAACTTGGCTAGAGTTGTGATTCATTCTGGAGTGCAAGTCATCAGTACCACGACCGGCATGTTGTCAGGGCCTATAGTCTTTGCTATGTTGGTTATAGCACGATTTAAAGAAACATTTTGTTTAGCATTAATTACCAATAGCCAAACTCAGGCCAAGGTTTCTTTTCATTTGTTTATTGTTGTATTAATGTTTAACATTATGTTTTTGAATTAAGTTGGTGTGTTCACCCACTAGCCAAGCTGCTTGTAACAACCTACGCAGCCTAGTGTCACCAATTACTGTAGCAGATGGATCGAAGAGATACTAACTAAGTTAAGATGTCAAAACCTGCAAAATAAAGTTAAGAATCCTTCCTTTAGGAAACTCTGCAAGAACAACAGTGAACAGCGAATGACCATAAACTGTATTGAGTGTTCATTACTAACCCAGTCCAAGAGCTCAAAGATCGGCTGACATGTCACCCAATGCTTTTAGATCATGATCAGCCATACTCTAAGATTACAGATATACTCCACATAGCAATCCTGGGGTGAAAATGAAACTTTCCCATTTTGTAAAGATAAAAAGTAGCAACAGTAGAACAGTGTAAATTTAGCCACACCTTTAAGTTACCAGGTACCATTCCTGGTCTGTATGGAGTGAGTTGCTTTTCTGCAGGTCAGGAATGAGAGAACTGCATTTAGTTAGGTTAGAGTGTGTTCCCTGCCTCTCTTCCTTCAATCCAACCCCCTACCTCCCCGCCTCCACAACTCCAGGAGTGACCCCAGTGTAATGTCCCAGACAGTGCATGACCCTGGAGTAAAAATGAGGGGATTGGGATAGTTGATGAGCAACAGGCAGCAATTTAGAAAATGTGACCTTCAACTGAGGGTCATGAGGCATTATATTTTACAGCTGCAATCAGTCATCAAAGGTCTGTCCATTTGGCAGTGCCCACTATCAACAAAAGAATTAATTTAAAGGGATTTAGCAGTTGGTAACATTCAGCACAATGGTAGCCCAATGCTGATTCAGTGCTCATGGCTCCAAAATCTCAAGTCTTAATCCCACTGGAGGTCATAACGTCAGCTGAGGCCTTCACTGCCACAAATAAATAAAGGTAGAAATGTGGTACTGTGATTCTCTATCGATGATCAATCAGAAGGGTTTGTTGGGGGAAAGAGAAGAAAGAAAATGTGTAATCAAACGTAAAAACGGATAAAAAGGTAGACACGTGCTATTAGCTGTTTCATACTGACTGCTGTGTTCCTACTTCCAACATATCAGTATAACTAAGTGTGGATAAGTAATCAGATTTAATTTATCTTTTTTTAAAATCCAATTTAAATTTCTTTTCTGTACCTTTTGAATACAGATCTATTCTTTTAAAATGCAGCAGTTCCCATAGATTCAGAAAAACGCACCAGGATAATAATACAAAACCACTAGACTCTCCCCTCATTTGTAATTGTCCCTTCCCAAAGTCCCCACAAATTGCCCCCAGTGTGCCTTATTACTTATTAAAAATACAGGGAGAATTTTCACAGCATCACATCGTTCAGTGGCGGATTTGTCGAAAGTCACAAATCAGGTGGGAGAAGTCAGAAGGAAACCATTCCCCTCCCTCAGTTTGAAGTTGTTTAGAGAATGTATGCTATTGTGAGCAGTAAGATTGACAAGTACAGGCAATAGTTTAAAACAAACCTTTGCATTAATGGACCTTTAGCTATGGACTCTGCCCATTGCTGATCATTACTTTAGAACTTACAGACAGCTTTTATTGGTTCCATCCTGAACTATTCTTAGTCTCGGGTAATTGGTACACTGCCCTGACTGCAACACTCATGTCGTCTTCTAGAACATTCCATTCTCTGCTATTGCCAAACATCAAAGAGCATTCATGCTGCTTTTGGAAGTGAACAGGTTCCATAGTAAACTGAAGACTCAGCTGTCACAAGAATTCCCTGGAGAGCACAGCAACTTGCTGTTGCTTAGTTCCCTCAGCTGATAGTACCTCAAAGTCTTCGATCGTATAAAATAGCATTCAGTCAAAGTGTATTCAAAGCTTTCACCAAGTTAGCAATTCCCATTTTCTCCAGCGAGGCAAGAATTCTGCTATTCAGCTTATTGTTCATTATGGCCTTCAATCCAGCACTTGCTTTCACACATCTGTTGACAATTTACCCATAGCCTCATTCCTCAGTCAGAAAACCCCAGCAGCTTGTTTGTACTGGTTAAGGTCCAGCTCATCAGCTACTTGCAGCAACTTCATTTCATCAGCATTGCTCATCAAGGCCTCCAGTTTGTTAGTCAAATCAGACCAGTTTGGCCTTTCATACGGTTTCCACTGCCAGCACTGTTTCATCAAGTCATATCTGGTGGGGAAGCAGAGGGGTAGGGAGAAAAATTTCATTTAAAAAGGTTACAGTTCAGATTTTCAGATTATTGTATTTAGAAACGTATTCTATGTTGTTATATGCATGGTGATTAACCATGGACTGCACATTATTCCTTTTAACAGTTGGGAAGATACGAATTATTAAATAATGCTTAATCTCTCCTTACTTCACAGAGACTAAATTCCCTGTAAGAACAAATATCACTTTAATGCAATAAAGTAGGATTTGCTGTATTAATATTTATATCTTGAAAACTCAGAGGATGCCAACACTAATGTTTTTGATTGTGTTTCATTTGGTTCGAAGGGTGTATAAAGATAAAGAAACCTCAAGGTTCAAATCTACTTATCTTTGACAGTGGCAGGAGATAGAAAGAGAATAATTACTAAAACATATAGGATCTAGGGCCTCAAATGTTGGGTACACAAATATAGACGTTATGCTGAACTTTTATAAAGATCTGGTGAGACCACAGAATATTATATCGTGTTGTGGTTATAAAGCTATGGTCCTCAGTAGCATTCACAAGAGATTTACTAGAACACTTTCCACAGTACAGGGGATTTTAGCTTTAAGGTTAGACTGGATAAGCTGGAGGAATTCTCCTTGGAGCTAAAGAGACAGTGATTTGATAGAAGAGTGTAAGATTGTGGTAGGATTAGATAGGGCAGGATAAAAGGCTGTTCTCATTAGTCCCTGATAAAGCCAGGTGAGAGAGTCACAGCTTTAAAAGGTTTTGGGAAGAAATGTAATGATGAACATGCTTAGGCAGCAAATGGTTATAGCCTAGAACGTGCTGCCTATATTTGCCTCTGTGCCACTATGACTCCATGTTCGTTTGAGATAAAATAAACTGGGTAAGCCATGAAGAAGCAAGGAAGAATTGGCTCAAAAGGGTTGAATGGTTCTCTCTCATGCCACTCATTTTCAACCTTCAGGTCAGAGATCAGATTAAACATTTCACATTGAGTTTGCATTACAAATTTATCTATGAAACTATACACCCAAATCTAGGAGACAACATTGGGCAACACAAAAGAACAGTGCTCAAGTCATGCATTTGGCAGTACTATATCAGAGCAGCTCAAGGGATCAGTAATTGGAATATCAATTCTCTAATTTCTACTGTAGGAATGGTCACATCAAGACAATGAATGGATTGGGAAATTACAGACAGTCTAACACATTCATCCAACCTGACAAAGATCACAAAGGGCTGAGCACTATTCTCCTGGGTCTGCGCTACACCACAGACATTTTATTCTGTTCTTGTCAGATTGTATGACCAGATCTAGACAAAGTAGAGTATTACTGAATGGTTCCCTCATGATCAAGAGTTTAAAGAGAAAAAACAAATCAATTCAATTTGGATGAATTGTGTTATGTACAGAATGAAAAATCCAACACACCCCAAATCTAAAGTGTAGAATCTCAAAACATTTTCAATTAAATTAGACCAACAATGAGAGATTTTCTTGAACAGAAAACTCTATAGAGAAAGGGTGGAAACTCGAACTCAAAAATCTTTTGGATTTCAGGAACAGTGACTAAAAAATGCATAAAAATACTTAGAATACTTCCAGTAAATTTTGTGTGAATGATGGAAGATTAGGTTTAAGAATTAGGTTTTAACAATGAAAAATGAACAGCATGGAATGCCATCCATTAGGTGAGTGATGACCCTCCGTCAGATGCAAACAACCAGGTGGTTTGGTGTGGGATGTATTCACTGAACAATTGTCGGGACCAATTTGTTCTGTTCCATTGGATGGTGAAATGCTTGGGGATTGTTTCTGGTGATAGCTCCGTCTGATTCAAGTTATCCCATGAATTCCACGGCCATAGAAAATTATTGTTGAATCATAAAGCTAATGCTTGCTCTCTCTTATCGTTACAAGATCTAAACTCTAGCCAGTCATTTTCATTATCATCTTTCAGCATTACTCAAATCTCGCCTCCAGATTTGATATGCAGTAATTACAGCTCAGGAAATGTGCATTTATCCCATGATGCCTGGTCAGGACCCTCAAAAATCTTCAGTCTTTTATATTCTTTGAATTCAAATTCCATTTGAAATTGAAGAAAAATCTGCCTCAATCATGTGTTAATAGCCTTCCACTTAAATACCTTTCGAACATTCCCTCTACTTTTTTTTGAGTTAACCTTGACTCAATCCCCACTCGTTACAGATTCACCAACAGAAACAACTCTGCCCAATTTTATTTAAAACCTTTGAAATAAACTTGAAACTTTTTAAACAAATAATGCATGTATGTGTTTTCTGAAGTCATTGTGCAGAGTGTCACAGTCAGTATAGAACTTGACCCAACAGGTAGTTCGTTCATTAGATCACTTTGGACCCCAAACAAAATTTAATGAGTGTTTTTGGAATTTTGCCAAATTGGCAAAATGGAGCATTGGTGTCTTTGAAAATAGAAACGATAATGCAAGAATAAAGTATGTTTTGCTTCAAGCCTGGTTGTTTGACCAATCGGAACAAAGGCTTATACTTGCCTTTAAAAATAAAAAAAGTTGGCATGTAGATTATCTTCACAGTATATTTTGAGATGGTTTGGTCTGGTCCATAAAAATGCAGAGAAAATGAACTATAAATTTCCAGCTTTTATATCATTTGACTTCGATAGCTGAGATTTCCATGGACTAAAATGGTTTGAATGGGGACACCACTAAACTCAAACGGCTGCTATGATCACATCATAGGTCTAAGAAACCCAATGGAATATACAAAACCAGGTGCCTTGGAGTTATCATTTTAATCAACAGATGGGGAACACGGTGTGGCATGGTATATTCCATTTAGAGAGAAAAAAAAGTTTTAAATGAAACCAGCTTCAAATGAAATAACCACCAGACTCTGCAGAGGAACAGTAGCCTTCGAGAGCAAAAAGAGAGAACACAATGTAGAACAAAAATAGTAAGGATTTTGGAAGCGCTTTTCTCCATCAATCTCAATACAGAAACTGGCACTGGTGAAAAAAACAAAGTAAACATTGTTCACTAAGAACAAGATCTGCAAACCTCTCTACTCCTAAAGAAACAGGAGAACAGCTAAACATTTGACTCAGGTATTGGCGTTGCCACAATTCAAAGGACTCAAGATGTGTAACTGCATTAGCCTTCATGTCTGTACTAGACTCGTCTCTCCATCCTGCATTGTAAGCTCATCACCGGTATTTGTGCATGGGAGTGAAGAACTCCACTCTTGCACTCAAAACACCCTTGGGAGTAGTCTCTCCTTTATTTTTGGTCTGGTTAACCAAGTTTAATTACACATCATTGCTACATGCTTAAAAGACAACTTTGTTGCAATTGACAGAGGGGAGCTGTGACCTCTGCTTATTTAAATGAGAACAACTTTCCTCGAGTAGTCTGCCAGCATTGAGGGTCAAACATGAGGAATGGTCATTTAAGCAAAATACCAAGGAGATGTTGGCGTCAGTACAATCTTCAGCAGCCTGTAAAACCAAACAACAGGCAGCTTACAAAACCAAAGCACACCTACTATGCTGAAATTGGAGAAATTAGACAAAAAAGACATTGCAAACAATGCAGCATTTCTTAATGTTCATATCTTTGCGAAAGAAAATCTCAATATAATGAATGAGAGAAAATGACTTCTAGATCTGCATTATAGAAGAAAAACAAAGCTGACGAACACTAATGATAACAAAGATGGGCAGGGAACAGGGTCAGATAAGCTTGGAGCTCAATTAGGTGACAGCTGAAGCCAGACTGTTCCAGGGAGCACTCAATCTCAATTGTATCTGTGCACGCCGCTCGCTGTGTTCAATAATTAGTCCATACATAGTTTTATAACAAAATCCTCAATACTTAATATTGAAAATAAATCACTCTTAACAATAAATAATTGAAAGGAAAAATGTTAATATTGCAATCAAGTAAAAAGACATTTGGTGTTTAATGGTGAGGAAAGAGCCAGAGTGTCTTGCTCAACATTAAATTGCTGGTTTGAGGCAGCGAAAGTGTCCCACCCTCTGGGCCAGGAGGCCTGGATTCAAACCTTAAAAAACCTGTCCTAGAAGCATGTCATTACATATCTGAACAGGTGGATTCGCAGTACCTGTATTTTAAACTGCTTGCACATCTGAAGTGGCATCTCCCCAGCTATCCATTCATGCCCCCTGGTGCTCAATATGTATCATATGTAGTTAAATATCAGTGTTACACTACTTTGCATTCCACTAGATATTCCACCAAATAGAGATTACTTGGATGATAAAATGAGCAGATTTAATATTTTATAAATTCCAAAAACTAATATGAGAGATTATATTAGTGTGTCAGTTAATAATTTACCTTTTAAATCATTCAATTAAAATGATGCAGAAGGAATGCAAAAACTACAAGATGGAATGAGCGCAAAGATGTATCAAGATCAGAGGGAGTACCAAACGTCTGGTGTACTATTGTAGAAAATTCTAAATGGAATGTAAAAGTACAGCAGGGAAGATTTGTCATTTGGCTCGTACAAAGCTGGCAATCAGAATGCTGGGAGTAGCTCAGATACGTGACCATCTTTCCTGTGGAGAGGACAAAGTGGAGTGCTGATCATGGTCAGAAATCAACTAAAATAAAACAGGACAGGATGGGGAATAGCTTCTCCCCTTGGTTGAGAAGTTAATCACAAAGGGGCATAGTTTTAGGGCAAGGGGCAGGAAATTTAGGGGATTTGGGAAAAAAATCATTTTCACTTAGTGGGTGGTGGGAATCTAGAATACACTGCCTGGGACAGTAACAGAGGCCGAAAACCTTACAACTTGAAAAAAACACATTTTTGATGAGCACTTCAAAATATCATAACACTAAAAGATATGAAACAAGTTCAAGAAATTGGGATTAGCATGCCTTTAGTGGTAGTTACTGTTGGTGCAGACTCGATGGGCCTTTTCTGTACTGTATGAATCTAAGGTTGCCAAGGACCAGCAGATTGGATACAAGTTCACATCTCTTAGAAATAAAACTCCAAAAAGGGAAAAGAATAGCCAGACAATAGGCCATTACAATATACATGCACTGAACGGTACCAGATTTTAAAATAAGACAACATAAAAATCTGCTGGGGATAGGGAGTATTGGAGACAGAAGACACTGCATGAGAGAGAACTTGCAACAATTAAATTCTAAATGGCTAGCACATTGGAGTTAAATGAAGATTTCATCCTATGACCTCCCATATCGAATGGCCCCAATCCCAAATTTTTAACATTGTTCCATCCTTTGGGAACACAGCCTTTCCCATAGCCAACTGGGAAGCCAACAGACTCCTCAAGATATTCCATCGAATTAGTCTCAAGTTGCAAGAACAGTCTCTTCCTGCTCTTCATTGCACTTCTCAGGTCATCCACACCATATCCTGGAGATTCACCTTCAATTTTACATACAATTTTGCTACAGATTATCGTGTTGTGGTACAAACAAAATGACAAACTTTTAACAAACAAATCCCAACAATTTGTACTTCAGGGGAAAAAGTGGCAAAAGTGTGGTTGACAGGTTGATTTTGATTGGCTGAGTTTTATTTCTAGGACAATCGTAGAAAGTTTGCAACTCTATAGTGAGTAGATATAATAGAGCAATTCCCAAATTCTTGGAAGTTGTGATCGCTCTTCCTAAAAATACTCTTTGGATTAATCACATTTCAAACCCACCAAGAGGCACATTGGCTAGCACTGCTGCCTCACACACCAAGGACCCAGGTTCAATTCCAGCCTCACTCAACTGCATGGAGTTTGTATATTCTCCCTTTGCCTGCATAGATTTCCTCTAGATGCCCCAGTTTCCTCCCACAGTTAAATGATGTGCAGGTTAGGTGGATTGGCCATGCTAAATTGTCCCATGTTGTGCAGGCTAGGTGGGCAAACTATGGTAAATATGGGGTTACAGGGATAGGGTAGGTGTCCGGATGGAATGCTCTTCAGAGGCTCAGTGCAGACTCAATGGGCCTAATATAGGAAGTCTATGATTCTTCAGGTGGTCAAATAGAAACGCAAGAGGAAACTTGCTGCAAAAGATTCTCACATGTAATAATCCAGATGTACATCACCATCTGTTTGCCACCACTGGGTCAGTATTGTGGAACCTCCACCAGCACTCACCCAAATCAACTAGGAATCAGCATGTCCAGAATAAATATTAAAAACAAATCCACTTGTTACAACAATTGTTTTTGCATGAACAGTAATCACTTATCATCAATGTTCAACTTTTGACAATGGTTCTGTAGTCCTCCTCTGAAACACATCCTATACCTATCAGAAACTGACTGCAAATCAGTTTGCTCATTGTGGATGTAATTAACTAGACAGTCCATTGAGCAATCAGCATTTCTGGTTTAAGATTTCCACATTGTGGGACCGTGAGGAAGAAGAGGAGTACTTGATCGGACTTCCACAGATTAAATCTGGGTCATCATTGCTTCCAAAAAGGTGTTCCAAAAGTCCCCCCAAATTCCCCAATTTGCCTCGTTATTGGTTTGGCTTGACTATACTTCCCCCTTAACAGCCAGAACAGACAATCTGCCACTAGGTTAAGAAACAGACCAGCTATGATTGAATCAAATGAACTGGTGGTGAGCCATGGCACGGTGAGCTACTTACAGTGCATTGCTACTGTTGGACGGTTTGGGCATTCTGTAATTTCTTTGCAGCTTTGGGAAGATTTCCAGTGGCTGAAACTCAGGATATGGAGGAGCTCCTATAAAATAAAACAATTGGAGTGAGGTCAAACACTGACTAAATATAGAATTAGGATGGAGTCTTAGTAATCCGTGAAGCATTTAAATCTTCAGGTGACAGTGACTTTAGCTAAAGTCATACTTGAACTCAGCTGTTTAAATATTACTTGGCAGGAGCAGTAATAACTAATTTCATATATATGGGGCGGCACTGTCCAGCATGGACTCTGGTTCAATTCCAGCCTCAGACAGCTGTCTGTGTGGAGTTTGTACATTCCCCCAGTGTCTGGCAGCATCTGTAAGGAGAGAAAAGAGCTGACGTTTCGAGTCTAACTAACCCTTTGACAAACCTGCTGAAATTTGCCATCATTTTCTCTTTTGGTTTCAGATTCCAGCACCCGCAGTAATTTGCTTTTTTTCCCCCCAGTGTCTGTGTGGGTTTCCTCCGGGTGCTCTGGTTTCCTCCCATAATCCAAAGATGTACAGGTTAGGTGAATTTACCATGCTAAATTGCCCATAGTGTTCAGGGATGCATAGGTTAGGTGTATTAGTCGGGGTAAATGTAGAATAATAGGGTAGGGGAATACATCTGGGTGGGTTACTCTTTGGAGGGTCGGAGTGGATTTGTTGGGCCAAATGGCCTGTAAAGGACACCTTTATAGGCTGAGCGCCAATGTTATTTAAATTCAAAAAGTTTTCCTGTAGCAATGCAGACACAGCCTAAATGCAGAATTAACACCAGCATGAAAGAAGGCATTGCAGTCCTCACCAATCCAGACTGTCAGAACGTGATGCTAGAGACTCCACTTACGTAAATCAGGTCCTGACCTGATTCTAAACTGAAGTGAAGTGGAGTGAGACTCCTTCGTGCTGGGGAAGTCATATTGAATGGAGGCTAGTTCTACACCAGTGCCATAGCAATGATGCAACATGGTACATGTCCTGCTGTTGTGTAAATGGCATCAACAGTGGGTCGTGTACAAATTCTGTGAACTTATTGGTAAATTCAAGTGTAGTCATATGTTCCCAGCTGATGGTAATACTGGACGGCTTGATCTCAGAGTGAAACCTAGCTTCACAGGTCAGAAGACTAAGGTGTGCAGTTGGTTACCATGGTAGTTAGTCACTGAACATATTTACAGTGTTCTTTACCAAAAGAACAAAGAGAAATAATGAGTTTAGAAAGATCCTAACAAACAGCGAGCAACGTTTCAGTTTGTTTCTTAGAAATATCCTTCAGCGATTATCTATCCCAGTTGTGTTCCTTCTATATTAACTTTATTTTCTTATCTAACGAACTTTTACCAGGTTTAAGAAGTCTTTCTCATACTGATGATCTAAATTACTTCACATGATAGTTGGAGAGCTTCTACACTATCCTCACATGAAGCCTTTTGGACTTCAAAAACTATAAACCTTTCTGCTAGGGTGAAATGATCTCCTAAACTAGGACAAAAACAAAACAATTCTCCTGATAGGAAGGAATGAACACTAAATAAATTAGAGGGATCTGGTCGTTTGCTTTTATTCTGTCTGTCAAAAACTTAGTATCATAAATTCTTCAATGAACAGGAAAGGACTAGTCACTTTATTGGGAGTTTTCTACAGACCATCCAATAGCAACAGAGCCACTGAGGACAAGATTGGAAGGCAGATTTTGGAAAGTTGCAGAAGTAATAGGGTTGTTGTCATGGGTGACTTTAACTTCCCTAATATTGATTGGAACCTCCTTAGTTCAAATAGTTTGTATGGAACAGTTTTTGTTAGTTGTGTCTAGGGAAGATTCCTGACTCAATATGTAGATAGGCAGAGTAGAGGAGAGGCCATATTGGATTTGATGCTTGGCAACAAACCAGGTCAGCTGTTCTCGGTGGGAGAACATTTCGACGAGAGTGATCGCAACTCCCAGAACTTTACTATAGTCACGGAGAGGGACAGCAGCAGACAGTATGTGAAAGTATTTAATTGCAGGAGGGGGGGGTTTACAACTGGGGCACATAAATTGGGAACAGATATTCTCAGGAAAGTGTGTGACAAATGTGGAGGCTGTTGAGGGAGCACTTTCTGATAGTACTGGATGGATTTGTCCCACCTGAAGCAAAGAAGGGATGGTAGGGCGAAGGAACATTGGGCGACAGTGATGTGGAACATCTAGTCAAGAGAAGGAAGCCTACTTAAGGTTGAGGAGGCAAAGGTCAAACAGGGCTCTAGAGGGTCACAAAGTAGCCAGAAAGAAACTGAAGAATGGACTCAAAAGCTAGAAAGTGCATGAAAAAGCTTTAGCAGGTAGGATTAAGGAAAACCTAAGGCATTCTACACTGATGGAAGGATCAAGAGGATAGCCAGAGTGAGGGTAGGGCCGATCAGGGATAGGGGAGGGAGTTTGTGCCTGGAGTCAGGTGATGGTAAGGGAGGTCCTAAATAAATACTTTGCTTCAGTATTCACCACTGAGAGAGACCTTGACATTTGAGAGGATAGTGTGAAACAGACTGATATGATCTAACAGGTTGATGTCAAGAAGGATGTGCTGAAAGTTTTGAAAAACATAAGGACGGCTAAGTCCCCTGGGCCAGACGGGATATATCCAAGGTTACTACACCCAAGCGAGGGAAACGATTGCTGCACCTTTGGCAATGATCTTTGCATCCTCACTGCCCACTAGATTAGTGCCAGTGGATTGGAGGGTGGCAAACGTTATTCCCATGTTCAAGGAAAGGAATAAGGATAATCCTGGGAATTACAGACCAGTCAGTCTTACGTCTATGATTTGAAAATTATTGGAGAGGATTCTGGGAGACAGGATTTATGATTACTTGGAAAACGATAGTTTGATTAGAGATAGTCAGCATGGCTTTGAGAGGGGCAATTCCTGCCTCACAAACCTTATTCAAATCTTTGAGGACATGATGAAACACGTTGATGAAGGTAGAGTATTGGATGGGGTGTACATGGATTTTGGCAAGGTTTTTGATAAGGTTCCCCATAGTAAGCTCATCCAGAAAGTAAGGAAGCATGGGATACAGGGAAATTTGGCTGTCTGAATACAGAATTGGCTGACCCATTGAAGATAAAGTGCGGTGGTAGATGGAAAGTATTCAACCTGGAGCTTAGTGACCAGTGGTGTTCCGCAGGGATCAGTTCTGGGACCTCTGCTCTTTGTGACTTTTATAAATGACTTGGATAAGGAAGTGGAAGGATGCGTTAGTAAGTTGCTGATGACACGAAAGTTGGTGGAATGGTGGGTAATGTTGGAGGCTGCAACAGGACATTGACAGGATACAGATCTGGGCTGATAAGTGGGCTGAAAAAGTGTGAAGTGATTCATTTTGGAAGGTTGAATTTGAATGCAGAACTGAAAATGTGTTGCTGGAAAAGCGCAGCAGGTCAGGCAGCATCCAAGGAGCAGGAGAATCGACGTTTCAGGCATGAGCCCTTCTTCAGGCTCATGCCTGAAACATAGATTCTCCTGCTCCTTGGATGCTGCCTGACCTGCTGTGCTTTCCCAGCAACACATTTTTCAGCTCTGATCTTCAGCATCTGCAGTCCTCATTTTCTCCTTTGAATGCAGAATACAGGGTTAAAGGTAGGATTCTTGGCAGTGTAGAGGAACAGAGGTCCATGAAGGGTCCATGTCCATAGATCGCTCAAAGTTGCCACCCAAGTTGATAGGGTTGTTAAGGAGGCCTATGGTCTGTTGGCTTTGATTAGCTGGGGGATTGAATTTAAGAGATGTGAGGTTATGCTGCAGCTCTATAGAGAGTCCTGGTTAGACCACACTTGGAATATTGTGTTCAGTTCTGGTCAACTCATTATAGGAAGGATGTGGAAGCTTTAGAGAGGGTGTGGAGGAGATTTACCAGGATGTTGCCTGAACTGGAGGGCATGTCTTATGAAGAAAGGTTGAGGGAGCTAAGAAGGGAGAGAGGTGGCATCATAGAGATGAACAAGGTGACGAGAGTGAATAGTCAGACATTTTCCCAGGGCAGGAATAGCATTCCCGAGGGGGCGTAATTTTAAGGATGATTGGAGGAAGGTTTAGGGGAGATGTCAGAGAGGTTTCTTTACACAGAGCGTGGTGGGTGTGTGGAATACATTACCAGTAGTAGTAATAGAGTCAGATACATTAGGGACATTTAAGCGACTCATGGATAGGCACATGGATGATAGTAAAATGAAAGGTATGTAGGTTAGTTTAATCTTAGGGTAGGATAAAAGGTCAGCACAACATCGAAGGCCGAAGGGTCTGTAGCGTTCTACATTCTATGTTAACACTGCAGATATCTGGTTAGGTATTTACTAAGTCAGTTGTTTGAAAATTATACATTTTCGTTACTTTTCCAAATGACCGTGACCTCAAACTAAAACTACTTTCACAGAACGGAAATCAAATCCTCTACTTTAAAAATCCAAATTCCCAATAATAATAAATTTGTTTTGGCCTTAAATCATAATAATAATATCAGAGTCTCAATGCCCTGTGTTAGAAAAGTATTTCTGAAGTCTTTCAAGGAGGAGTTTCATAAAAGTAGAGTTCTTAATACTGTTCAAGAACATTATAAGCATGAAAGTAAAGTCCTTCAGTGACATCAAAAAAGGTGGCAGAGTAATAACAGAATGAAGTAGTTAACATTAGGTAGGAAGTTAGAGTTAAGATAGAAGGACACTTAAGGGGAGCCCTAGTGATAACATTGCTGAACAATTAACCCAGACCCACATAATATTCTGGGGACCTGAGTTCAAATCCTGTCTTGGTGGTATGATGGAATGATGGAATTGAGTTCAATAAAAAAATCTGGCATGAAGAGTCCACTGATGATCATGAATCCATTGTCCATTGTTCAGTAATGTCATTCAGGGAAGGAAACAATGATCCTTACCTGTTCTGGCCTACATATGACTCCAGACTCAGCAGTGTGGTTGACTCTTAACTGCCCTCCAATCGATGAGTGATGGGCAATAAATGCTGACCCAGCCAGCGATGACCTCACTGGCTGGGACTGAATATCAGTAAAGGCTTTTTCTAGGAAGCAGACTGAAACCGTATTTTGCCGTTCATGTTAAAGCTAGTGTTCATTAAATTAATTGATTTACAAAGCAACTTACCTAAAGTAACGACTTCATACAGAAAGATCCCAAATGACCACCTGTGAATAAAAACAAAAAGTTGAATATAGAAGCAAGGTCACCCTAAAAACATTAATTCCTATTTAGGCAAGTGTTCAAAGGCACAATTAATTGATAATTCCTCGTGATATTTCCCAATCTTTGTTTTCAAACAAAATGGGCTGTAGTTAATGAGACAATGTTTGGAATTTTAATCACAGACACTTAACATTGTAACATGTCACTGGGGTGCGTTTGACCATTTTCCATTGAGCTATGCATTTTATAGTTTAGGTATGCATCATGAATTAATCCACAAACAACAAGGTAAAGAGAGGTGTAGGTGTAGTGGTTGTATCAAGGGATTGGTAATGCAGAAATCCAGGCCATTGCTTTGGGGTCAAAGATTCAACTCTCACCAGAGCAGCCACTGAAGTATAAACATTGGTAAATTAATTAATCCTGAGTTGAAAGCTCATCTCAGTTATGGTACTCATGACAATTATCATTGATTGTTGCAAAATCCATCTGCTTTAAAGAAGGAAATGTTCTACATGGGAATCTAGATCCACATGCATGAACCACAAAATCAGTATGCAGGTATAACAAGTAACAAATAATGCAAATGAAATTGTAGTGTTTATTGTAATTGTAGTTATTGCTGAAGGAAAAGAGTATTAAAAAGTAGGTAAGTGTTGCTGCAACTGTACAATGCATTAATGAAACTGCATGTGGAATATTGCATACAACTTTGGTTCTCACACTTGAGGAACAATGTAGTTGGAAGCAGTTCAGAGGAGGTTCATTAGATTGATTCCAGAGAGGAGTGGTTCGCCTTATGAAGCGAAATTGAACAGTTCAGGCCGACACTCTCTGGAGTTAGGAATGAGAGGAGATCTAATTGAGGTAGATAAGATGCTACAGAGTTTGACAAAGTCAACAAGGAAAGGCTGCTTCCTCATGTGAGGCAATCTAGAGTGAGAGATCATAGTTTCGGGATAAGGGGTCACAGATTTAAAATGGAGAGGAGGAGAAATTACTCGTATTAAAAGGTTTGTAAATCTGTGGGATTCACTCCCCCAGAGTGTGGTGGATGCTGAGACATTGAGTAAATTTAAGGCAAGAAACAGATTTTTCATTAGTACTGGGTTGAAGCGTTATGGAGAGTGGGCAGGAAAATGGAGCTGAAGTGAAGATGAGGTAAGCTGTGATCATATAAAATAGTGGAGCAGGGTTGAGGGGCTCAATTTTGTATTCCATGTTCTTACATTTAAGCAAGTGGCTGATTGTAACTGCGTTCTGAAATCATTGGGCAAGCCTCTCTGTTAGGGATGGACATATCCATAAAAGAATAAATTAAAACACAGCAATAAGTAAGGAATGTTTTGGCAGGCAATTCATACACCTCAGTGGTGTGTGGAATGTATAACATACCCATTTCCCACCCTGAACCCACAGTACATCCCTCTGTGGCTCGGATCCAGTTTTTACATTAAGTTTTCCTGTACTCACGTGTCACTTTTTTCTGTGATGGGTCGCTTTATGACCCTTTCGGGTGCAAGCCATTTAATTGGAACCTGTGCTGCTCTGTGGGATGACAACGTTCCAGTTTTGTAAACATCAAAGGCCAGGCTCAGACCAGCGAGTTTAACAGTTAAATCTTCATGGATCAAAATATTCCGGGCAGCAATATCCCCATGGATTACTTTATGCTTTGTGGTCAGATAATCCTATTCCAAATGGATAGACAGACTCAATAGTGTTTTGGAAGCACAGCATTTGAATCTTAATCAAATAGATTTCAATGAGAATGTTAACTGCAGTTCTGCTAAAAAAAACTGAACAGCTAATCTACAGATAACACCAGGATTTTCTCTCTCTCTCTCTCAATGACCAGCTTCTCCCAGTTATTTCAGCAAAAATTACAGCTATCCCAAGCAAGCTACGAAGGGAGGCTTTTCCCCAGATACCTAGCTAACCAACTCATTCTGAAACCAATTTAAGCTATAATAGTGATTTAGAAATTACCAGTTCTATTAATTCTATCAATCTGACTCAGTTATAAATGCTGAATAGCTCTATATAAACAGCAGAGCTTTGAATAGGATTTTTTGTGGAAGGCAGAAATAAGGCAAACTTTCGCAGCAGATAATGCTTCTTTCCAGTTCTCTTTCCTACACCACCACCCACGCCGCCCCCCCCCCCCCCGCCCCCCACCGCCAATAAGAAAAAGAAACACATCCTTTTATAAACTCACTGATAGGGGCCAGCCTAATGCAACTGGGAAGAGAGGCTGCACTTTGGACAGCTTAAGTTTAAATTGATCAAAGTCTTAACAGGTGTCAGACGCCTTATGCTCTCTTAGTAAACCAACCCCACATAGTGCCCAGAAAAAAATATTTGTATTAACTCTCGGGGAACACAATTACACTCCCAAAGTGATTTTAATTTACATTTGTTTTTGAGATATTTGCCTATTGACACTAAAGCAGAACAAATGTTTGGATAGGTCAGCCATTCTTCCCACATGACAATGAGAATCAGACAACTCCTGAATGAAGGGGGGGAATCTATTCCCCTCATTCAGAATTGTAAGGGATGAATCAGAACTTGGAAACAGTCGTGACCTTGTTGTTTTTATCAACAGAGAGGAGCAGCCTTGCCAGAATTCCTTTAAAGTGTGGTAGAAACAGACGGTACACAAACTCCACTACAGTCCTGATGACAGAACAATTGCTGCCTTCCCTCTCTGCAGACGTTGCTGACTTGCTGGGTATTTCCAACAATTGGGTTTTTATTTCACATTTGCAGCATTCAGCAGTTCTTTTCTGTATTTTCTATTTTAAAGTGACATTAATTCTTGTCCTCTTTACCAAAAATGCAATACACCTTAACTCTATTTCGGAATAACGGCCATGAACCCAAGAGAACTCAGTGCCTTTTTTTTTTAAATCAGGGAGGAGACAGTGGGATCTGTAGATGCTGGAGGGCCAGAGTTGATAGTACATTGCTGGAAAAGCACAGCAGGTCAGGCAGCAGAAGAGCAGGAAAATCAACGTTTCGGCAAAAGCTCTTCATCAGGAAAGGCTCCGGTCTGAAACATCGATTGTCCAGTTCCTCGGATGCTGCCTGACCTGCTGTGCATTTTCCAGCAACACACACTCAACCCCTTTTATCAACCTCATAGACCTAACTAAAGACTTTTGTATCAAAAAAAAAGAGGGTTTTGACGACTTGTGTCAAACCTTTGGATTCCTGGGGGACAATGACAGTTATTCAAACTTTTACCATAGCCAATGATTTTTGGCAAACACATATCATTTCCATTTGTGAATTGAAATGTGTTCTGGTTTTAATAGAAAGCAAACAGAAAAATGTGCCACTCAATTTTCAGTGACAGAAATTCTTAAAATATCAGAAAAGTCAATAATCACAAACTGCATTCCAGCATGGAGAGAGAAAAAAATTCAAACCATAGTGCAACATTTATTCCCGGTGTAATTGTATATTTACTACAAAACTCCAAGCACACTAACAATCTTCCATCCGCGACCTTCATTTAAATGGCCCGTTGCTGCAGAAAGGCTGTCATTATTTAGCAAAGACCTGTCACACTGCAGTAATACTCCCCTACACTTCCGCCAGGCAGAAGATATAGAAGCTTACACACACACACACACACACACACACACACACACGTTCAAGAACAGCTTCTTCCCTGTCATTATTCAACTAAATAATGCACCCTGACTTCAAATAATGTTGATTTTGCCTCATGCACACCCTATACAATGTAACTTGTATGCCTCTGTCTAGATGTTTTGCACTCAATAATCTGTATGTCCTTGCTTATTACGATCTGCCTATAAACAAATCCTTTCATTTAGTTACACGTGACAATAAATCAAATACTATCAGTAGAGGCTGGCAAAACCTAGACACACTCTCAGCAACATGTTTTCAATCATTATTGCTAGGTACATTCGGAGGATCAGTACAGATTAGGGTTATATTAAATTAGATTAGATTAGATTACTTACAGCGTGAAAACAGGCCCTTCAGCGCAACAAATCCACACCGACCCGCAACCCACCCAGACCCATTCCCCTACATTTACCCCTTCACTAACACTAACAATCTTCCATCCGCGGCCTCCATTTAAATGGCCCGTTGCTGCAGAAAGGCTGCCATCATTTAGCAAAGACCTTCACACCGCGGTAATACTCCCCTAAAATTTAGCATGGCCAATTCACCTAACCTGCACATTTCTGGACTGTGGGAGGAAACCGGAGCAAACCCACACAGACACGGGGAGATTGTGCAAACTCCACACTGTCAGTCGCCTGAGACAGGAACTGAACCCAGATCTCTGGCGCTGTGAGGCAGCAGTGCTAACCACTGTGCCATCTATTGATTAGGTCTTGGGCTAAACTTCAAAATACATTAATGGTAGGACGCTGAGCTCCCTTCAGTGTGTTTGAAACTAATTGTTGAAGTCTAGTGGGAGATCCTTTAGCCCATCGTGATGTCTGCGTCAGCTTTTCAAATGGGCAGCTTACTCAGTGCCATTTTCCTGCCTTCTCCCTGCATCCTGCACAATTCTGGTTTCAAAACCAAAAAGAAATCCGTTTTGAAAGCTTCAACGCCAATCTTCAGTCAAATTGATTCACATCATAAGGTATCAAAAAACAGCTGGAGACACCAGATACTGCAAAGGCTATGGGCCTCACCATCATTCTGGCAATTGTGTTGAAGACTTGTTTCCAGCACTTGCCACAATTACTGGCCCATCAGTCTACTCTTGATCAGTGACAGAAGGAGTGATCAACAGTGCTATCAAGCAGCACCTGCTCAGTGACGCCCAGTTTGGATCCTCCAGGGCCACTCAGCTGCTGACTGCATTATAGCCTTGGTTCAAACATGGACAAAAGAGCTGAATTCCAGAGGGGAGCCAAGACTGACTGCTCTTGATACCTATGAGTAAAAAATGAGGTCTGCAGATGCTGGAGATCACAGCTGCAAATGTGTTGCTGGTCAAAGCACAGCAGAACTGTGCTTTGACCAGCAAGTAAGCGGAACTTGCGGAACGCTTCAGAGAACACCTCCGGGCCTCCCGAACCAACCAACCCAATCACCCCGTGGCTCAACACTTTAACTCTCCCTCCCACTCCACCGAGGACATGCAGGTCCTTGGACTCCTCCACCGGCAGAACACAACAAAACGACGGCTGGAGGAGGAGCGCCTCATCTTCTGCCTGGGAACCCTCCAACCACAAGGTATGAATTCAGATTTCTCCAGTTTCCTCATTTCCCCTCCCCCCACCTTGTCTCAGTCGGTTCCCTCAACTCAGCACCGCCCTCCTAACCTGCAATCCTCTTCCTGACCTCTCCGCCCCCACCCCACTCTGGCCTATCACCCTCACCTTGACCTCCTTCCACCTATCCCACCTCCATCGCCCCTCCCCCTAGTCCCTCCTCCCTACCTTTTATCTTAGCCTGCTTGGCTCTCTCTCTTATTCCTGATGAAGGGCTTATGCTCGAAACGTCGAATTCTCTATTCCTGAGATGCTGCCTGGCTGCTCTGCTTTGACCAGCAACACATTTGCAGCTGCTCTTGATATCTAGGCTGCATTCGACCAAGAATGACATTAAGAAGCCTTATCAGAATGGAATTCAGTGGGAATCGAGAGGAATACTTTCTGCAAGTTGGAGACATACTGGACACAAAAGAAGATGGTTGCAGTCATTAGAAGTCAGTCACCTCACCTCCAGGACATCTCTTCATCCTTACAAGTAGGAACAGTTTCTCCACAGTCGTTGTGCTTATATCCCTCATTATTTTGAGCACCATATTTCCTTAATCTTATTCCCAGATTCTCTGATATGTCTTCACAGATGGTGTTCCTCATCAGTGGAACTAATGGCCTGATTTATTTTTCTTCCTTCTTTGCAAAATCATCATCTCCTTCATACAGCATGGTAGCCAAAAACAGACCTGCAGAGGCTGAAACTGTTCCCAATAGGAGGTTCAACATACCTCGTGGTTCTTGTACATCATGACCCTATTCATGAAGAATACAATATCCATGCTTTGTTAACACCTTTCTCCGCTGGTCTGGCCACCTTTACTTATTTATACACACCAAGGTCTCTCTGCTCTTGCAACCTTTATATATAAAATATTGGGAAAGCCAAGTAGAATTGTACCATTATCGCCCACTCCATAGAATCCCTACAGTGTGCAAGCAGGCCATTCAGCCCATCAAGTCTACACTGCCCTTCCAAAAAAACATCCCACCCAGACCCACCCATACCCTATATTTTCCATGGCCAATCCACCTAATCTGCATATCTTTGGATTGCCAACATTTCAATGACCTTCCAAAGATCTGCATTACCTTTCTCATTTATAATGCCTGCAAGTTCTGTATGATCCACAAACTTCAAAACTGCACCCTGTACACTTTGTAGATTAACACAGATCAGGAAAAGCAAGTGGCCCAACGCTGTTCGGCGGGGAATTCCACGCCTGCATTAATATGTCAAACAGTCAATTTCATGCCCTTGTTGTCACTGTCCTATGTTGTTCCATAAGCTACAACTTCTCATGTCTGTTGTGTAGCACTGTTAAATGCCTTTTTAAAATCCAGGTACACCACATCAACCACACTGCCCTCATCAGAACCTCAAAAAGCTCAAGCAAATTATTTCAACAGAACCTTTCCTTAAATTCATTTTAGCTTTTCTCAAATAATGCTTTTTTTGATAAGAGATTAACATGTTGACAGCTTCTGAGAATTTTCTCCTCTATTAGAATTAAACTGACTGATCTGTAATTTCAGGGTTTACATTCACACCCTTTTTTAAATATTAGGTTAATAGCAAGTTTCCAGAAGATTTGTAGCTCAGGTTTAGGTTCTGCATGTTGGTTTGCTCGCTGAGCTGGAAGGTTCGTTTTCAGATGTTTTGTCACCATAGTAGGTAACATCATCAGTGAGCCTCTGGATGTTTCTTCTGGCAGCTCATTGATGATGTTACCTAGTAGGGTGACAAAATGTTTGAAAATGAACTTTCCAGCTCAGCGAGCAAACCTACATCCTTAACAGGGTAATGTTTGCATCTTCAGCACCTTCCCAATTGCCAGGAAGAATGAACAGTTATAGCCATTGAATTGAAAATTGCAGAGGCAATCAGGATCTTTGGATGTGTCTCTTCCAGTCCTGGTGGCTGATCGACTTTAAATTCAGATAACCTGTCCATCACTTATTCCTCATGAAGTACAATCCCTTCCAGTGATCAAATTTTCTCCTCTTCATTGCCTAGGCAACACACAGTCTTCTTTCATAAAGACAAATCAAATTCATTTAAAGCTTCAATTGCACCTCTTATCTGTGTAGTATCTATCCTCTTTTTGGTGTCTAATGGACCTAAAGACGACCTTGGGATTTTCTTTTGCATTGGTTGCTAGTCTTTTCTCACACTTCCTCTCTGCCATTTTTGCTTATATTATCACATGCATGCTGAATCTTTGATATTTAGCCTGGCTCCCAATTGTACATTTTACACAACCTCTGTCATAAGCAGATGTTTCTTAATTTATTTAGTTTATTTTCTTTTGTCATCTGGGTTACTATTTCCTGACCTTTCCCTTTTAAGGTGGTATAGCTTGACTGCGCCTGAACGCATGCTTTTTATTTAATGTAGTAGTTCAGCTACTATTTTTCCTGTCAAACTTCAACATTATGTATTCAATTCAAATCCACTGTTGCTGGTCAAAGCACAGCAGGCCAGGCAGCATCTCAGGAATAGAGAATTTGATGTTTCGAGCATAAGCCCTTCATCAGGAATGATTCCTGATGAAGGGCTTATGCTCAAAACGTCGAATTCTCTATTCCTGAGATGCTGCCTGGCCTGTTGTGCTTTGACCAGCAACACATTTGCAGCTGTGATCTCCAGCATCTGCAGACCTCATTTTTTACTCAAATCCACTGTTACCTCACTGAGGATGATTTTTCCCTCAATTATTCAATCTTACTCTAGATTGTACCTTACTTTCTTCCATTATCAGTGCAAACGTTGTGATACAATAATCATGCTCCTTGAATGCTCCCCAGCTGACAGTTCAAACCATAGAATCCCTACACAGTGTGGAAGCAGGCCATTCAGTCCATCAAGTTCACACCAACTCTCCAAACAGTATCCCACCTCGACCCACCCTATATCCCAGTAATCCTGTATCTCCATGGGCTACTCCACCAAATCTGCACATCCGTGAATACCATCAGGTAATTTAGCATGGCCAATCCATTTAACCCTGCATATCTTTGGACTGTGCAAGGAACTGGAGCACCAGCAAGAAACCAATGCAGACAGTCACCCAAGGGTGGAACTGAAGCTGGGTCCCTGGTACTGTGAGGCAGAAGTGCTAACCACTGAGCTGCCCAAATCTATCCGGTCCACCTCTTTCACAAGAAAGAAGTCTAGCAGGGCCCCACATTCTCACAGGAGTGATAGAAAGATTTCCAGAACATCAAGAACTCGTTCCAACTTGTCCCACCCCTCTATCTTAATTATTTGAATATATACTGGGATAATAAAGTCTCCCAAAATAACTATAATTTTTGCATCCATCTCTAATGAGCTCAGATTTGATCCCGTTCTAGAGGTTACCTAGCCTTCACCTCATTTTTCGCCCCTTCCTTCACCTATTCCTCTCTCTCACCTTCAGCTTTCTCCTCAATGTCTTGATACCGCACACTGCTCACATGCATCTTCACCCCTACAACTCACCTGGTATCCACTATAAACAGAAGTTGAGAGACCTGTAACATTTGAAAGTTTTGGAAAAACGCAAACATTGCTTGAAGGTAACTTAAAAACCCAATCTTATTTGAAAGAGACAAATCTGTCAAAATAAACATGCTCACATTCTCAAAAATTCATTAGAATCTTTGAATACGGCCAGAAACTCAGCAAAGCTTTGAAACAGCTAAGAAAGATATCTGTATTCAACTTAAAGGAAAAAGTGAAAACAATGAGGACATTCCACACAATCACAACAGGATTGTAAATATTAAGCAATGCAAAAATTGCACTTTATCCGATGGATAAACAACTCTGATGGATTTGATTGTGCTTCCACTTTTACAATGCTGGCATTTCCCTGAACAGCTTGTTGGAAGTGACAAGCCAGCAAACATTTAATTTCTCAAATCAAATCCCGATGTTCACTCACTGTTGTAAAAGTCTATTTAACCTAAACTACAGCATTTCATATTAACTCAAAGTATGGAGTACACAATGATAATCTATGTTTCTTTTAAAATAAAACTCATTTTTTCATAGGGGTCCCATTTCCAAACCATAGTTTCCAATGTCTTTTTGTGGGATCAACATCACCTGACAAAATGTGCCCTCCAAAATAGCGGAAGGCCCAAATCTAAAGTGCCCACTTCCACCATGGTGCCAATAACATCACATGGGCTTCAAACATACCCCCCAGTCACATGCTGATGGAACTTGGCAAAGCAGGAATGATTGATGCAGGTAAGAATCCTTGGATCAAGTCCTGGCTGCCAATTTTTAAACCTCACTGATGGGAATATCCAGGCTAGAAACTTTGTTTATTAAGCTGCAAGAACAAAGAGCAACTCTTCTTAAGACTAATTATATCTCAGCATAGGAAGACTTTGGCTGTGTGGTAATATATAAATGGATAGCACCTTTTCAATTGGTGGAGATAGTGCTGCTTTGAGCCTACATGTTCAGAAACCCTGCCGATATCTGTAAAATAAGGAGGTTTTTAAAATCCCTTTTTCAATCAATATTCAGTCCCATTGACAAATACTCCTTTGTTCAAACGTGTCATCACTGTAAGCCTTTAGGTGGCACTAAGTCACAGTAAAAGGTCACACTATTCAATATGAACATCAAGTCTTCCCAGCAGAAAAATAGGAGATGAGAGGCACAACTCAATCGTTGAGAATGTGCAGTTTAGGTGAGGCAGCCATGGTAAAAACCCCGTGTGGGTCACAAGAATGGGTTTGGGGGTTGGATCTGGGTAGAATGCTTTTCAGAGGGTCAGTGCTGACCCAGGAGGCTGAATTGTCTCTTTCTGCACTTTATAGATTAGATTAAATTTCCTACAGTGTGGAAACAGGCCCTTCGGCCCAACAAGTGCACACCAACCCTCCGAAGAGCAACCCACCCAGACCCATTCCCCTACAGTTATCCCTGACTAATGCACCTAACTCAATGGGCAATTTAGCATGGCCAATTCACCTGACTTGCACATCTTTGGACTGTGAGAGGAAACTGGAGCATCCAGAGGAAACCCACACAGACACAGGGAGAATGTGCAAATTCCATACAGTCAGTCAGTCACCTGAAGGTGGAATCAAACCCATTAATGCCACACAACGCCATTATAATAATATAATTATAATTCTTAAATCATTTACAGCCAATATGCTAAAAAGCAGAATATTGTTTTGTGAACCTTGAACTTCTAGTTTAGGCTTCAAATGATAGTCTAACGCCCCCTAGATGCCTGTGAATGGGCACTACTGGCTTGGGACAGACATTTATATTAGACTTGCCTACCAATATTTTTACTGTGAAATATGACTTTTCACGTTCTAGTATGTAAAATTATAGAAGCATAGTAGAACACAGCCTTTTGTTAAAGTTCATCCTTCACATG
The DNA here is from genome assembly GCF_020745735.1 of Hemiscyllium ocellatum. Classification (NCBI taxonomy): domain Eukaryota; kingdom Metazoa; phylum Chordata; class Chondrichthyes; order Orectolobiformes; family Hemiscylliidae; genus Hemiscyllium; species Hemiscyllium ocellatum. The sequence continues at coordinate 6,398,799 of NC_083437.1, forward strand.
TGGGTGATATTGACTGGGCTAGGACTTATTGCCTTTCCATAATGCCCTCAAGATGGCAGTGATGAGCTGCCTTCTTGATGTCCATCTGGTGTAGATGCACCCACAGCATTGTTAGGGAGGGAGTTCCAGAAATTTGATCAAGAATCTGAAAATGCGAGTACTGTCTCTTGGAGAGAAAAGGCTTCACTCAAACCCATGTTAGCTTTTTTTTGGTCTACAACTTTGCAAGTTCTCAACTTGTAACAGTACTATTGCTTTTTTAGGTGTATTTTCTCCTGGTTTTCTTTTTATGAAGACAGGTCGAGACAGTGATATGTTCCAGGCTAATAAAATAAACTTGGAATTTTGGGGTTTTTTTTAAGCAAAATATTGGAACAATAGAAGCATGACTGGGTGGAGTCAGGCTCCCACAGAACCAGGCTTTTAGTTTTGTTTTCAGCAGTTGTTGGGGCTTTGGAAGCTTATTGTGGAAGCTGCTACATCTGTTCCAGCTAAAAGCTTGGGTTCTCTTTCTGCTGCCAGAATCACTTGTGAGACAATCTGTTTTACTGACTTTATCTTTACCAAGGCTGTATTTATGGGATGTTACTATATTGGAACAGTTGCTGTTTAGTGGTTAAATAATCCATTATTCTGTTTAAGTTTTCCAATGAAGTTATATCAATTCTTTCGTCTGTATTCTTACCCTGCAGTTATATCCTTACCCTGCAGTTATATCCTTACCCTGCAGTTAACATACAGTGGGTTTTGGTTCAAGCCAAACAGTGTGACCAATCAATATCTGGAAGACAGCACTTTACACTTGCCTTTAAATAAAAAGATAAAAGTCAGGGTCTAGCCTATCTCCTTGCAGGGTGTTTGAATTGGTCTTTGCAAGGTTTGTGAAGGTTTGTAGCTCAGGTTGAGGTTTAGAGTGTAGGTTTGCTCGCTGAGCTGTAGGTTTGATATCCAGACGTTTCATTACCTGGCTAGGTAACATCATCAGTGGTGACCTCCAAGTGAAGCGAAGCTGTTGTCTCCTGCTTTCTATTTCTATCTTTCTCCTGGATGGGGTTCCTGGGGTTTTTGGTGATGTCATTTCCTGTTCGTTTTCTGAGGGGTTGATAGATGGCATCTAGATCTATGTGTTTGTTTATGGCGTTGTGGTTGGAGTGCCAGACCTCTAGGAATTCTCTGGCATGTCTTTGCTTAGCCTGTCCTAGGATAGATGTGTTGTCCCAGTCGAAATGGTGTTTTTTTTTCCCTCAGTGTGTAGGGCTACGAGGGAGAGGGGGTCGTGTCTTTTTGTGGTTAACTGGTGTTGGTGTATCCTGGTGGCTAACTTTCTTCCTGTTTGTCCTACGTAGTGTTTGTGGCAATTCTTGCATGGAACTTTGTAGATGACGTTGGTTTTGTCCATGGATTGCACTGGGTCTTAAGTTTGTTCGTTTTTGTTTGAGTGTGTTGGTGGGTTTGTGTACTACTAGGATTCCGAGGGGTCTTCGTAGTCTGGCTGTCATTTCTGAAACTTCTTTGATATATAGTAAGGTGGTTAGGGTTTCTGGCTGTGTTTGGCAGCCTGGCACTCTAACCACAACGCCATAAACAAACACACCGATCTATATACCATCTATCAACCCCTCAGAAAGCAAACAGGAAATGACATCACCACAAAACCCCAGGAACCCCATCCAGGACAAACATATAAATAGAAAGCAGGAGACAACAGCTTCACTTCACTTGGAGGTCACCACTGATGATGTTACCTAGCCAGGTAATGAAACGTCTGGATATCAATCCTACAGCTCAGCGAGCAAACCTACACTCTAAATTCATCTATAACACACTACAAGGGGTGTCCAATACCTTTTCCATGTGCTCTATAGAATCAGCTTCAGCATTTCTTCAGGTAGCTCCCAGTGAAGACATATCTCAGCCCGCTGCTTAATCTTCTCAAATAGATTCAGAATCTATTATTATTATGCCTCACCCAGGAAAAGAAAAATGATTTATTTTAGTGTTCTTTGTGCACCCACTAGGCATCTCAAAGACCTTTACAACCAACTTTTTAGGTTGCAATTACTGTTATAGAATCATAGAAATGTACAGCACAGAAACAGACCCTTCGGTCCAACCCGTCCATGCTGACCAGGTATCCCAACCTATCTAGTCCTATCTGCCAGCACCCAGCCCATATCCCTCCAAACCCTTCCTATTCATATACCCATCCAAATGCCTTTTAAATGTTGCAATTGTACCAGCCTCCACCACATCCTCTGGCAGCTCATTCCATACACGTACCACCCTCTGCGTGAAAAGTTGCCTCTTAGGTCTCTTTTATATCTTTCCCCTCTCACCCTAAACCTATGTCCTCTAGTTCTGGACTCCCCGACCCAGGGAAAAGACTTTGCCTATTTATCCTGTGTATGTCCCTCATGATTTTCTAAACTTCTATAAGGTCACCCCTCGGTCTCCGACGCTCCAGGGAAAACATCCCTAGCCTACTCAGCCTCACCCTATATGTCAAATCCTGCAACCCTGGAAACATCCTTGGAAATCTTTTCTGAACCCTTTCAAGTTTCACAACATCTTTCCGATAGGAAGGAGACTAGCATTGTACGCAATATTCCAACAGTAGCCTAACCAATGTCCTGTACAGCAGCAACATGACCTCCCAACTGCTGTACTCAATACTCTGACCAATAAAGGAAAGCATACCAAACATCTTCTTCACTATCCTATCTACCTGCAACTCCATTTTCAAGGAATTATGAACCTGCACTCCAAGGTCTATGTTCAGCAACCCTCCCTAGGACCTTACCATTACGTGTACTGTTATACTGTAATAGTAAGGAAACTGCTATATAAGGAGAGGCAGCAGCCAATTTATACACAGCAAACTCACATAAGTAACCATGTAATAATGACCAGATAATCTGTTTGCTATGATGTGGATTGAAGGGTAAATATTAATCTGAACGCTGGGAAGCAAGTTCCCTTCTCCTTTGAATCCAGAGGATCTTCTACATTCAACTAACGGGAGCAGATGATTTCAGTTTAACACCTCGTCCAAAGCACACCATCTCCGGTAGTGCAGCAATGCCTCAGTACTGCACAGAAACATCGGTCTTGTCTTTAAACTTGGCTCAGTGATTAGCACTGCTGCCTAACAGAACCAGGTACCTGGGTTCAATTCTAACCTCTGGCAACTGTCCGTGTGGAGTTTACACATTCTCCTTGTGTCTGTGTGGGTTTCCTCCAGGTGGTCTGGCTTCCTCCTACAGTTCAAAGATGTGCAGGTTAGGTGGATTGGCCATGCTAAATTGTGTACAGTGTCCAAGGATGTGTAGGTTAGGTGGATTAACCATTGGAAATGCAATGTTACATGGACAGGATAGGGGAGTGATTTTGGGTGGGATGCTCTTCAGAGGGTCAGTGTGGGGGAAATGGCCTGTTTCCACACTGTAGGAATTTCATGATTCTAGATTCAAACAGAGTGTGTTAAGTACTTAACCACAGCTGACAATTGCTGGGAAGCAATTATTTCCACCCCACCCCATGCCTCAGGAACATGAAAACCTCTATTCCATCCAACATCTAACCTTCCCTAATTTAAGAAAGAAAAACTTTCCCAAATTCTCTCCCACCTCTGGGGAAACCACCTCAGCAGTCTTTCTAAGGTGTTCACGGCTTTGCTGTGGTACTCAGAATCATAAATCATCCCTGTGTAGAAGGAAGCCATTCAGCCCATATTAAGAACTGCCCAAAATTCTCAAATTCTCCTTATGAAAAGGGAAACAGAACAGCACAAAGAAGCGAATATAAATTATTTCAATGCAGGGTGGTACATCTTGGCAAATCAGTTAGTTGCATCACTTGGGTTAAGTATTGGCACGAATCTATGTTTGGTGAGAAATCTATCACCTCCAATAATATTTCAGAGTCATATGTTTGACCTGAAACGTTATCTCTTGTTCTTTCTTTACTGAATATTACCAACCTTTTGTGCTTTTATTTCAGATTTCCAGTAGCCAAAATAAAGCTTCCTCCGAAGTTACAATTCGTTAACTTGTCCCAATGTCAATTTGTGTGAAAATGTTTTACTTGAGTAAGGCTATAGTTTTCCAGAATTAATGGGAGTCTATTTGTGCAACTTTTGGAAAGTTCTGTTGTAGTGAGATGATCAAAAGGAAACTTACCCAAAACTGCTTGATTGTCACTATATATATCTTTAATAGTGATTCACTGCAGCTTCAATAATGAAAATAAAGGCTAAATATGCATCATAGATCTGACCATCATCTTTGGTGCACCCAAGTTAAAGCAGTATTTCCAGCATAAACTTACCAATCCACACGCTACTTGCTTTGCAATGCTGTACATACTTTTCTCTGTAAGATTCAGCACTACTTCCCCAGATTCAGCTGCAGTCTATTGAGACATAAAGAACAGGTATTAGGATAACAAACTGATTATTCCAGGTAAACTCAACGAATGCAAACATCGAACCCCAACATTATACAACAAATTGCAGCCTTATTCCATCACTGGAAAACAAAAGGTGCAAAGAATTAGAATTAAATTGTATTGTCAAGTGTACAGAAGTACATGAGAATGGGGAAACAAAACACCATCTCAAAACACCACCCTTGGCTCCTAGGTTCAAAATCAAGTCCGAATTAGAACAGAACATTCATTGTGGAATCTTAATGTCTCTTATTTTGAACTTATCATTGACCAGAGATCAAACCAGACCGGCTACTTAAAATACTGTCATAACAAGAGCAGGGAAGAGGCTGAGAAACTCATCTCTTGTCTTCAATAAGCTTGTCCCAATCTACAAAGCTCACAGCAGGTCTATGATGGACTTCCCCCCACTTGTTGGAGCTGCAGGTATCAGTCACAGCTTAGTAGTATTCACAACAGACAGTCCACTTTACCAGCACCTTAAAACATTCATTCCCTCCTCTCCTAATGCACTGTGGTAGCAGCATCTACCATCCACAAAATGAACCATAACAACTCACCAAGACTCCTCAAAGTTTCTTCAAAACTCACGACCTCTACCATCCACAGTCAGCAGATACATGGGAACACCACCTCCTGCAAGTTCCTCTCTGGAATATCTTAGGAAACCTGACTGGAAAGGAAACTCGTTTATTGTTGAACATCAAAATAGAGCCCCTTCTTGTGACATATATGGGATATTTACCATCCCAATACAGACAGTTCTGCAGAGCCATCCCGGAATCTGTTTCATATAGCCCTCCATATTCAATGACCTTCACAAGGAGATTCAATAGTTAATCCCCATGGGCCTTGTAAGAAAGTTATCACCCTCTCCAAGCAACTCACCATCTGACTTGGAAATATATCACCATTCCTTCATTTACATGAAGTCAAAATCCTGAACCTTCTTCCCTATAGCATTGTGGGTAACCCTACACCCCAAAGGACTGCCATGTTCTCTTTTTGAGCTGTGGTATGGGAACAGAATATCATTTTTTGCCTTATTTGTAAACAAATATTCCTACCCTGTTCCTTAATATGGCCAGAAGTCACAGGACAAAGTGAGGACTGCAGATGCTGGAGATCAGAGCTGAAAATGTGTTGCTGGATGACTGTATTGGCACTGCCTCGTGCTCCCACAAGGAGGATGAACAGTTCATCCACTTTACTAAACACCTTCCACCCCGACCTCAAATTTACCTGGACCGTCTCAGACTCCTCCCTCCCCTTCCTAGACCTTTCCATTTCTATCTCGGGTGACCGAATCAACACGGACATTTACTATAAACCGACTGATTCCCACAGCTACCTAGACTACACCTCCTCCCACCCTGCCCCCTGTAAAAACATCATCCCATATTCCCAATTCTTTCATCTCCGCCGCATCTGCTCTCAGGAGGACCAGTTCCAATACCGTACAACCCAGATGGTCTCCTTCTTCAAAGACCGCAATTTCCCCCCAGACGTGATCGACGATGCCCTCCACCGCATCTCCTCCACTTTCCGCTCCTCCGCCCTTGAGCCCCACCCCTCCAATCGCCACCAGGACAGAACCCCACTGGTCCTCACCTACCACCCCACCAACCTCCATATACAGCGTATCATCCGTCATCATTTCCGCCATCTCCAAGCGGACCCCACCACCAGAGATATATTTCCTTCCCCTCACCTATCAGCGTTCCGAAAAGACCAGTCCATTCGGGACTCCCTCGTTAGGTCCACACACCCCCACTAACCCAACCTCCACTCCCGGCACCTTCCCCTGCAACTGCAAGAAATGCAAAACTTGCGCCCACACCTCACCCCTCACTTCCCTCCAAGGCCCCAAGGGATCTTCGAGATCCGCCACAAATTCCCCTGCACCTCCACACACATCATTTACTGCATTCGCTACACCCGATGTGGCCTCCTCTATATTGGGGAGACAGGCCGCCTACTTGCGGAACGTTTAGAGAACACCTCTGGGACACCCAGACCAACCAACCCAACCACCCCGTGGCTCAACACTTCAACTTCCCCTCCCACTCCACCAAGGACATGCAGGTCCTTGGACTCCTCCATCGCCAGATCATAGCAACACAACAGCTGAAGGAAGAGCGCCTCATCTTCCGCCAAGGAATGCTCCAATCACAAGGGATGAACTCAGATTTCTCAAGTTTCCTCATTTCCCCTCCCCCCACCTTGTCTCAGTCAAATCCTTTGAACTCAGCACCGCCCTCCTAACCTGCAATCTTCTTCCTGACCTCTCCGCCCCCACCCCCTCTCCGGCCTATCACCCTCACCTTGACCTCCTTCCACCTATCGCATTTCCAACACCCCTCCCCCAAGTCCCTCCTCCCTACCTTTTATCTTAGCCTGCTGGACACACTTTCCTCATTCCTGAAGAAGGGCTTATGCCCGAATGTCGAATCTCCTGCTCTTTGGATGCTGCCTGACCTGCTGCGCTTTTCCAGCAACACATTTTCAGAAGTCACAGGACACCAGGTAATAGTCCAACAGGTTTCTTTGAATTTACAAACTTTTGAAGTGCTGCTTCTTCAGGTGAAGGGAAATGAAGTCACTTTACCTGTGAAAGCTTGTGATTTCAAATAAACCTGTTGGACTATAACCTGGTGTCCTGCGACTTCTGACTTTGTTGATTCCAGTTCAACATAGGCACCTCCACATCATTCCTCTAATATGGTGTGTATATCCTCAAAAGGGTGTGTTATCTCTTGCTATTTCACTGACCATACAACAGAGACCACCACTACAGTTGTTAAAGGATCTGTAACCAGGGGGCAGAGATTTTGGCTTTGAAGTAGCAGGTTTAGAAAGGAGGGTTTTTTTCATCTAGAGGATGATGTGCATCTGGAACTCTCAGCCTGAAAGGGTGAATTGGCAGACACCACCGTAACATTTAAGATTACCAATGCCAAACTAAATTCAACTTGAAGAAATGCAAGGTATGCACTTGAACAGGACAAACAAGGCGAGGAAATACATGATGAACAGTTGGACACTCAGAAGGACAGAGAATCAGAGGGACCTTGGTGTGCATGTCTATCAGTCCCTTAAGGTATCAGGACAAAATGGTTAAAATGGTTAGGGATGGCATATGGAATACTTGCCTTTATGAGTTGAGGCACAGAGTTTAACAGCAGGGAGGTGCTGCTGCAGTTGTGTAATAATGTCGAGTAGGCCACAGCTGGAGTGTTGTATGCAATTCTGCAACACATTGCAGGAGGGGTGTGATTGCACTAGAGAGGGTACAGAGGAGATTTCCCAGGATATTGCCTGGACTGGAGAGTTTCAGTTAAGGAGAGGGATTGGACAGACAGGGTTGCTTTTCTTTGTGCAGAGGAAAGGGGACATGATAACTTTATACAAGTCATGAAGGGCATAGATAGGAGAGGCAGGAGGAGACTCCCATTGGTGGAGGGATCAATGGCCAGGAGGACAGATTTAAGGGAAAGCTGCAGAGGTTTAGAGGAGATGTGTGGAAAAACTTTTTCACTCAGTTGGGGCTGGGAATCTGAATCTCACTCCCTGTGAGGATAATAGATTCAAAACCCTTCACAACACTTTAGAAATACTTAGATATACTGGCAATGCTAAGGCATATAGAGTATGGAAGAGTGCTGAAAAACTATAGTTAGGTGGCTGTTTTTGGCAGGCGTTGATATGATGGGCCAATAGGGTCTTTTTTTTTTAAAGTGCTGTAGACCTGCATGACTATGACAAACTACTTGGAGTTGCACATGAAGTTCCACAATCTACAGGGCAAAGACCAAGGTCAACCTGTTGTGCTGAATATCCAATTCTGTGGTAAAAATGTCAATCGTCTGAGGTTCCACAAAATGGCTGCTTGAGTTTAATCCAGACAAATGTCACATGATACATTTATACCAGTGCATTTGGAGGAGGGGGTGTGTTTAAGAGAGATGGATAAGGCAAATTTTTCACACAAATTGGGGTGAGTGGAGGTGGTGGTGGAAGCAGACACAATAGCAGCATTCAAGGAACACCTGGATAAATACATGAATAGGAAAGGAGTAGAGATACAAATCCTGTAAGTGACGACAGCTTTAGGGCGAAATGTTTTGGTGCAGCTGAGAGAGTCAAAAAGTCTCTTCCTGTGCTGTATTGTTCTTTGTTCATTCAGAGCAATTCAGAAAATCGGGAACATTTCTAGCAAGTTGTCTCTGATCTCTCCTGAAGAAGGGCTCATGCCCGAAACGTCGACTCTTCTACTCCTTGGATGCTGCCTGACCTGCTTTTCCAGCAACATATTTTCAGCTCTGATCTCTCTTTGACTCCAACGCTCAGTTAGGCCAACAATGACGTTTTAAATGCAAGGGAATGTGGGGCAAATCGATCCTCATAATTTAACCCTTTTAGTCCCTAGAATTCCAGGTGAATCTCCTGAAGTCAATTGGTCTGTACTGAGATGCAGTGAGGCCTGAGCAATGCTTCATAAAACTGGCACTTATTCTTGAGGGGGCTGAAATACAAGGTTAAGATCAAGATTCCATTAGTTTACTATAAAACTCTTTCTAATTACATCCTTGCCTTTAGCAGTTTGTAGACACGAACACGACAATCAAGTCTGTCCCCATTTAAAAAATAATCCAGTTTCTCTTTCTTTCCTCTCATTTTGGTATACTGACTTCCATTTTGAGTTTGCCTATCCTTTTCAGGTGTAACCTCCTAGCTACAGAACTTTATACTTCATGTGGAGGAATAACAGGAACAAAGAAAATTACAGCACAGGAACAGACCCTTGAGCCCTCCAAGCCTGCGCTGATCCAGATCCTCTATCTAAACTTGTCACCTATTCCCTCAGGGTCTGTAGCCTTTTGGTCCCTGCCCACTCATGTATGCATCTAAGTGCATCTTGAATGACGCTATCGTGCCCGACTCTACCATCTCCACTGGCAACACTTTCCAGGCACCTACCACCCACTGCGTAAAGATCTTTCCAAGCATATCTCCCTTAAACTTTTCCTCCCCCACTTTGAACTCATGACCCCTAGTAATCGAGTCCTCCACTTTGGAAAAAAGCTTCTTGCTATCCACCCTGTTAATACCTCTCACAGTTTTGTAGGCCTCAATCAGGTCCTCCCTCAACCTCTGTCTTTTTCATGAAAATAATCCTAATTTCCTCAACCTCTCTTCATAGCTAGCACCCTCCATACCAGACAACATCCTGCTTAATCTCCTCTGCACCCTCTCCAAAGCATCCACATCCTTTTGGTAATGTGGTGACCAGAACTGTACGCAGTATTCCAAATGTGGCCAAACCAAAGTCCTATACATCTGTAACATAACCAGCCAACTCTTGTACTCAATAGCCTATCCGATAAAGCCCTGCCTGCCAACGTAGTTAACTCAGCCACATTAGGGAGATTTAAACAATCCTTGGATTAGCACATGAATGATGATGGGATAATGTGGGGGGTGAGCTTAGATTAGTTCACAGGTCGGCAGAACATTGAGGGCCGAAGGGCCTGTTCTGCACTGTATTGTTCTATGTTCTATGAAAGAATGCTGTATGCTTTCTTGACCACTCTATCAATCTGTGTTACTACCTTCAGGATACAATGCACCTGAACACCTAGATCTCTCTGTACATCAATTTTCCCCAGGACTTTTCCATTTACCATATAGTTCACTCTTGAAATGGATCTTCCAAAACACCACACATTTGCCCAGATTGAACTCCATCTGCCATTTCTTCACACAACTCTCCAATCTATCTATATTCTGCTGCATTCTCTCACAGTCCCCTTTGCTATCTGTTACTACACCAATCTTAGTGTCATCTGCAAACTTGCTAATCAGACCACCTATACCTTCCTCCAGATCATTCACATATAACACAAACAGTGGTCCCAGCACGGATCCATGTGGAACACCACTGGTCACAGTTCTCCATTTTGAGAAACTTCCATCCATTACTATTCTCTGTCATCTCGGGCTGCCCAGTCAGTTCTCTATCCATCTAGCTAGTACATCCTGGACCCCGTGTGACTTCACTTTTTCCATCAGCTTACCATGGGGCATCTTATCAAATGCCTTACTGAGGTCCATGTATATGGTATCTATAGTCCTTCCCTCAATCAACTTTGGTCACTTCCTCAAAATAATTCTATTAAGTTGGTAAGACATGACCTTCCCTGCACAAACCTGTGTTGCCTATCACTGATAAGCCCATTTTCTTCCAAATTTAAATAGATACTATCCCTCAGTATCTTCTCCAGCAGCTTCCCTACCATTGACGTCAGGCTCACCAGTCTATAATTACCTGGATTATCCCTGCTACCTTTCTTAAACAAGGGGACAACATTAGCAATTCTCCAGTCCTCTGGGATTGGAGCAGCTATTAACTTGAATCCACAACCTTCTGATCTTTTATCCAAGACATTGACTTAATCTTTGTAAAGTTTGCAATATGAATCCAAGGCAAACACCACATGTTCCATCCAGTCAATCAGATGCCATACGATCGATCTCTACCATCAACTACCTCCCAACCAGTTACCAACCCGATGCTGCACTTACCCAGAAGACTGAGTTTTCGTTGTTACCGATAATCTTCAGTCTGGAACCTGATCGTAATGCACCTTCCAACCGTCAACAAAAGCAACACGCATAAACATTGTCATATCACTAGGATAATGACCTCCATGAAATTTATGTAAATTCAATAAACATTACCCATCCTTCCCAAGCTGATACTAGCTGTTCTGTTCATTTTTGTCAATCTACTCAGTCTAGTTACCAATGTTAGACGCAGTAATTTCCAACAACTGGCCTCAAACTCAGATCTGCACTTTACTGGTCTGCTTCTCTCTCAAATAATGGAGCAATTTGATATTCCAAAGCTACTCCTTTGGAATATTGCTTCTGTAACAAATGTCTCCCTAATTTAATTACCTATTTGCTTCTATTGTTCTAGGGCAGAATCCATAAGCTGTTGGAGTGGTATTTATCCTCAGATTATTTTCCGTTATTTACCAATGCTTTACATTAATTCAGTAAGTTCCTCCGTTTAACTTGTATCACTGGGGGTTTGCCTCTCTTATTCAGAGTGAGAATGGATATAAAACAAAACTTGGTATTTTTGTTCTTCTTCATTCTGGAGTGGGTTAAGAGTGTGTCAGGGAAGGCCAGCATTTGTTGCATTTCTCCAATTGCCCTTGAACTGAATGACATGCTGAGCTATTTCAGAGAGCAGCTAAGAACCGATGACATTGCTGAGAGTCTGGAGATACACACTGGCTATCTGACCTGGACCCAATAGATCTTCTTCCCCCAAGGAAGATTAATGAACATGACTCTTCCATTGCTCCCACACCCACTCTCCACCCTCAAACAACAAACAGGAATGGTCAGTGAACTAACTTTTAATTTGTTACAATAAATTTCATTCTGATGAAGGTCGATTTTCCTGCTCCTCAGATGCTGCCTGACCTGCTATGCTTTTCCAGCACCACTCTAATTTAGACCCGTAATAAGATTTGAACCCATGCTCCAAGAACATCAGCCAGAGTCTACAATTTGGCATTGCCGCTGATAGATTACCATTAAAATAAATAAATATCACAGAATTCCTAAAAGTCTGGAAGCAGGCCATTCGGCCCATTGAGTCCACGTTGACCTCCAAACAACATCCCACTGAGGCCAACCTCCCCCCATCCTATCCCTGTAACCTTGCATTTCACATGGCTAACCCACAGATCCCTGGACACTACGGAACCATTTAGCATGGCCAATCCACCTAACCTGCACAACTTTGGACTATGGGAGCACTCAGAGGAAACCAGGAAAAGACACAAACTCCACGCAGCCCAGAGGCTGGAATTGAACCCGGGTCCCTGGTGCTGAGGCTGCAGTGCTAACCACTGAGCAACTCTGCTGCACCATTGTGGCATCATGTATATCACATATTTCTCCCAATGCTACTCCCTTACCATTGTGATGTTCTTAAAATATTCTTAAAGTCTTTTATCATTAACTATAAACTATTACAAAGTTATGTGGCACTTTAATTCTTGTGAAAAAAAATCCCATAATAAAAATGGATACTTTGAATCTTCATATGGATTAGATCAATCACATTGGCAAAAGTAGCTGTGATTCCAATTTAGAGCGCATCGCGACAATATGTTCTGGCACCAACCAGGGAACGGGCTATTTTAGCCCTGGTGATAAGAAAGGAAATAGAACAAATTAATGACCGCACAATAAACATCATCTTGAAAACATGATCATAACATTGTTGAATTTGATAGCTACTTTGAGGGTCAATGTTTTGGATCTGAAGCTGATATTCAAAACTTAGATAAAAAGATTGTAAGGATATAGAGAAACTGAGACAGATATTTAGGCAGATATTTGCTCTCTCTCAAAACTCTATTTGAGAAAGACAGATGACAAGAAAGACAGATGGCAAGAATGATGCACAACTCAGGAAATTAAAAGATAGTATGAAATTGAAAGAAACGGCATTCGAGGCTAGTGGAAGAGCAGAAATTTGCAAACATTTGAAAACCAGCAAAAAAGTAACTGCAAAATGTTTACAAGGGGAAAATTAGAATGAGCGCAAACAAGTTAGACATAAAAGAACAAACAACAATTATATGAAGAGGGAAGCATTAATAAAAAGTACTGGTCCCTTCAGCAATTGAAAGTGGGAAATGATCAGAAACAAGGAAATGGCAGAGAATTTGTATTTTGTACTTGTACAAGACACAAAAGCATCCCAAAAACAACAGGAGAAGAAATTCATGGGGCATAAGGGAAGAGATATTTAAAATAATGAGCAGAGAAAAAGTGCAAAGAAAACAATTGGGCTTAAAAGGCTGACACATTCCTGAACCTGATGACCTGCAACACAAGATGTAGAAGAAGCAGGCTATTCAGCCTATTGAATCTACTGTTCTATTCAATAAGATCATAGCTGATGTCATAATCCCAAACTCCACTGTCCTGTTGTTTCCCACAATCCTAGATTCCTTTACTGGTTAAAAATCAGTATCAGCCTTGGACATATTTAATTGCCCAGCCCCCACAGCCCTCTGTAGAATTCCACAGATTCACCACACTCAAAGATTCCTCCTCATTTGACTTAAATGAGCAATCCCTTACTCTAAGATGATGTCCTCTGGTTCTTGACTCTCCCTTAAGTGGAAACAACAACCTTTCTATGTCTACCATGGCAAATCCTTTAAAGGATATTTTCAATAAAGTTGCTTCTCATTCTTCTAAACACCAAACCTACTTACCTAAGAACAGCCTCTCTACACTCAGACCAACCTAATGAGCTGTTCTTTTTTTCCTTAGATAAAGGAGACCAGAACAATTCACAGTATTCCAGTGGTGATCTGGCCATTTCTTGCATCCTAGAATCTTGTAAGAAGCAACTGCAGATATTGGACAATGACTGCAATCATCCAACATTCCCTAGATTTTACAAGAGATCCCAACAGACTGGAAAACCACTTCTATTGAAGAATCAAGGCAGAAAGAGAGCAGATTTCTCTAGGCCAGCTTGTCCAGCATGTGTTATTAGGGAACTATTGGAAACATTGGAGTACACGATTAAGTGAGGTAAGCAGGACATTCTGAACATCAGAAACAATGTTGACTCTGCTGAATTGAGAGGATTGTAAATCATGCAAATTACTTATTGTAGAATTCCCAGCCTCTTGACTGATCTTGTAGTCATGGTGCTTATACAGCTGGTCCAGTTGAGTTTCTAACCAATGGTGGCAATGATGATGCCATTAATCATTCTGATTCAGGAATTGAACATTTCAGTCATCTCTTATCAAATACAAATTGTACAACAATTATAATACAACCATTTGTAACTATTGACATCAAGGCAATAATTGTACTCTACTCTGATAATGAACTTTGAAACAAAAAAAAAGCTATCCACAAACCTCACGTAATTGCCACAATGAATGCAATAGGCAGCCCCCGCTCACATACTCCAGAAAGATGTAGAGGGGTAGTTTTTCTGTCCTGCAGCCCAACAGTTTCACAATGGAATCATGGTTACAAACTTTCATGTGGAACTTCACAAAGTCCAAGTATTCCAAAATCTCCTTTGCATTTGCATTGTCTAGAGAAAATGAGACAAACATGAAACTCAGGTTTGTAGATTGCGAATAGCATGTGTTGCTAGAAATGGAGGGGAAAACATAGGACAATCAGTACCTCTCACTGACTTCTATAGCATTGGAAAATACCACTAGAGCATTGGGCATCTGCGTGTGGTCGGGACAGGTTTTTCTGGCCTCCCAAAAAGACAAGTTTCTGACTGTAATGGATTGTCTCTTGGCAGATGATGCAAAGCGTCACCGGATTTCAGCCTGGCAGAAAACCCAGGGTGGATTCTAGGATCAGATCCTGGTTATCATGGGATATGAAGGTCCAATTTGCAGATAGCCACCTATATTAGGAGGGAGTGCAAACCAAACTCAGGAACAGGAAATCCTGCAATAAGAATTAGAGTTAGGCAGTAATTGGTTCAATCCTAGCTGCTCATCTGCCTGGTTTCCACTGGGCTTGTCACAGGGTTAAGATCAGCCTCATTGAAAAGTGAGGTTGCAGCTCCCTCTGCTGACACCCATACTTCAACTCCAGAGTAATACCCTCATTAGCAAAACAATTTCTGTCTCTTAACTGAGCAACAGCAGTGCAAAATCAAAGATCATCGAACCCTGTGTCCTTGTAATAATAAACAAATACATTTTTATATTACATTATTGTAGTATGGTATTGATGGCCTGAACAGTCTCACAGTGTAATGGAATCTGTAGTAAAACATCCAAGCAGAGGCAGAACACCTTTGCCTTCAACTCAGCATCAATACATACAGACGGCTTAATCAAAAAGACTGGTTTTGTTTTGATTGTCTTCAAAGCAAGAGGGGGGGGGGGGGGTGACAGGAAGTTCAACAAAACTCTGCCTTGACAGCTGAAGATGCACTCACCAATGGCTGAGGAAATCACAGTTGCACCAAGTGCCAGAGTTGAAGGAATACAAGGTTCTCAAAAGATGGTATGATGTTGCAAAGATAAAAAGGAGTGAGGTTGCGGAATTTAAAATAAAAAGAAGTGTGGCAGAACCAGAGGCCAGTGTGATTCAGTGTCACGGGGATAACAAGTGAATGAGACTTGGTACAAACTGAAATGTTGGGCAGAGAGTTTTGTATTCACTTAAGATACTGGAAGACTCCACGGGCACAAATCATTCAGCCAAATTCTGGGCTGATGTCAAGTAAAATTTTTGATATCACTTGCTTGTACAGCTGACCAGTACAAATTCAGCAAACAGTAGAACATGATATGCCTTTACTGTCACACAAGGACCTTCAGACTTGAAAGAAAAAGATCGTGACCACTCTGTTCCACATCAGCACGAGTTCAAAGATCAGGTCACCCTTCCCTCCCACTTGTGAAGCTGAGGGATGGCCTGAAATACAATTAATGTCTCCCAGGAAACCAGCCCATTTCTCTCAAAAATACTCATTAATGTCTACGCAGGATCAGGTTGGGGACTACAGCAAGGATGTGACCTCAAGATAATTTCAGATCCTTTCCAGAGTGAGTGTTACCATGCTGATCAGAACCTGGATTCACTAGTTTGCAACTCACCTGTACGTGAATAAATTCTAAGTAACTCAAAATTATTACAGAAAAGAATCAAAACTCCCAGCCCCAAAATCAAAGTGAGACTAAGAAATAATTTCAAGATTATTATGCATATGCAGTGCCCCACCTCCCATTTCCCCACATCTGAATGCCCCAAGCCCATTCCCCCTTACCCCAGTGCCTCTCCCTAAGTACACTGATTCCTTATGAAAACGTATGTAACTGGTGATTCAGATGAAGCAATGGATTTCAACTCATGTTGTTTACACTTAAGATGCACACCACTGGGGAGTTAACAAATACATCTGCAGCAAAACAAAGCATACAGCGACTATCTTTCAACAGAATTGACTGATTTATCAAAGTGCATTTTGCCACAGTGTACTTTAACATATCCACGTTTAGAGTTTTTGCTGGTGAACGTTATGAACAAGAGTGGGCCATTCAGCCCTTCTAGCCTGCTCCACCGTTCAATAAGATCATGGCTGATCTGATTGTAACTCCACCTCTACATTCCTGTGTATCCTCGATAAGCTTTCATCCATTCACTGTCGGCTTGTGCAGGTGGTAGCAATGAAGTGTGTTGACCTAGAAATTAATGTCCTATACAAATCAAGCTGGCATAACTGCAAGAGTTGTTCCTTTTTAAAAAAAATTTCAGAAATGGACTTTTATGGCTGGACATTCCCTTTGAGGTGAGAATGATTATCTGTATTTCCCGCTCAAAGTGGTCAATGATGTCATCATCATGTGATCACAGTCTTAAAGTGACAGCCCACCATATGTACACATTTTTTACAGCAGACATTCCTGCAATGAAACCACTTACAGTAATTAGTCGTATATAGTCAGTAGGCAAGACATTCTAGAGGATGTTGATTCCAGTGTGATTGTTGGCACACCCACCTTGTTTATATTTCTAGTTGCTTTTAATCTCTGGTGTTCTAGGTATGCTAAGAGCATCATTTGTCAGTCTTTTCCTGAGCTGACAGCATGTTTGGAGATTTGCACAATGTCATTGTATCTCCTCCACGAAGGTAGTGTCTCCCACAGATGCTTCAGTTACTATTCTGTCCTCATGTATATCCAGGTCTCTATGTGGCAGTTATTTGACAATCTTAGGTTAATGTTGTCTCTGGCACATTCATTTTTGCTCCCAAGAGTTGATATGCATATCTGCACCATTCTACATCTGCAGAGTGTAGGAGTCAACCAACCAATGGTTGGTACTCATCTCCCGATTGGTACAATTCTTCAGTAACACTTCTTGACATTTTGGAAAATATGGCATTTTGCCTTGTTCTCTTATTGTTCACAGGAATCAACAGAATCAGGTTTTCAATATCTTTCGTCATGTGTGGTTTTGTCAAATCAGATATTGTGCTCAACTGATATTTCAAAATGAGTAGTGCCAGAGAACTCAGTTATCGAGTGGGCTGTGGTTTGGTCCATTCACAAAAAATGTTTTGTTGCCTGAATAAACCTTTTAGCTAAATCATCGATTGCTGGATGATGAGGAGCTGATCCAATGTATTGAATTCTGTTCTGCTTTAGATAGTCTATCAACTCTTCTGACACAAACCATGGACTATTATCACTAACAAGTGGTGATAACCAAACCTTGTAAAGATCATCCCCACTCTCTCAATTGTTTTGCCAGAAAATGTCATCTTTGTGATCTACGTGCATCTGGAAACTGGGAAGAGATCTGCAGAGCATGATGTACAAATATTTTAAGCGCTACCAGATTTTATATCGTCTAAAACAAGATTATAAAGTCATAGAGATGGACAACACAGAAACAGACCCTTCAGTCCAACTTGCCCATGCTGACCAGATATCAGAAATTAATCTACTCTTATTTGCCAGCTTTTGCCCATATTCCATTAAACCCTACTGATTCACATACCCATCCAGATGCCTCTTGAATATTGTAATTATACCATTTCCTCTGGTAGCGCATTCCATACACATACCACCTCGGTTATAAAGTTGCCCGTCGGGTCCCTTTTAAATCTGTCCCCTCTCACTTTAAGCCTATGCTCTCCAGCTTGAGACTCCCCTATCCTAGGAAAATGACCTTGCCTATTTACCCTATCCAAACCTCTCATGATTTTATAAACCTCTACAAGGTCACCCTTCAGCCTCCAATGCTCCAGGGAAAACGGCCCCAGCCTCTCCAGAGAGCTTAAATCCTCCAACTGTGGCAACCTCCTTGTAAATCCTTTCTGCATCTTTTCAATTTTAACACCTTTCCTATCACAGGGGGACCAGAATTGAATGCAGTATTACAAAAGTGACCTAAACAATGCCCTGTACAGCCACAACATACATCCCAACTCCTATAGTCAATGCATTGACCAATAAAAGTGTACCAGATGCCTTCTTCACCAGCCTATCTACGTGCAACTCCACCTTCAAGCAACGAGCAACCTGCACTCCAAGGTCTCTTTGTTCAGCCACACTAAGTGTACAGTCCTGCCCTGATTTGATTTTCCAAAAAGGTATTCCTCATGCAGCTCTTTTCTTTCTGGATCTCTGCCCCAGCTCAAGCCATTGCCCTCCGTGGACAGTCCTCATACTCAGTGTTCCTTCAGGGTGAGCATGTGATGAGCCTCTTCTGTGCTGGTCACCTCTTCCCTGCAGTGAATTCCTCTTTCTTCCCCATTGCTGACTGTACCTGTTTTGTTTCAACAATGATATATTTTGATTTATTTTCTCTTTATCAAAGTGCTTCTAGGATCTGCAGCAAGGATTCAATTTGTTTTTAACAATAAGTGGCTTGACCCAGTGGATTGCAATGCATGTGGCCAGTTTACGTCTTACGTTATATTTGGAGGAAGACGAGGAGTCCAAAGTGTTAAACAGCGAAGGCTTTATTATGAAGATGGTTATTCAAAAGGGACCAAAGTTAGACCCAGCTGTTTCCTGTCCAAAATGGCCAAGGATATCATTGTCACATGACCAGACTTTTAAAAAGTGACAGTCCACCATATTTATACAAATACGCAATATTACAATCCTACCTCCTACCTGGCACCATCTTTTTACTGGGGTGGCAAAGATATAGTGAAGTCACCACTACAATTTCCTGAAGCACGTAAGATGGGAGTGGAAGTGGGCGATGCTGTGTAGATCTGTTGTAGACATTCTAACCAATCACTGGGGCATAGGGCAGTTCCACACATTGGAGTTAGGTATCCCAGGTATCATTGTTTCACCTATTTCAAAGGCTCCATAGATGGCTAAACCGTCAATTGATTTAATCATGGGCGGCACGGTGGCACAGTGGTTAGCACTGCTGCCTCACAGCGCCTGTAGACCCGGGTTCAATTCCCGACTCAGGCAACTGACTGTGTGGAGTTTGCACGTTCTCCCCGTGTCTGCGTGGGTTTCCTCCGGGTGCTCCGGTTTCCTCCCACAGTCACAAAGATGTGCGGGTCAGGTGAATTGGCCAAGCTAAATTGCCCGTAGTGTTAGGTAAGGGGTAAA
Source organism: Hemiscyllium ocellatum (assembly GCF_020745735.1). Classification (NCBI taxonomy): domain Eukaryota; kingdom Metazoa; phylum Chordata; class Chondrichthyes; order Orectolobiformes; family Hemiscylliidae; genus Hemiscyllium; species Hemiscyllium ocellatum. The sequence continues at coordinate 6,418,427 of NC_083437.1, forward strand.
TGTAAGGGTATGGGTGGGTTGCGCTTCGGCGGGTCGGTGTGGACTTGTTGGGCCGAAGGGCCTGTTTCCACACTGTAAGTCTAGTCTAGTCTAGAGGGTCCAATTCATACATTAAACCTGAACCTCCATACTACTAAACATAAAAGAACACGTCATCCACTGGACAAAGCACTCTGTTGTATCTGAATGTGGTCACAATTTTTAAAAAAATTGAAATTAATAATCTACAATGACCACGAAACTATTGTCAGTTGTTGGAAAAACATGTATGGCTAACTCCTATCTTGCAGGAAAGGACCATCTTCACTTGGTCAGGCCCATAGTAATGTGTTGACTCTCAACTACTCTCTGAAATGATCTAGCAAGCCACTCAGTTCAAGGGCAGCTAGGGACAGGCAATAATGCTGCTCAGCCAGAGGCACCCATGCCCCACAATTCCCAATGTCAGTTTGAGAGTGCATCTGGATGGAACTGGTCATGCTTATCATCCAAGTTACAACAGGAGCCAGTTGGCACAAGGTTGCAATTTTGGCATTCTGGGTCCCTCACACCTGTGTCCAATCACTACACATCTGTCCCATGCTCTGACAGCAAAACCCAACTTATATCATTCACCACACATCTCTCTAGAACCACAATGACCAGTAACATTAAACAGTGCCAAAGCTTACTACTATGTTTTTAATTCGATATAAAAATTCTTCAATGATGAGTCCTTAACCCTACAGCATTAGACAACTGAAACGAAGCAATAGTAAAATCCAGAATATCAAAGTTTGCATTTCACTTTGAATATTCCAGTTGAATGTGCAATATTGGTCAAGAGCTACAGCTGGCCAAGAATGTTAGGTTCTAGAAGGAGAATGTTGGCCACATCTGTAATTTGAAAAAATGAAGTTAAGCAAATATATAAAAGGATTGTTCTGATGCAATCCACAATATACAGCTATTGGTAAGGATTTGGTTTTCAAGAGTTACTTATCCCACTGTTAAAGGCTGTAGATGAGTAGGGTTGACTCATTAAAAAAAAAAGCACGTGATGAATTGAAAGGGTTCTGATCTCAGTCGATGGTACTGTTACACAAGTCACATTCCAGAATGAACTCTGGGATAATAGATCATTTTTCTGTTTGAGTTCTTCAGTGTGGTTGGTCACCACTGTGGTATTCACATGAGGCTGCAGATTTTCATTAACTGCTGCACAAAATTTTATTACGCAAAAGAAAAACAAACAAATCTGGCTAAATATAGAACTGGCAAGATCTCAATTACACAGAATGAAGTGTCAACCTATTTCCTGACACTACTCATTACAGAGACAGAAATCCAGAGAAATTGCACACCCATCTCTGCTCTTAAATTTCTAATTAACTGATTCCTAGTAGTTTCTTGGTCATGAACTGTGGAAACAAGTTGATAAGTTTGTGCCAAGTCTGACATAAACTTTTCCAAAGTCTGAGAGCCTAAACTTTCTCAGTTCTAATAATATGCAGATTTCTAACCACATTCTCCTAGCTTGCAAGTTTCACAATTGAACCCTTTATACAGAGGTGTCATTGTTCCCAGAATTCCTTTTAAAAGAGAAACTAAACTGAACCCATGTATGCTGAACAAAATTAAAAGCAATGCTAGCGGTCTTACACGTTTACCCTGTCAAAAACAATAATATAAACACATTTCCACAAACACCACAGTGGTCTGCAGTCAGTAGCTTTATGACAAACGCTGGATTTTAAGTCATTAGTCCAGAAGGAGACTCTGAACTTTCTTTTTGTTTTTAAGAAAAGCAATCCCTCCACAGAAGGTAAACTTCCAAATGTGATGCTTATACTCTGTCATCCAAAAAACATTAAGGATCATTCATCACCTACCATGGAGAGATTTGAATACAGCTTTCACTTCTCCAGACCCATCTGTGGAGAGGATATTAGCCTTGTATATTGGTCCATAAGTTCCACTCTGCATATATTCCAAATTCCCAGTCAGATTTTCCGGTGGGATCTCCCATCGATTGAAAGAGGGATCCCTGGCTGCCAGAATCCGTTCTGTTGCATTGGTCATCGATTCGTATTCATTCTCCAACCGTTTTGCAGGATTGGGTTTATCTACAAAAGATTCATGATCAGAAACTACAATTACTCAAAACAAAAAGTTAAACCAGCTATAAGTAAAGACAGCACACAGTAAATCGATCCGTTTGAAGCTGTGGGTTGTGTATGAATCTACAATAATACCTAGAACAGAGCCACAGGATGAGCAAAGGGTTTGGAATGTTTCAGATTCTGAAAGCCCAAACCCGAAGGAGGAAAATGATCGTAATTTAAAGAGACAGAATACAATCATACAAAACAGCAATCAGGTTGCTCAGGATGATATTCCCAACGGAGGACCTCACAACATTATACAGAGTTGCCAACCCTCCAGGATTGGTCTGGAGTCTCTGGGAATTGAAGCTTGATCTCTAGGTGTTGCTGTGTGCTACCCTGGAGAAAAATCACATGGATCTTTGATAAAAGACTGGGTGGGGGATGGTGTTTATCAGTTTCTTTGCACAGTCTTCTGTACCAGATGTAACAAATATTGAAAATGGAGGTGAAACAAAGACTGTTTTGACCGATGTTCAAGCACTATCCAATTGGGAAATGAACATTTTCACTTTCTAATCGGTGTTCGAACACAATAGATCGTAAGAGTGGCTAATGATTGGCGGAAGTCATGTGAGGAATTCTCCTGGAATATATTTAAGAAGAGTTGGCAACCCTAATTCACAACCAAACAGGTTCTCTCAGTATGTTTCAGACCATCTGAAAAAGACGGTAACAATAAAAACTGGTCTGATTTGCCCCACACAGCATTTGATGATGTGGTGATAAGGTGCCTCTCATACCCCTGAACCACAATGCTAATGGAGTTAGAACACAGAACTGTGCAGCACAGGAACAGGCCCTTTGGCCCACGATATTGTGCCGAACAGGACGCCAAATTAAACTAATCCCTTCTGCCTATCCATGATCCATATCCCTCCTTCCATATTCATGTGTTTATCCAAAAGTCGCTTATAACTGCATCCACTACCACCCCGGCAGCACGTTCCAGACTCCTACTACAGTGTAAAAACACTTGCCCCCAACATGTCCTTTGAAGATTCCCCTCTTAGCTTGTATATATGCCCCTGGTTTTAGAGATTTGAACTCTGTGGTTGTGTTATTTTAAATGGAAGGTACAGTTACAGTTAAATTACAGACTGCTTTTGCACCAAGCAGCATGAGGACAACGTTCACATGCAAACCCTGCTCTGCCTCCACCTTCTGCAGCAGTTTCATGTTCCCCAATGTTCCTTCCAGGCACCTTACAAAACTTAATAGGAAGAGATATCAGAAGAATTTCAATTTATAAAACATGCAAGGATAAATCTAGGAAAATGAGGAAACTAATTTGGCCCCGAGGGACCTCTCTTACCCTCACTCTTCTTCAAAACACTGGTGTAAAATTTAATGTCCACCTGAAAAGGAAGGTAATATCTCATCTGCAAGTACAACAGCAGCAACTTGGGTAATGCTGTACTCTGAGCCTTGACTGGCTCAGCAGTCAAAAGACAGGTTCAAGGCTTCAGAATGGGACTTAAACCAACAAACCGACAACTGACACAGAGAAAACAGTGTTCTATCCTCAAGCCACAGGTGATAAGTGTCAGATCAAGGTCTGCTAAAATTTCTGCCAGCTTAATATTGGCAAAACTCCAGCCATTCACTTCAGCTCTGTAAACATCTTCAGCCTAAATTCCATCTAGCTTTACAGAAAGTCAGTTTCATATTAACAACCTGAACTCACAACTGGGGTAGGTTGTGAGATCAGGTCTCTTCAGGATGGGAGAGCTATTGGTGCAATGCAACAGCCTGCTCCTCAGTCAGGATAAGAAAATTAGCCAGAGGTTATGGGATTGCCTGTTTAACAGAACTATTACTCAGAAGTTCATAAGACCAGCAATTGCCAAGTTTTGGAGTAGGAGGAATAACCCAGTCCAGACACAAAGTACCTTTAACAACTCTCCTTTATTCAGGTATATGCAGGGATGCCAAAGGTCAGAGCCACGTTATTCCTCAGACTCGCAGAAAAACAGTTACAGTATATTATATGGTAGCAAGGAGTGACAGGTTAAAGTGTTCAGCATGAGCCAGTTACACAAGGGTTACATCTGAGAGAACACCATATCCTTTGTGGTCAGGGTCTACCCACTCTCTGTACTCATTAACCCTTTTTCAGCTGACTGATCTCGGAGGTATCGGGAATTGCCTTATTGAGTCAGAGTCATGCAGCATGGAAGCAGACCCTTCCCTCCAGCCAGTCCATGCCAAACATAATCCCAACCTGCCTGCTCCTGATTCAAATCCCTTCAAACCCTTCCTATTCATAGTTAAAAATCACACAACACCAGGTTATAGTCCAACAGGAAAACACACGAGCTTTCGGAGTGTCACTCCTTCATCAACTGATAGTGGAGGACTCAATCCTAAGACACAGAATTTATAGCAAAAATTTACAGTGTGATGTAACTGAAATTATACATTGAAAATACCTTGATTGTCTGTTGAGTCTTTCATCTGTTTGAACACCATGGCAGTTTCACTTCTTTCATGTGTAAATCACAAAATGTTTTTTTTAAAAGTTACATTTTCAGGTTAGCTGTAACAATGGGTAATAGCTAGACAATATGTTGAAGGTGTTAGCCCCCTGTGTTCTCCATCTATGCCATGATGTTTAGATTGATTCTAATCTAAAAACATCATGGCATAAACAGAGAACACGGGGGCTAACACCTTCAACATATTGCCGAGCTATCACCCATTGTTACAGCTAACCTGTAAATACAACTTTTAAAAAAACGTTTTGTGGGGGGATCTAAGGTGGCGGCGACCTGAGAAGATCACACTGCAGAGCTTCACGTCGCAGCAGGAGCAGGACAGTCCTTTAACCCACCCAATCCAGATCATCAGGATTTCTTGGGGCGTTGGGAAGATTGTGGAGCCCCAAGAAATATTTAAAAATTGACTTAACTGTATTTTCAGCTGTCCAGAAATGCCTAAAAAGGGGGGAGGAGCATCTGAGGCCTGGCCTGCAGCTCAGCCTGCAGCAGCCTGGGAGCCAATTACTCTCCAGGACCTGGTGAACCAGCTCTCGAAATCTTGCGAGATGTTGGGGAAACAGATTGAAGAGAAGCTGGCTCCAGTCTCTCTCATGCTGCAGAAGCATGAGCAGCAGCTGGGAGACCTGGAGAAGAGGACGGATGAGGTGGAGCACATGGTCACAGTGGTGGAAGCTGATGCCAGTTCATTCAAGGAAGAGATCCAAGCCCTGAAGACGCAGGTTCGTAATTTGCGTGACCAAGTGGATGATATTGAAAACAGGGGCAGGAGAAAAAACATTCGGATCATTGGTCTGCCTGAGGATAAGGAAGGTGAGCAGCCTGCGGAATTTGTTGAAGATTGGCTTCCGAAATTCCTTGACTTGGAGACTGGCATGAGAGGATTGAAGATAGAGAGGGCTCACCGGGTCACAGCACGGAGGTTGGGTCTGGGTCAATGCCCTCATCCTTTCCTGGTGCAGTTCCATCATTACCGGGATAAGGAGAGAGTCATGGAGGCTTCCAGACTCCAGGGGAAGGATCCAAAGACCCTGATTTACAAGGGGTCTAAGATCATGATTCTTCAGGAATTTTCAGCAGCGGTGATCCAGAAATGAAAATCGAATGATGGTGTCAAGAGAAGATTGAAGGAGCTTGGGATTCAGTACTCCCTGAGATATCCAGCAGTGCTTTGGATCACCTTAGATGGATACATGCATCTCTTTGACACATCGGAGAAGGCAAGAGACTTTGTGGACAAGCTAACCTAATTTAAACAATTGTAGTATGTATAAACATTGTTGCTTGGGTATGCGTTTACCATTCTGTAAAAGAAATGGAGGAAATCCGGTTGGAGCTTTGTTTTTCCCCTTTTTTTTCCTCTATTGATAATAATTTGGTTCAAACTATGTCTGGCGGTGGTTAAGATGTACATTTTAAATTTCTAAGTTAGGACATACCAAAGGATGGGTGGGGTATTTATTCCCCTTTTTATTTTTAAATAAAAGAATTTTTTTTCATATTGACATTCTATGGGGTGTTTATTCTTTTTAGCTTGTGCTTGCGATGTGACTTTAGCTGGGAGAAGTGAAGGTGGTTGAGATGGTTAGATGCCTATTTAAGGGCAGTTCGGGACGGGTAGTTGCCCCCTCCAGGCAGGGGGTGAGTTCCCCTACTCAGCGCTATTGGCGCTTTATATGTTGGTTTGTTTTTTGTTTTCTGTTGTTTTTTATTTTTAATAATTTTGTATGTTTGTTAAATGTAGTGGTTTTAGTTTATGTAGCTTTTATATTTGGTGGACCATGCGGCACTAAGGCTCGGGTTACTCCTGTCTGGAATTTAAATGGAATTGCAGAAGATTATGGCTAATGATTTGATTAAATGGTGTACCTGGAATATCAAGGGAAGTCACTCACCAATTAAGAGGAAGAAGGTACTCTTGAGTCTGAGAAAGGAGGTGGATATTGCTTTGTAACAGGAGACACATTTGGATGACAAGATGCATCTGAAATTACAGCAGAATGGCTTTGACCGAGTTTATTTTTCATCATTTAATACTAGAATTAGGGGAGTAGCTATATTGGTTAGGAAAAATCTCTCATTTAAATTGTTGGAATGTGTGAAAGACACATACGGGAGGTTTGTAATTCTTAAAGCCTTGATAAATGGGGAAGAATATGGCATTTTAAATGTTTATTGTCCACAGCTCATCCTCTTAAATTCTTGGTAGATGCTTTTTCTAAACTGATAAGTCTCAAGTCTCGGCACATCATTATAGGGGGAGATTTTAACTGCCTCATGGACCCCACAGTAGACAGGTTGCCTAAAGGTCCCTCGATACCCTCTACACAAACTAAACAGTTACTGGGTTTGTGTGGGGAATTAGGATTGGTGGACATCTGGAGGTGTCTCCACCCTACAGTTAGGGATTTCACATTTTTCTCCAATCCGCACAGATGTCACACGAGGATTGATTTTTTTCTGACTTCTGCGGTAACCCTGGATCTGGTGGCATCCTGTACAATTGGTAATATTGCCATCTCTGATCATGCTCCAGTGTACCTCATGGTTAAAATTAAGGATGTTAGAGTGGATTCAAGGTACTGGCGAATGGACCCCTTTATTCTCATGGACAGCAAGTTTGTGGAGTATTTCTCTAGGGAATTTCGGGCATTCCTAGACATCAACATAGGCTCGGTTGATAACTCATCTGTTCACTGGGAAACTGCCAAAGCTTATGCCAGAGGGTTAGTTATTTCATATTCCACAAGTAGGAAGTGGCAGAAGGGTGAGCAGCAATGTCTCCTTGAAGCACGGCTGAAGGCAGCTGAGAAGGCCTATTTTGACAGATCCTCGTTGGTCAAACCACAGAGGATTATGGCACTGCGGTCTACGCTAAATTCCGTGCTCATGCAGACGGCAAAGAAGGAGCTGGCTTTTGCAAAGCAAAGGTTATACGAGCATGGTGACAAGCCAGGCGAATACTTAGCATACGTTGCCAGAAAGAGAAGTGCCCCACAAACCATTACAGCAATGAGGGAAGGGTCTGGGAACCTAACATGCGATTCTAAAAAGATTAATGTGGCGTTCCAGAGATTCTACTCTAAGTTATATCACTCTGAGAATTGTGAGGAGGGGCAGGCCAAAATGGAATCCTTTTTTAGAGGTCTGAAGTTCCTGGGTGTGACTCCCGAACAACAGTCCTTTCTCAATGCCCCATTATCAGAGCAAGAAGTGCTGGAAGCTGTGAGGCAGCTTCAGAGTGGAAAGGCGCCCGGTCCTGATGGAATTCCCAGTGAATTCTATAAGGAATTTATAAGTATACTGTCAGGCTCGATGCTGAATATGTTTAATGATTCATCCAGTCATGATTGTCTCCCACCATCTCTGAGAGAGGCCGATATTTCACTTATCCTTAAAAAAGGGAAGGATCCAGAAGACTGTGCTTTATACAGGCTCATCTCGCTCTTAAATGTGGATTGTTCCTCTCTCAGGCTCTTGCGTTAAGGCTGGAGACTGTGTTACCCTTTATTATTAAAGAGCATCAGACAGGCTTCATAAAGAGTCGCAGATCCTCCAATAACGTTAGGAGGCTGCTTAACATAATTTAAGCATGCCAACAGCCGTCAATACAGGGATTGGTGATTTCTTTAGATGCAGAGAAGGCATTTGATCGAGTTGAGTGGCCGTACCTTTTCTATACTCTAGACCGGTTTGGTCTGGGTGAAGTTTTTATAAGATGTGTAAAGGTTCTCTACAGTGTACCTCTTGCTGCGGTCATTACCAACGGGGTACAATCAAGCAATTTTAATATTTCTAGGGGCAGCCAGCAGGGCTGTCCCCTTTCACCATTACCTTTTACGTTGAACCGTTGGCAGAGGCCATTCGTGGGGATCTCAATATATCAGCTCCAGAAGTGGGGTCAAAATTACATAAGATCTCGCTGTATGCAGATGATGTTCTAATTTTCTTGACAAATCCAGCAGTCTCAGTGCCTTGCCTGATACAATGCATTCACGCATTTGGCACTTTTTCAGGGTATAAGATTAATTTTGCTAAATCAGAGGCTATGCCTATGGGTGGTCTTACGAAAGAGTTGGCTCTTGAGGGTGACTATAGATTCTCATTTAGGTGGTCACAGGGGGGTTGTGTGTATTTGGGTATATTCATTATTCCAGTTCTGGATTGGCTGTTCAAAGCCAATTCAAATTCAATTATTTGAAAAAATTAAACAAGATCTCCAAAGATGGGAGGCACTTCCAGTCTCATGGATAGGTCGGATAGCGCTTATTAAGATGAATATTCTCCCTCATTTGCTGTACCCTATACGGATGCTCCCCCTGATTTTCAATAAACAAACACTCAGGAGACTGAACAGTTGGTTCAGCTCCTTTATCTGGCACCATAAACGGCCCCTCATTAAATTAGCTCAGCTGCAGTTGCCTCACAGATTTGGGTGGGGGGGGCACGGGGAGTGGGGAGTAGACTTTCCAGACATTAAAAATTACCAATTTAGCTCACTCTTGACCTACATAAGTGATTGGGTTTGTGGGGACCCTCCTTCAATATGGCTAGATATCGAAGTCTCCCAGGCAAGGTGCCCCCTTACCAGTTTGCTGTTTATGGACAAGGTGAGGACAGTTATTGCCATAACCCAATAGTCATCAATACTGTTAAAGCATGGAGGGCAATTCGGCAGAGGGAAGATAATATTGGCAAAACATCTTTGTTTACACCTTTAGTGGGTATGCCGAATTTTGAACCAGGTATGATAGATTCTGGATTTAAAAGTTGGGCAGCTAGGGGTATATTTTGCATGGGTGATTTATTTGAGGGCGATGTAATGATGTCCTTCGATCAGTTAGTACAGAAGTATGAGTTACCTAATAGGGATCTCTTTTGTTTTTTTTCCAAGTTAGGGATTTTATTCAAAAAAAACCACACTTTTGACTGATCCCTACAAATCTGACATAGAAAGAAGGGTACTAAGGGCTCAGAGTACACTTTCTGTCAGTACTCTATATCACCAATTAGGGGGTGCCATCTCAGATGAGTCTGATCGACTCTGCAAGACTGGGAAAGAGAGCTGGGTGTTGAAGTTTCTTCAGAGGCATGGGAGGATATTTGGGAGAATGCAAGGAAGATATCAATTTGCAGTAGGACCCATGTTTTACAGTTGAAGGTTCTCCACAGGGTCCACTTAGCCCCAGACCGTTTGTCAAAATTTAAACTAGAGGTATCTTCAGCATGCCCCAAGTGCAAGGTCTGTACGGGTACTCTTACCCACTGTCTTTGGTCTTGTGACAGGCTTCAAACATACTGGAGTGCTGTGGTGGCTGCAATGGAGAGGATTTTAGGTGTAGGGGTGGAGAAGGACTCTATTTTGCTCCTTTTGGGCCTACCCATTGTATTGCCTGCAGGCTCGCATATGGAAAGACTTTTCCATATTCTTACATTCTGTGCAAGGAAGAATATCTTGCTAGGTTGGATATCAGAAACCCCCCAGGCCTGTCGGGTTGGCAGAAGATTGTTATGGAACATATTTCCCTGGATTTTCTCACAAATATGGTACACCACAAAACTGAGATTTTTTACAAGATATGGCAACCCTTTTTGAAATACCTGGACACAGATTTATCTGCCACAGTAACAAGGGCTTTTATATAGCCATAACGATTGTGTTTCATGAGTCCAATATCCAGGGAGGAGGAACTGTGAATGTATGAGTGTTTTGTTTGGCTGGGCTGAGTTATTACTATTTATTTGTTTGTTGTTAGGTATTTATTTAGTTAGTTAAATAGCTAGTTTAGTTTTTTTTAAATTTTATACTTCTCTATATATGTTTATGCATTCGTATAGGAGGGTGGGTTGGAGAATTCTTTTTATTATTTGGGTTTAGTTTTGTACTGTTTTGAATTGCATTGCTTTGTATTTGTTGTAATATTTAAAATCTATCTTTTCTTAATAAACATATATTATTAAAAAAGTTTTGTGATTAACACAAGAAAGAAGTGAAACTATCATGGTGGTCAAACAGATGAAAAACTCAACAGACAATCAAGGTATTTTTCAATGTATAATTTCAGTTACATCACTGTAAATGTTTGCTATAAATTCTGTGTCTTAGGATTGAGTCCTCCACTATCACCTGATGAAGGAGCGACGCTCCGAAAGCTAGTGTTCTTCCAATTAAACCTGTTGGACTATAACCTGGCGTTGTATGATTTTTAACTTTGAACACCCCAGTCCCACACTGGCATCTCCAAATCATTTCCTATTCATGTACTTATCCAAAAGTCTTTTAAATATCGTAACTGTATGTGCATCCAATTCTTTCTCAGGAAGTTCATTCCACATGTGTAAAAAAATAAATTTGTCCCTCATGTCTTTAAATCCCTCTCTTCTCACCTTCAAAAATGTGTCCCGTAGTCTTGAAATCCCCCCATCCTAGGGGAAGACACTCTGTCAAAGACACAGTGACATGTTGGGCTCAGTGTTGACAAATCGCACCTCATGTGTGATGCAGTCAGTTGAAAAGGTACCCGTGTGAGCAGTAGGAGTCGGCGAGCTGCAGTGGTTCCAAGACACTGACTGTTCAGTGAGTGTTTGAAATGAGCACAGCCCAGCAGATTGACAGAAGCACCAAGCCCCAGTATTGGGAAGGTCCCAGTTACTCACGACCCATTCATTGTTCAAAGATGACCCACTTTCTCTCAATAAAGGAAATTCAGCTCATGTTCTATGGAAACATTTGCAGCCAATCAGGACGACAAGTTAATACAGACCAGGGCAGGATGTGATCTTAACTTGATTTATACATCTACAGCTGGCTGTATCAGCTACCTTCTTAATCTCACACACAACGGAGGTCTGCAATAAAGGTAGACCTTCTATAATTTACTCCAGTGTTGCAGACAAAGATAAGAAAACAATTGGCCATGATGTCCTCGATCATTAGTTTGTTAAAAATTTCAATTTTGGATATTAATGGAGTGTGAAATTGTGTGTGGCTGCATTGCTCCATTCATCCCATCTCTACAGATGATCACTAACACCAGACCTGAAGCATAATCCTTCCAATGATGTGTGAAAAGCCAGTCAGTGCCTATTGGAATGGTAACCTCATGAGTGACCACCTCCATTACAATAAGGAGCAGCTCCCCATGTCTATGATACAATGAGTGACAAAGGTCCATTGAGTTGGTGAATTTGGCTTCCTTTGTAAATGAGACTTTAGATTAATCCAGAGTAAAACTAAGGTTGGTGAAAATGGTAAATCAGCCCATTCCTTATATCACATTTTAGTGCAAGTGGTTACACTGTATAGTGGGTTTCTAATCGCTTAATTGTAATTGATGTGTTAATCATGTACTGTGCACCCCTTGATGCAATATTTGTTCTTGTACAGCCTAATGGAAGTTAGACCAATACATTTTATCCAATAAAACTCTAATTTCATTGCCCTCTGTTAAATATTTTGTATTTGTGTAACTATTCCAAGGATATAGTTGCATCCACAGACCAGCAACTTGGAAAGTCACCACTGTGCCATTAAGCTAGAATTACAGCAGTGTTCAGAATTGCACTGAAGATTTGGAACTAATGATGACTGGCCATCTGCTCAGTCTGTTTCTGCCCATACACTTGGCAGATGGTCTCATTATGAACATTCAGCCAAACTCCAAGATAAGGTGTTTAACCAAAGAAGCAATGTTTACAGTTACAAAGAGAAGTGTTAGCTTTGTTTGATTGACACTTGAGGCAATAATAATTCTTGTTTTTCTTCTTTTTGTGGAATTTTTCATTGCGATGTGTTTGTACGATCAAAATTAGGAGATATTTTGAGAATTATTTTCATTAGTAATACAGCTGTTTCATTAACACTTTTAGGAGGAGAACTTTGCAAAGACAATTTTCAAACCTGGCTTTGTGTGTCAGTTTGAGGAGTAGTTCAAAGACTTGTCAGTGTCTTTATATGGCTTATTGGTTACCATTATAGTGGATATTGGAAAAATAGCAATGGAGGATACACAAAAGTGTGGAAGGAGCAGAGTGGTGTGCCTGGGAAGATGGATTGGGGGATTGGTGGGACGTTATAGACATACCTGTCAAACAAATCCTAACTCCATAGGAGGACTCCCACAAGATTCACAAATTGACTTACCTGGTGGGATTGCCACAGTCTTCAGGAACCCTGGGAAAATAGCAATCTGAATTTATAGAAAAGATTCAAATGGTGAACCCAATCTCACTAAGTGCATGTTGGGTCATCTTACAAAATGGAAAGGAAAAAGATAGACGATAGCAGGAATTGCCTGGCAACTGAGGAATTGAGAGTCCGCACACCTTACGTTTCAGATCCCCTTGGGTGGAGAAGATCTGGCCCACATATACAAAAGCTCCGGTGTACTCTGTCTGGACACTATATTCTAGGAACTGCACGAGAGTTTCTAGGGATGAGAGATCAGTGGAGAGGCAGAAGTTATTCTCCTTACAGCAGAGAAAGTAGAGAGCGCTGATTTGGTAGAGTTGCTTGAAATTATGAAGGGGTTAGTTAAAGCAAATAAAAGGAAATGGTTTCCATGGCTGTTGAGCTAATAACTACAGGACGCAGATTTAAAAGGTGACTAACAAAAAGAACCAGATGTGAATTGAGGCACCTTAATGGCAGTATACCACTGCAGAAATTTAAAAAGGTATGAGGTGGAAGCCAGAGAAAGCAATTGTTTTCACGGAGAGGGTTATGGGGGTCTAGAATTCACTGCCTGAAAGAGTGGTTGAGTTAAACTCTCTGAACATTCCAGCAGTATTTAGATATTGATACATTCCCAGAGCCTTGGGGGCTGTGGGGCCAGAGATGGTTTACTATTGTCAGAATGTGGTCTGCCACAGAAACGATGGCCTGGATAGCCTCCTTCTATGCTGTAAACATCAGAGTCTGTAAGGCAGAGGGTTCTTTTTGAACAAAAAAGAACCTCATTTGATTTGAAACACAACATCTGACGGGTTACAGGGGACAGCGTCAATGGAAGCTTTGAAAAGGGAATCAGAAATAGATGGAACAAACTACAGGGCTATGGAGAAAGAACTAGACAGGGTGGGACTGACTAGATCACTGGTTAAAAAGAGTAACGCAGACATAATAATAGGCTGAATAGTCTCCTTCTGTTCTGCATTATTTGAGGATTCTTTAATAAAGATGACAACAAAGTATAGGCCAAGTAGCAAATGTTTTTATCACTCCTTAAAAGGTGATTCTCCTGAAAATGGGAAGTACACCATTTCAGGTATGATCAGCTTAGTCCATTGCTTGACAGGAGTGAAAAGGAGAAAGAGGTTCCAAACGTTCTACTATCTGCACATGCACCTCAGCAGTCAGTGGGCCAGAGCAGAGAGGGTGGTGGGCTGCGGCCCACAGCCCGGTCTGGTCAGCCTGTCACAGATCTAGAACCCTGCAATGCAGCGAGAGACCGACCATGTGTGGAAAGCCCACAGCATGGAGCAACTGCTGGCTACAGAAGGACTGTAATGTTTATCTTTTAAAACTTAATTTCTTTATCTTTCTAAATTTATACAACGAAGAACTTAATGGAGAACTTTTAGCTTTTCTCCTTATTTCTCTACTTTCATACCTTGTTTAGCTTAGTAACTAAGATTTATACCTAGGTACTTTGTATTTAAGATGTGTGGTATCATTGCACACATTTCATTGTACTCATGTACTTTGTACTTGAGCACTCATGACATTAAACCTAATGCTGAAATCATTTGATCTCAGATAAATATTTCTCACAGTCCTGAGAAGGCAGCCTCTCCCCCATCCTCAATACAATCTATTCCAACCTCTTCTGTCAGACAGAAGATACAAAAACTTAAACACACATACTAACAGATTCAAGAACAGCTTCTTCCCTGCTGTTATTAGGTTTCTGAAGGGGTCTCTCAAATTTTAAATTTAATGTCGATCTCACTCTTTGTGCACCTTCACTGCAGCTGTAACATTGTATTCTTTGCTCTGTTCTATTACCCTTACACGCTTTGAATGGTATGATCCTCCAGTACTGTATGCAAAACAAAATAAACTATTTCAAATTTAAAAAAACCAAAGCTCACCCACCTTGCAGCAGTATGACTGGAGCACGCTCCTTTTCTTTCTTCATCTTGCACGTCTTCCAGATGACAATAATGATCAGAACTACAGACGAGAAGCCAAGGATCACTGGGATGATGATAACCCCATTGTTTACACCATTCGCATCTGAGACAGGAGGGAAGAGACATACATCTATCAGTCACACTGTTTTCTCCCAGTAACAAAATCCCCAGACACGCCCATGTCAGAAACTTCCATTAAATGAATCTCCCAGGAAACTGATATTGAGAGGCTGCATGGTCTACCCCTGTTCCTATCTTCCTAATAAGTCCAACTCACAGAGTCTCCTTCAGTGACTTCAGGTCTAAAACTGATCTATGCTAAAGAAATTGCTTAAAATTGTTCTACAGCTAGAAAATAAGCATCACCAAAATAATAAACTGAGACAGTTACATTTATATTGCTGACTGTCACAGGTTATTCTAAAGGACTTTCCAGCCAGTAATGTAGTACTTCACTAATAGCGACTATTGCAATGGAGGGCATGTGACACACACACACACACACACACACACACACACACACACACACACACACACACACACACACACACACACACACACACGACGATGGTGATGTCACTGGTAGAGAGGGGCCGGGATTTGAACCCTTGGATCTCAGTTCAATGAGGACTCTCTCATATAATGGTCCTGAACTGGATCCATTTTTCCCAGAGGACTATTTTGTTAGCCAACTTCCTGAAGCTTGGATAAGGACATTGTCAGAAGTCACACAACACTAGATTATAGTTCAACAGGCTTATTTGACATCACAAGTTTTCAGAGCACTGCTCCTTCATCCAATCCTATCACAGCAGCTATAGAAATTCAAATTCAAATTCAATTCAATTCATCAATCGGGAATGTAAAGCTAGTCTTCACAATGGTGACCTGGAAACCAATTTCAATTGTTGTAAGTGAACCAGATGGGTTTTTATATCATTTAGGGAGGGAAACTTGCTGTCCTTAGCTGGTCTGGCCTGTGTGTGAGACTCCAAACCAACAGCAATGTGGCTGACTCTTAACTGCCCACTGAAGTACTGCATTCACTAGATGCAGGATGGTGGCACGGTGGCTCAGTGGCTAGCACTGCTGCCTCACAGCGTCAGGGACTCAGGTTCGATTCTACCATCTATGTGAAGTTTGCTTGTTCACCTGTATTTCTTCTGAGTACTCCAGTTACCTCCCACAGTCCAAAGATGTGCATTGGCCATGAGAAATGCAGGGTTACGGCAGAGGGTAGGGGTCATAAAGGTCTGTGTAATCCAATGGACCAATTGTCCTACTTCCATACTGTAAGGATTCTATGTTTCTGTGCACACTAAAAACTGGCTTTGCCAATGATACCCACACCCCATGAAGGAAAGGAAATCAAAACAAGACAGTGATCTAATAATTAGTTCAAGTATTGTTGGTTGAGAGATAAATATTGTCCAGAAGATAATAAGAAAACCTTTGCTCTCCTTCAATATGGTGTCATAAAGCCTTTTACAAGGGAACAGAAGCAGCTCAGGTGAACACCTGCTGAGAGATGGTACCCCCAATAATACAGCATCCGCTCAGAGCTACACAGCAACATTAATGGGCGGCACGGTGGCACAGTGGTTAGCACTGCTGCCTCACAGCGCCTGTAGACCCGGGTTCAATTCCCGACTCAGGCGACTGACTGTGTGGAGTTTGCACGTTCTCCCCGTGTCTGCGTGGGTTTCCTCCGGGTGCTCCGGTTTCCTCCCACAGTCACAAAGATGTGCGGGTCAGGTGAATTGGCCATGCTAAATTGCCCATAGTGTTAGGTAAGGGGTAAATGTAGGGGTATGGGTGGGTTGCGCTTCGGCGGGTCGGTGTGGACTTGTTGGGCCGAAGGGCCTGTTTCCACACTGTAAGTCTAATCTAATCTAAAAAAAAAACCTGGTCAGACTGAGCACAAGTTGGGACTCAAAGTCTCAATCTTCTCACTAACAAGCTGGAGCACTGTCACACTCATACAGCGTGGAAACAGACCCTTTGGTCCAAACAGTCCATGCCAACTATAATTCCAAACCAAACTAGTCCCATCAGTCTGCACTTGAGCCATATCCCTCCAAACTTCCATTTATTTATCCAAATGTCTTCTAAATGTTGTAATTGCACCTCCATCCATCACTTCTTTTGGAAGTTCATTCCACACATGAACCACCCTGTAAAAAAAACATTGTCCCTCATGTCTTTGTAAAAACCTTTCTCTTCTCACCTGAAGACCCACCTTTCCCCCACCCAAGCGAAAAAACACTAGCCATTCACCTTATCTAAACCCCTCAACTTTATAAACCTTTATAAAAGGTCACCCCCTCAAACTTCTATGCTCTCGTGAAAGAAGTCCCAGCCTATCCAGTAACAAGTTGGTAAATCTCAGCATTGATTTGGTCTCTCTTCACAGAAATTGCCAAACAAGTTAAAAAAAAGATAAGAATCAGAGACTCACTACATCGATTCGAGGTGCTGAAATTACACTGGAGGCTCATTAGACTTGAGCACACGGTGGGCAGGATCTGGAAAACATTGAAGTAGTATCAGTAAGTGAGAGTGAGGAAGTCAATCAGACAGACAGTCAGCACAGTCAAGTTACACAGGTCATTTCTGAAAAGTGCAGCAGAGAGAGGGTGGATCCCACAATTACATCCTGACCAAGCCCAGCTCCCCACCAAGTGGCTAATAAAATCACTCTAGAAGACAAATGACGATTTATCAGAGTGACCAGTTGTGCAGAGAAACCAGCAGACCGGGCACAATACCGTTTCTAGGACTTTCACCTAGAGCTTCTAGGCCAATTCTAGCCCTCAATGTCCCTCTTCCAATAGAGCTGGATGCTATCCTGACACAGAGCTGCTTACTGCATCAAAATACATCATTTCCCACCCCAAAAATTCAAACAGTCCTGCTCTGGCAGCACGGTGGCACAGTGGTTAGCACTGCTGCCTCACAGCGCCAGAGACTCGGGTTCAATTCCCGCTTCAGGTGACTGTGTGGAGTTTGTACATTGTCTGCGTGGGTTTCTTCCAGGTGCTCCGGTTTCCTCCCACAATCACAAAGATGTGCAGGCCAGGTGAATTGGCCATGCTAAATTGCCCCTAGTGTTAGGTGTAGGGGTATGGGTGGGTTGCGCTTTGGCGGGTCGGTGTGAACTTGTTGGGCTGAAGGGCCTGTTTCCACACTAAGTAATCTAATCTTATTTCAGGAGAGTCACCATCAGGTAAATGTTCCACTTAACGACATTTTCACCCTCATTTTTAAGACTAAAACTCCAGTTTACAAACTTTTGACACTTTCCTTAACTCTCCTCTATAGTTCTCAAAATCGACTTCACACCCACCACCCCACCCCCACCAACAGGTCATATTTTTTACTCCAAATCTTTCCAGCTTGCCCTTTTTCATTGGATGGTAACTCATCTAAATCCCAAGGTACAGAGAGAGGCTGGAGCATTGAAGAGTGTTAACTAGTTCTGACAGACGAAACATGGAAGACAGAAAACATGTCACAATAAAAAGTTGTTTGAAAACTGGAGGGTGGAGAGCAATGTGCTCCACAAGATTTAATGTTCAGACCATAAATTTTCAGTCCAAGTAAAATGATTTTGATATTGGAACACAAAATACGCTTCTAAAATTTGCTTATGAATCCAAATATGGGTGTGTGGATAACTAAGTGACTGCAAGAAGAAATGGATGCAGAAGCATAATGAGGCACACAAGTGGCAGATGGAAGGTGTGAGATGATGGATACTGCAGAAGGGAAAGGGAGAAGCAGTAGAGACTGAATGGCATTTCCAAACAAAGTCAGGAAGAGATGCATAGCACCTTGAAGGTACCAGGATAGATTAAACCAGCAGTTAGCAAAATACATGAAGCCCAAGTTTGCATAGATAGAAGCATTCAGTAAAAACAAGAAAAAGGAGGGAATTGATACTAGACCTTCCTAAAGCTCTGATTAGTCCACATCTAATTCGGAACACAACACTTTACAAAGGGTCATCAAGAGGCTGCAGAGGAGGCTGATGAGAACCTTCTGGGGATTATGAGCTTCTAACACAGGCTTAGGTTGGAGAAGTTGGTATGTTTCTCCTGACAGCAAAAGAAATGAGACAGCAAGAGCAAATCTGATTGAGGTGTACAAGATTGTGACGGATTGGATAAGGTACACGAGGAAAGGCTGTCTCCTTTATTAAATGGTACAAAGATGAGTACACTCAAATCTTTTTAAGGCAAAAGAGAGAGAGTGAGGGATGTGCAGATGAGATCTGGGACCCAATGGATGAGCACTAAAGAGAAATAAACTTGCAAGGTTACAAGGACAAGGAGTTTAAGAGGTGACATTATGGAAGTTTATAAAATCATAAGGAGTATAAGTAAGGTGAATGGCAGGTATCTTTTCACTAGGGTGGAGGATTTCGAGACTAGCGGGCATACTTTTAAGGTGAAAGGACAAAGATTTAGAAAAAGATAGGGTTTGTGTGTGGACTGAACTTCCAGAGGAAGTGATGGATGCAGTTACAGTTACAACTGTTATGAAGCAGAGCTTGACCCTCCTTTAATAACTAAATCCAAAAAAACACCAGAGAGGCTTGCCTGGCCTCAATCTGTTAGAATAAATGTGAAAGTGGTAAAACCACCTCTCACCACCCCTCCTGCCCCACAAACTGTTATAAGGAAGTGGTTAAACAAAATTAAATCCTTTCACTCACTTTATAATTCAACAAGTAACAATTTATGTATCTAACTCCAACAGTGAACAAATTAACAGAACCTCTAACAAACTGAACAATTCCCCTCTAACTAACTATTCCCAAATAAAACAGAATTCTAATGGTATGCTGTTCCAATAAATACAAGCCCCACTTATGTAAAATACAAAAACATGTTAGTCTCTCAAATGCTCCACCTCCTCTCTGCTGATCTTTTAAGAAGATCTCCTCCTTTGAATTCTTGCATCATCAATGTCTCTCTCCACGAGATTTATGTGTCAAGAATATCAGCTAAGAGTGCTGCTGTAACTTTAGTCAAATAATGGTTACTCAGAGTACAGTTTGTTCTCTGCCAATTTTCAAGGCCCTGTTCTTTTATACCCTTGATTTACTATAATAGCATTGGTTCTAGGTTGTCAAAACCATCAGTTTTAAATCTAAATTGTCCTTAGTCTTCAAGTGCCTGGTTTAAATTAAATTGGCTAAAGTTTAAAAATCTATTGTCCTGATAAAAATGCTACTTTGCCGTTTGATACAAATATTTCAATTTGAGCATCTGCAAACTTTGTGTGCAACAGCTTGCCACTCAATTTTAAAATCTTTAAGCATAGAGAAAAAACATCTTTTAAAAGGGACCATGCAATCTCCCCCCATACACACATCCCCCCAATCATTTTCCAAATATCAAATTCTAACATCCTGCCTACCAATCCGCAAATACTCTACCCATTTTGCGGAACAATGTTCAAAAGACATTTAGATAAGAACATGAATAAGAAATATTTGGAGGGGTATGGGCCAAGCGCAGACAGGTGGGACTGGTTTAGTTTGGGATTATGGTCAGCATGGACTGGTTGGACTGAAGGGTCTGTTTCTGTGCTGTCTGACTCTATGACACAGTGAATGAATGGGGCAGCCTGGACTATTCCACAAAGGGTCAGCATAGGTTTGATGGACTGAATGACTGCTTTCTGAGCCGTAGAGGACTGATCAGTCAAAGTCAGCATAAATGCAGAGAGACCCTCATTAACAATGGTATATTAACAAAATCTAACATTAAGCAGCTCTGAACTTATTGAAGTTAAGGGCAGCACGGTGGTACAGTGGTTAATAGACAATAGACAATAGGTGCAGGAGTAGGCCATTCAGCCCTTCGAGCCTGCACTGCCATTCAATGTGATCATTGCTGATCATTCCGATTCCACTGTCTTTGAGAGCTCTATCCAACTCTTTCTTAAATGAATCCAGAGACTGGGCCTCCACTGCCCTCTGGGGCAGAGCATTCCACACAGCCACCACTCTCTGGGTGAAGAAGTTTCTCCTCATCTCTGTCCTAAATGGTCTACCCCGTATTTTTAAGCTGTGTCCTCTGGTTCGGCACTCACCCATCAGCAGAAACATGTTTCCAGCTGCCAGAGTGTCCAATCCTTTCATAATCTTATATGTCTCAATTAGGTCCCCTCTCAGTCTTCTAAACTCAAGGGTATACAAGCCCAGTCGCTTCACTCTTTCAGTGTAAGGTAATCCCTCCATTCCAGGAATTGACCTAGTGAACCTACGCTGCACTCCCTCAATAGCCAGAATGTCTTTCCTCAAATTTGGAGACCAGAACTGCACACAGTACTCCAGGTGTGGTCTCACCAGGGCCCTGTACAGCTGCAGAAGCACCTCTTTGCTTCTATACTCAATTCCTCTTGTTATGAAGGCCAGCATGCTATTAGCCTTCTTCACTACCCGCTGTACCTGCATGCTTGCCTTCATTGACTGGTGTACAAGAACACCCAGATCTCTCTGTACTGCCCCTTTACCTAAATTGATTCCATTGAGGTAGTAATCTGCCTTCCTGTTCTTGCCACCAAAGTGGATAACCATACATTTATCCACATTAAACTGCATCTGCCATGCATCTGCCCACTCACCTAACTTGTCCAGGGCACCCTGTAATCTCCTAACATCCTCCTCACATTTCACCCTGCCACCCAGCTTTGTATCATCAGCAAATTTGCTAATGTTATTGCTGATGCCATCTTCTATATCATTAACATATATTGTAAAAAGCTGCGGTCCCAGCACGGATCCCTGCGGTACCCCACTGGTCACTGCCTGCCATTCCAAAATGGAGCCGTTTATCACTACCCTTTATTTCCTATCAGCCAACCAATTTTCAATCCAATCTAGTACTTTGCCCCCACTACCATGCGCCCTAAGTTTACTCACTAACCTCCTATGTGGAACTTTATCAAAAGCTTTCTGAAAGTCCAGGTACACTACATCTACTGGATCTCCCTCGTCCATCTTCAGAGTTACATACTCAAAAAATTCAAGAAGATTAGTCAAGCATGATTTCCCCTTCATAAATCCATGCTGACTCTGTCCTATCCTGTTACTACTATCCAGATGTGCCGTAATTTCATCCTTTATAATAGACTCCAGCATCTTTCCCACCACTGAGGTCAGACTAACTGGTCTATAATTTTCTGCTTTCTCTCTCCCACCTTTCTTAAAAAGTGGTATAACATTAGCCACCCTCCAATCCTCAGGAACCGATCCCGAATCTATTGATCTCTGGAAAATAATCACCATATAATCACCAGCAGTGTGGTTAGCGCTGCTGCCTCACAGCGCCAGAGATCTGGGCTCAATTCCCTCCTTGGACAACTGTGTGAAGTTTGCACATTCTCCCAGTGTCTGCCTGGGTTTCCTCCGGGTGCTCCGATTTCCTCCCACAGTCCAAAAATGTGCAGGTTAGGTGAATTGGCCATGCTAAATTGCCCATAGTGTTAGGTGAAGGGGTAAATGTAGGGGAATGGGTCTGGGTGAGTTGCTCTTCGGAGGGTCAGTGTGGACTTATTGGGCCGAAGGGCCTGTTTCCTCACTGTAAGTAATCTAATCAAGATGTAGGATTGGTGAACAACAATTAGCTACACACTTCAAGATCTCAGGTGAGGCAAGTGCTTTCAGCTGAACCTGGGCAGAGACTGGAGATGTAATAAGAAATTATGTGGTGGAAGGCAGGAAAACAGAGCAGCGTACAACAGTTCAGGGTACTATGATTACCAGTGCCAACCTCACCCACAGCAACAAAAAGCTACTGAAGCAATGCTGTAACTATAAAGGAGCCAGCTACCTTTCCCTATTCCTTCTCTTATGACCCATTTGCACAACCCCACTCTCTCATTATCGGAGGCTGTAGTGAGTTCCTGACTGCACCCCAGAGGTGCCTTATAACCCAGTATTGCTTCAACTGGTGTTTAAAATTATATTTCCACACATTCTGGTACAATCCGTCTTCATACCTGAATGCAGCATGAATAAGAATTTCACATTTTAAACCATTCAAAGTGATGCAATCCGACAGGGAAACCTAGAGCCTCACCAGCTTCTTAATCAGTCATTATTCCTGGTCCCTAACAAAAGGTTAGCTCCATTGGCAAGAACTAGATAAATACCCAACCATTTAAACAGCCTCTTCTCACTCTTAGTCAATGATTCTACTTCACAAAGAAGCCCAAAAAATAAACAGACAGACATACACCTCAGTAATAATACTTACACTATAATCAAATCCTGGAATGATTTGAACTGTTATCAATGCTCACAGCTCTTACACAATAAACACATTAGAATCCATTGTTACTATGGTCAAGAGAGTGAACACAGCCTGGAACAAACCACCACCCTCTTAAAACACAATCTGGTGGATGACTCAGTAGACATGGAGTACGTGGCATTTAACATTTACACACAAAATCAAATCAACTCTCCCCGTGGCTCCTATTTCTATTAGTCTAGTGTTATTAAAAAGTGGAATGTTTAAACAAAACCTACAGAAGTGGATGGGGATCAAAGTGCTCAGTGGCAAGTAGTGGAGTAGATAGCAAGCTGACAACAGAACAGCAGAGGCATTAAAGACACTCAATCAGATTTGTGAAACGTACGGTGGAGGATGGTGTCCCACAAGGATTACTGCCAGGAACACCTTTTACACAAGTAACTTAGGCTTATGAACTGGACATGCAATGGCCAAACTTGGTGATGGGATAAATTCCAAGGAAGACTGTGACAAGACCCCACTGGGCATCATTTTCACAGCAATTAAGGAAACTTCAAGTCCAACCTCAACTCTCCCACTTCATTATTCAACAACTGAAGGAAATAGAATTGTCTTACACATCTCAAAGTTTTGCATAATTTTAAAAGCAATCACTAAAACATCACCTGGGCTTCTTCACTCATATGGATGTCCTGAAGTTTTTCTTTTACTCCATTAGATTAGATTAGATTAGATTACTTACAGTGTGGAAACAGGCACTTCGGCCCAACAAGTCCACACCGACCCGCCGAAGCGCAACCCACCCATACCCCTACCCCTACATATACCCCTTACCTAACACTATGGGCAATTTAGCATGGCCAATTCACCTGACCCGCACATCTTTGGACTGTGGGAGGAAACCGGAGCACCCGGAGGAAACCCACGCAGACACGGGGAGAATGTGCAAACTCCACACAGTCAGTGGCCTGAGGTGGGAATTGAACCCAGGTCCCTGGCGCTGTGAGGCAGCAGTTGTGTCTTTCCCAAAGCAGTCCTAATGAATTTACACTACACTCTCTCAATGCCCAAAATAACTGCCCACAATTGCACTGGGTACAAACAATGTGGGCTCTGAAAGAGTGGCACCTAGGGTTTATCCATCTGCTTCAGAAACAGACGGTATCCCAGTTCAAATGGGATTGAACCACTTCAGTAACTTGAAAAAACATGGAAGCATCAACAAGAGAAAGTGTTGCTGTTATAATGCTCTCTGCCCATTGGTCATAGTTCTCAAAAGCAGGCCCAGGTACATGGGAGCAGGGCGAATGGAAATGAGTGAACCCATTGTCCCAAAGAAAACTAAATGCCACTGGGCACTGATTCAAAACAAAACCATTTGATAAGGAAACCTCTCCCCTTCATGAGCAATTAAAACAAGAAGTCTCATTTTAAAAAGGAAACAAAAAGCCTTTATTTCTCTTTGCCAAATAATCCTGTTATACTTTGGATCCCAGGGTCAGATTTTATACTAAGCTGTTTAAACAATGACATTGCACCTGTAGTGGCGATGGCAAAATATCAGTTAATGATCAACTCGGGCATCTGACATTTCTAATTGTCCTTTTATTGACCATGTTCCAGTGTCAGATTTGCTGTAGTTCCTACATATTATAATACTGTACGATTGTAGAGGTTCCTTCTGTGTCATTGAACAGTATGACAGAAAGATAAAAACAATGACTGCAGATGCTGGAAACCAGATTCTGGATTAGTGGTGCTGGAAGAGCACAGCAGTTCAGGCAGCATCCAACGAGCAGCGAAATCGACATTTCGGGAAAAAGCCCTTCATCAGGAATAAAGGCAGTGAGCCTGAAGCGTGGAGAGATAAGCTAGAGGAGGGTGGGGGTGGGGAGAGAGTAGCATAGAGTACAATGGGTGAGTGGGGGAGGGGATGAAGGTGATAGGTCAAGGAGGAGAGGGTGGAGTGGATAGGTGGAAAAGGAGTTAGGCAAGTCGGACAAGTCCGGACAAGTCATGGTGACAGTGCTGAGCTGGAAGTTTGAAACTAGGGTGAAGTGGGGGAAGGGGAAATGAGGAAACTGTTGAAGTCCACATTGATGCCCTGGGGTTGAAGTGTTCTGAGGCGGAAGATGAGGCGTTCTTCCTCCAGGCGTCTGGTGGTGAGGGAGCGGCAGTGAAGGAGGCCCTCCATGTCCTCGGCAGAGTGGGAGGGGGAGTTGAAATGTTGGCCCACGGGGCGGTGTGGTTGATTGGTGCGGGTGTCTCGAAGATGTTCCCTAAAGTGCTCTGCTAGGAGGCGCCCAGTCTCCCCAGTGTAAAGGAGACCGCATCGGGAGCAACGGATACAATAAATGATATTAGTGGATGTGCAGGTAAAACTTTGATGGATGTGGAAGGCTCCTTTAGGGCCTTGGATAGAGGTGAGGGAGGAGGTGTGGGCACAGGTTTTACAGTTCCTGAGGTGGCAGGGGAAAGTACCAGGATGGGAGGGTGGGTTGTAGGGGGGCGCGGACCTGACAAGTATGACAGAAACATCTTTGGAACACAAAATACAATTACATGATTTTTTTCAAATCTCCACAGTATATCATTGCTATTCAGAGACTATGACAAAAACAGTCTTGTAGGATTTCTTATTTTGCATCCTCTAAGCTTAAAAATATAGGTTCTTGGAGGAAAGCATCACACTCTCAATAGCTTTAAAACTGAAAAATAAGAGGTTGCCTCACATTCGGACTTCACTGAATACAACAGAATGTGGTCAGATCTATTGGTAGTCAATAATACTATGTTTACAATAATGTGACTTTAAAAATTACAGGAATTTTAAATAATGGGGACACACAGAATCTTTCAAAAATGATCAGCATATCGTGTGGCTTGACTCCAGAAAAATATTGAAAACTAATCAAAAATCTCAGACAACTTGTCAAAAAAGTTTAGATTTTCAGAGCAGTTTTGCTGTTAGGTAGTTGAGAATTATCAGATATTATAGGGAGAATAAAACCATTGAAAATAGGAGGAGGGTGGACCAATTGGCCCATTGAGTCTGCTCTGCCATTCAACATGGTCATGACTGACCAATCTCAAAGCCATACTTGTGCGCTCTCCTCAAGTCTTTGATACCTTTAGCCTCTAAAAAACTATGCCTTAACCACACTCACTAAGCTGTTTCATTGCTGAGGCAGCCCTCGCACCAAAGAATCACACCCCTATTTCCACCCAATCTTACAACAAACTGTTCCCAGAACAACTCACTACTCACTGAAGGTTCCAGAATTGACCAGGATCCCTCGCACTGGCACCATCTTTAAAAGCTTAATTTGCACCCGAGTAAGCAGTCATCATTCCGGAACTGTCCTGCACACTTCCTGAGATTTTGCCACAAATGGCATACCAGGAGGATTGGAAAAAGGGAATAATTAAAAGTCTTGTCCTGCTTCGAGTGGGGGGCTCTGGAGGTTCGACTGGACAGAGTGGTGCAGAGGTGGGACTTCATCTTTCTCCAGGCCTAGCAGTGAAGGACATGACACCAGACCCTGACCAGCCTGGTCCAAAGTTACCATCCAGGTCAGTGCAGTCTCAGCTGACTGGAGGAATGCTGTGCTTTGTAGGAGGTCAGGTCAACAACCTTCTCCATTCCACCAGCTAAAGTGCCCCATCTTCTCACACTCCGTGCCTTAACTATACAAAGGATCATGCTCCAAAAACTTAGTAACGCACACATCATCCCCATCTACATTCTATCATCCCAACCCCCGACATCACTCATCCTCCTTGTCCTGCGCTGCCTGCTCACATGCTCAAGACACCTCCCCACTTGCCATCCGCCCCCACCTCCTGGAATTCCTGCCTCTCTCTCATTCCAGGAGCAAAATAGCTCACAGTAGACCAAAAAGTGTACTGCTCAACATCTGGTTCCTCACCCCGAGGAGATGACCCCGATTCTAACATCCCGAGGCAGATTGGTATCAGAGGCTACCTTTACTTACTGTGCCAGATTCTGAGGGAATGCTATCACACTGCAGTGCAGTGGACCAAAGCCCCGCTGACACAGGCTTCCTTGACACAGGAAGACATCAATAAAATGAGCCGTGTATTTCTAGCTGAGGGGCAAAGTGCAAAATGGCACATCAAGATAGGGATGCTGTAAAACATCCAGGTAGGTCCAGAGTGACTGAATGTGACGAGTGAGAGTGAAGATTCTGGAGA
Organism: Hemiscyllium ocellatum; assembly: GCF_020745735.1. Classification (NCBI taxonomy): domain Eukaryota; kingdom Metazoa; phylum Chordata; class Chondrichthyes; order Orectolobiformes; family Hemiscylliidae; genus Hemiscyllium; species Hemiscyllium ocellatum. Next base: position 6,445,688 of record NC_083437.1, read on the forward strand.
TTCGGCCTGGTACAGTCCCTAAGCTGTGCGTCCCCTCAGCACACAATGTGCTAGCTGCAGTATTACGGTGACAGATACTAGGGAAGCATGCTGATGTACAGAAGCATCCTGTCAGTGGATTGGAGTTGATATGTTCATAGGGTTTGGCATATATCAGATGCCAATGCTTGTGGACATGAGGTGCCTGTAGCCAGTGCCTACAGAGTGTGTCTGGAGATGGTACCCAGTGTCCAACACATAGCTTCTTTGAAGAAAGAAAAGGGTTAAACCCATAAAAACCCTCCCACTGATTTCCACATCAGGTTTTCCTGACAGATAGTTTGAGAGTTTCACAAGATCACAGGCCTGTCGCAAGTTGGGTTGTTAACAAGTATAACGAGCAATAATGCCCGCCACATGGAAACTGTCGACTGATGACAATATTGTCATGCCACTCAAGGGGAGTTAGGGGGCATAGGGGAATGGGAAGTGTTTGGTGGATTAATGGGCATTGAGGTGACTAGCTTACTAGGTGACTTGTTCATGGCACTAAGAGCCTGTGGTGAACTCTTGCTGCACTCACTCAATGGCAAGTACGCAGAGTCACAGATGTACAACACAGAAACCGACCCTCAATCCAACTCATCCATGCCAATGAGATATCCTAATTTAATCTATTCCCATTTGCCAGCATTTGGCTCATATCCCTCTAACCCCTTCCTATTCATATACCCATCCAAATGCCTTTTGGAATGTTGTAATTGTACCAGCCTCCACCACCTCCTCTGGCAGCTCATTCCATACAGGCACCACCCTCTGGGTGAAAATGCTGCCCCTTAGGTCCCTTTTAGATCTTCCCCTCTCACCTTAAACTTATGCCCTCTAGTTTTGGACTCCCCTACCTGGGAGCATCTTTTCTTGGGTAAAATATGACCAAACCTACATTTGATCCCCAGGTGTGGTCTTACCAAGTCACTGTACAGCAACTGATAGGATCAAACCAGATGTGGTATTGAGCTCCTTGGAAATACATAACATTTTTATTCAATACAGACACTCTTGATTTTCACATGAAGTACCAGAAATAAAGTTTTTTTTTACAAAAAAGAATTTGGGTCAATGTTCCTGCATTCAACAGGTAACATTTAAATGCTGACAATGCAGGTTTAGTTCAGAGGTTCAAGACACCATGATAGTGCACAGGGTGGAGTTTGATAGCGGAACAAGAAAAAAATAATAAATGAGTGAGCATAGGATAAGGAGAGCACTGGTCTTTCCAAACTTTACACACACACACACACACAAACACAGCCTCCTGTAAAGAAAAGGAAGCTGTGCTAAAACAAATTAGGGCAGCACAGTGGCTCAGTGGTTAGCACTGCTGCCCCATAGTGCCAAGGACCCTGGTGTGATTCCAGGTTCTGGCAACTGTCTGTGTGGAGTTTGCACTTTTACCCAGTGTCTGGTAGGTTTCCTCTCACAATCCAAAAGGTGTGCAGGCTAGGGGGAATTAGCCATGGGAAATGCAGGCTTACAGGGATAATGTTCAGTGTGGGGGGAGAGAAGTGGAGTCCAGGTGGGATGTTCCTCAGTGTGCACTCAATGGGTTGAATGGCCTGCTTCCACACTGTAATGATTTTATAATTCTGAAATTGAAACATACAGTGCATTAAAATAAACAGGGTGTCTTCTCAAAAAAATTTAGGGATCATTGTTCATCTTGTACATGGTAATGGTATAGGTATAAACAGGACTCTGGGATATCCACATTATACATGAAAGCCCACAGATACGAAGGATATGGATGTCCTGGGAAGTAGCATACAGGACAATACCCGAATCTTTGAGGATTTAATGAGAAGGTTAGGCTGCAAGAGTGAATGTTACTTATATTAAGGAGCTGCAGAATTGAAGATGAAAATTTTAAAATGATATAAAGGGAATGGATACTGTCTAGTTTAATAAGAACTTTAAGGTAAATAGGGACAGTATGTCAAGACTTCATATATCCAATCAGCAGAGTTAGGTTGATTTCAGGATGAATGTCTTTTCGGTCAATGCAGTGGAGTGTTGTGTGATACAAAATCAAGCGTGAAACTGAAAGGAAGAATCTTGAAGAATGTTGTAAACCAGCATGGTTATATAATGGGCAGAAGCAGCAAGAGGAGAGGAACAACTACCTACTCCTGAGCTGGATGTGTCAATGGATGATAATGGACCAATTCCACTTGAACATTAGGGAGTGTTAGAGGAAGCAGTGTAACAGAAAGATGGAAATGATCTGCTCACTTAATATGAAGGGGCAAATGTGGAGAGATGAGTAAAGGAGGTGCGATTACAGAAAGGAGGGACAGCATCCTCAGTGATTAAAGGAGATGGCATGAGAGAGGGCTGTCTCCCACCTTCCCAATAGCACAGCCATGCAGGTGAGCAGCTCAGATAGAATGCTGTTCGTTGTTGCTGATTATAATAGACCAAAATCCAACTTGAAAAAGAGGAATGCCCAAGTGTAAAAGAAAAAAAAAGGATTGCAGCAAGAGATTTAAGTGCATCAGAATTGAAAGGAGAGTGGGAGACTGACTGGAGGAGGTGGAGCAGGGTAATTAACCACCATTCTGAAATAGGAAGGAGGGAGGGAGACAGGAGAAAAGATAACACTCTTGTTCTCAAATACAGGGAAAGCACCATAGCCCTTAAAAAGTGAGCTTAACAACATACTTGCAAGATGCCATTTTGCTGTGATGCTAAGGAGCATGGACAAATCGGATATCTGCGGGAGTTCTCCAGACAGAGAGTGATATCTTTCGTAAGATATTGGCAGAAATCATAATCAGACATTATCCAAGGTTCTGTTCATTTCTCTCCAGTTCTGCAATTTTTGAAGCCAGCAGTTCCCTCAAGTTGGGGACGATGGAAGTATATGATTTGACTGCTCTATTTTTACTATCAACACCACTCCAGCAAGGTCTAGTCAGAGAAGTTTAATAACACCAACAGCTAAATATTGCTACAGAGACATTTTAAAAGGCAGAAAGTAAATTCCATCATGACTTGATCACATGGTTATGGAACAAAATTCTCTCCAATCAATTCAGTTGGATTCAGTCTCCTCAATCCACAACCCATATGAATTGAAACTGCCAGATTTTATAAAAGAGATCGAAAATATTTAATGCAACAACTAGAAAACTGGACACTGTAGAAGATTAGAGATATCCAAGACAGATACCAAGCACTCAGACTATACAATATTATAGGCACAAGGAACAAAGTAATCAAGTGACTAATACCAACTGGTGCGTCTTGCCAGTGCATTCACCACACGAAAAGCTTAGAAAATTGTCCAAATGTGTGGTGAAACCTTATTATATTTTGAAATTTAACAACACCCAAGCTTGATAAAATTTAGATCCGTCACAAACACTAGATTCTGCAGTTTCAAGCCCACATCTTAATTAACGAAGTGTACCAGATCTTTAATTTTTTAAACGTGAGACCAATTGAACCATGGAAAATAACCAGTGGATATCATCAGGACATGACCCACAGAGCTCTTGATGAATATGTTTTTTGTTTAACAGCAGCTACTAGTGAACAAGATCAAACTGACATCTTGCACAAGAAGGAGTTCACAAATCCAAACTCTTTCGGGACAACTCTCAAATGGAAGATGATGCACCACATTCTCAGAGAGCAAGACTGTGGAGAGGAAAAACAAATCAAAAAGGGATGAACTTGCTGATAGGTAGGTGCCATTTGCAAGCTTGACACTCGGGCACATCCCAAAGTGGTTCACTGCCAGTAGATACATTTCACAAAATGGTCATTTGATGAAATGTTCCTCCCCCCCCACCCCCCCACCACACACATACACAGCAGTAATACAATGATTAGATGATGAGCTCAAACTTCATTAGATCTTAAAGCAGACACTCTAATCCCACTGCATGTTGTGACTGTACAGATAATGCAGATAGCTTTCAAAGTCCACACTGCCTTCTAATTTAATGATGGCATACAGCTCAGCATTGAACTCCCTGCTGAAAAACCAAGAACATAGCGACAGACTCTCAGGAAAAGGAGCTGATTGCTTAGGAATGAGTGGAGCAGAAACCTTCTCATTTAGAGACTTTGAATCTTTGGCCTTCTCTCCCCAATGAGGTACCATTAAGGTCGAGGGAGAGAATTGAAGAATGTGAAGAGCAGGCTGGAAAGCAAAGTCGGAGGAAAGTCAGTCATGTTCCTCCTGCATGGTGGAGCAGGCTCAAAGGCTGAGTAGATAAATGCAAGGTTACCCACTTTGACGGCAAGAGCAGGAAAGCAGATTATTATCTGAACAGTGCCAATTTAGGAAAAAGGTGAGGTGCATTGATTCCTGGGTGTCATGGTGGAAGTCACTGAAGGTTAGCATGCAGGTGCAGCAGGCAGTGAGGAAAGCTAACAGCACACTAGCCTTCAGTGAGGACTGGAGTAGGGATGTCTTGCTGCAATTATACAGGGCCTTGGTGAGACCACATCTTGAGTATTGTGTACAGTTTTAGTCTCCTAGTCTGAGGAAGGACATTTTTGTTACTGAGGGAGTCCAGCGAAGGTTTACCAGAATGATTCCAGGGATGGCAGCACTGACATATGAGGAGAGACTGGATTGACTGGGTTTGTACTCACTGGAATTTTGAAGAATGGGTTTTGTTTGGGGTGGGGTGGGGTGGGGGGGGGAGGTGGGGTGGAGAGAAATCTCAGAAATACAATACAATTCTGATGGGACTCAACGGGTTAGATGCAGGAAGAATGTTCTCGATGTTGGGCCAGTGCAGAACAAGGGGTCTAAAAGGAAGGGATAAGCCATTCAGAACTGAAATTAGGAAGAATTTCTTCACTCGGAGAGTTGTGAACTTATGGAATTCTCTCCCACCAGAAGCTGTTCATTAGGTATATTCAAGAGGCAGCTGAATGTGGCTCTTGTGGCTAAAGGGGTCAAGGGATATGGAGGGAAAGTGGGAATGGGATACTGAGATTATATGATCAGCCATGATCGTATTGAATGGTGGTGCAGGCTTGAAGGGCCGAATGGCCTACTCCCGCACCTATTTTCTGTTTCTACCTCTATGTCTGCTCATGTTTTTGTATTTGAACATCCTACTGAGCAGCGTTGCCATTTCTTTGTTGCCCAAGTTCTATCTGCAATTTTGAACAAAAGAACAATGCAGCACAGAAACAGGCCCTTCGGCCCTCCAAGCCTGTGCTGAACATATTTTGCCCTTCCATATTAGAACTGCAACTAAACCATGTCCAGGAGAAAGAGTCTTCAGAGCCCTTGCTCTCGCATCCAGAGCAGCGGTCCCTGCAGAATTCAGCAACTCGGCAAACACTAGGCACTGCCACAAACTCTGAGCACCATGGTAATCGCTGACTAACCTATGAGCTGGGGTTGCGAAAGAGGGCTCCTTCATACTGCTGAGCACACGGACAGAACAGAAAATTTGCAACAGCAGTTGACATCAGAAAAAAAAGTCCTTGCACTGTATTAACATTGCACATTAACTTATCTCCCAACCTGAAAATGTGTTGCTGGAAAAGCGCAATAGGTAAGGCAGCATCCAAGGAGCAGGGGAATCGACGTTTCAGGCATGAGCCCTTCTTCAGAAGCCCTCCCCTGCTCCTTGGATGCTGCCTGACCTGCTGCGCTTTTCCAGCAACACATTTTCCGCTCTGAACTCCAGCATCTGCAGTCCTCACTTTCTCCTTATCTCCCAACCTGCCTGTTCTGTATAGCACTGTCTCTCACACACACGTCTCTCAGATTATTCCTGCACTAAATGCAGGCCATCTGTTGCAAATGGTCATTTATTAATTAAAACATTACCCAAAGCATTAAACTGCTAAGCACCATAAAACTGAATTTCACAGTCAGTCAATCTGTTGAGAATATTAGTTGAGGAATAAATCTGGTTCAGGGCTCTGGGTAATGGGCAGCTGTGCTCTACACTATACATGTAGCCAAGAGGAAAGACTGAGCCGGTCTGTAAGAAGGTGTGATGCCAATAATGTAACACAGATAGCAAGTTACAAAAAGGAGGTTGAAAAATAGCTTAGTAAAATCATCCCACTACTATTTCATTTTTAGGGAAGTCAGGGTGGTTAGGAGCCATGTTGGTTCCCCAATGCAGTAATGATGACATCAGTGCTAACAACTGCGTGACAATTATATTGAATAAGTTTTCTTGCACTAATATTTACACTACAGGAAAAGATCTGCATGTGAAACATTCCATGGAAACTCATATCACGTCAACAATAGACATCAGCAAAGCTAAAAGAAGCCAAGTAACAGTGACAATGGCACAACAGAGTGAGACATCACCAGACCAGAGAATTTCCATTCAAGGGTTTTAAAGAGGTGGGTGAATGCAGATGCTCCTGTCGCACCTGGTTGCGGGACGCGGCAACAGCGGCGCTGGGGAATCCTCGGTATAAACCCACTGACTCCCACAGTTACTTTGACTACACATACTCACACCCTGCTTCCTATAAAGACTCTATTCCATTCTCCCAGTTCCTCTGTCTCCATCGCATCTTTTCCGATGATATCAACTTCCATAACGGTGCCTCCAAAATGTCTGCCTTCTTCTTCAACCAAGGATACCCCAGCACCATTATTGATAGGAGCCTTAACCAGGTCTGAGTCATCTCCCACACTTCAGCCCTCGCTCCCTCTCTTCCCTCACACAACAGCAATAGAGTTTCCCTTGTCCTTACCGACCATCCCACCAGCTGCCACATTGAGGATCATCAGCTGCCATTTCCTTCACCTCCAGACACACATTCCCCTCCCCTCCCCTGTCCACTTCTGCAGGGACCGTTCCCTCCAGGACACCCTAGTCCACTCTTCCTTCACTCCCAACACTCCCCAACAGCCCCATGGCACCTTCTCCTATAACCACAGAAGGTCTAACACCTGCCCATTTACCTCCTCCTTCCTCAGTACCCAAGGGCGCAAACATATACCTTCCAGGTGAGGCAGCACTTTACCTGCACTTCCCACAATCGAGTCTACTGCATTCGCTGCTCACTTTGTGGTTTCCTCTCCACTGGGGGAAACAAAGTGTGACCGCTTTACAGAACAGCTACATTCTGCCCAATATTGAGCTGCCAGTTGTCTGCCACTTTAACACACACCCTTGTCCCTTGGCCAACATCTCAGTCTCAGGTTTGCTGCAGTGCTCCAGTGAAGCTTAGTGCAAGCTGGAAGAACAGCACCTCGTTTTGCACTTGGGAATCCTGAAGTCTTCTGGACTTATTATCACAACACCAGGTTGTAGCTCAACAGGTTTATTTAGAAGCACTAGCTTTCAGAGTGCTGCACTTTCATCAGGGGGAGCAGCGATCCGAAGGTTAGTGCTTCCAAATAAACTTGTAGGACAATAACCTGGTGTTGTGAGATTTTTAACCTTCGGAGCATTGCTCCCCCTGATGAAAGTGCAGCACTCTGAAAGCTAGTGCTTCCAAATAAACCTGTTGAGCTACAACCTGGTGTTGCAATAATCAGTCCAGAAGGCTTCAGGGTTCCCAAGTGCAAAATGAGGTACTGTTCTTCCAGCTTGCACTCAGTTTCACTGGAGCACTGCAGCAAACCTGAGACTGAGATGTTGGCCAAGGGACAAGTCCAAATTAGGACTTAATATCAAGTCCAATTATTTCAGGGCTTGAGCTCTCCCATGTCCTTGTGTGCCCTTACCCCACACCAAGCTTCTTTATCACAATCTGCTATTACATGCAACCCATTGTTAGGAATAGTGTAGGTTGGATGGGCTTCAGATTGTTGCACTGACCTATGAAACCATCGAGGGCTGAAGGGCCTGTACTGTGCTGTAATGTTCTATGTTCTAGCCATTAATAGCTATTCACCCTTCTACCCAGATCGTGATCCACACCTTTGTCTATGTAACTGCTCTGCTCTCATTGGGTTGTAGATCCACCTATTGTTTATTCCTTACCCCTCTCCCCACCCTATCCTCTGCATATAAACTGACATTTCCCTAGCTGCCACCAGTTCTGAGGAAGGGTCACTGGATACGAAACGTTAAGTCTCATTTCTCTCGACAGATGCTGCCAGACCTGCTGAGTTTTTCCAGCAATTTCTGTCTTTGTTTCTTCTTGTGGGAAATAACGACAGAGTCTACAATCCAATAGAGGGTAATTGAACCCCATGGTAAGTCAGCTGAACACAGAGACACATTTGGAAATATTTGAACAATTCTTGATGGATTTGATTGCATTTTTGGAGAGGGAACTAAAATAATGAACACAGGAATTTTGCTTTTGGTTTTAAATATGGAAAGCATTTGATAAAGTCCTTCCTAAGAAATTATTTGCTCGAGTTGAAGCTCATGGAAGTGGAGGCCAAGATGAATCGAGCAGCTGAGGTAATTGAATGAGGAGAGACAGAGTAGGGACCATGGCAGATTCTCAAATTGACAGGAATTGACTAGCGAGGACCTAAAAGAATTCAGAGTTTCTCAATGACTTAGACAATGAGCAAGGAAACCCCATAGCTCACTGATTATACAACGATAGAACTCTAAAGTAAGACAGTGGAGATAAAGGCATAAAATTATAAAGCGACATTTGTAGATTAAGTGAGTGGAAAACTGCGCCAAACTAATTTTACAGTAAGTCAATTCCTTTAGATCTGAAAAGGACAGAGTAGGTTACCTTCTAAAAGCTAGAAACAAAGACTTGAAGGTACAGGTACATACATCACCAAAATGTTCTGAACAAGTGCAGAAAATACTTCTAAGAAAAGGGAATGGAATGCCAGCATTCATATCTAAAAGACTAGAATGCAAGGAGTTAGAAGTCAAGTTTCAATGATATATCTAGTTAGACAATTGCTGGACCACAGTTTTAGGTATTACTAAAGGATAACTTAGACTTGGAGGATGGGCTGAACTTGAAGGGTTAATTCACAAAGTGCACAATTGGATTGCAATCCCTAAAATTTAGAAGATTAAGGAGTGAGCTGAATACGTTTAGCTTATTAAATAACATCTTCAGGAAACAGATAGTTTCTCTATCCTTCCTATTCATATACCCAAGCAGATGCATTTTAAATTGTAATTGTATCAGCCTCCACCACTTCCCTTAGCAGCTCATTCCGTGCATGCATCACCCTCTGCGTGAAAAAGTTGTCCCTTAGGTCACTTTTAAATCTTTCCTCTCACCTTAAACCTATGCCCTCTAGTTCTGGACTCATCCACCCCAGGGAAAAGACCTTGTCTATTTATTCTATCCATGTCCCTCAATTTTATAAACCTATAAGATCACCCCCAGCCTCCGACACTTCAGGGAAAATGGAGCTTGGGATTTGGAAATCTCATCTAAACATTTGAACCGATTATTTTTAAGAGCAAAACTGAGGAACAAAGAATAGTAGCAGTGTGAAAATGTCTTCTGCAAACAGCTATTGACGTTATTCATGTGAATCCTCAAACCTACAACTATGATGCTGTATGATGGATACCCACCATACAGCTTGGATGAGTGCAGCTCCAACAACACAAGTAGTATGACACCATCCAGGACAAAGCAGCCTGCGTGATTTCCACTATATCCACACCCTCCAATGCTCAATAGCACTATTATTTACAAGATACATTGCAGAAATTCACCATGACCACTTCCACTTAGAAGGACAAGGACAGCAAATACATGGGAACACCACCTTCAAGTTCCCCTCCAAACCACTCACCATTCTGACTTGGAAATTTCTTGTAGTTTCTTTAATAGACCAGAGGTTCATTACATCAGACAAATTAAAAAAACAAACCCAAGCTATCTACTCATTGGAGACAATTTCGAAAAATCTTAAAAACACAGAAAAACAAATGTTTTTAGCAATTCCCAATATCTCTTTACAGAGATTCAAATCCAGAGGATTAACTGCCACATCTGATCATTAAGTTTGATGTAAGTGATTCCCCATGTTGTGTCCCCCAAACAGTGGAGTATTTTTACATTACTACTCCAAACATTGGCAGCTTAAACTTTCTCAGCTTTCAACAACCTGCCTGATGTCTAATCAAATATTCTGGTCTGGAAGTTCCACAAACGAAACTTGAGTTAACATATCCCCTTAACTGCACTGAAATAAATGTATTTCTAGGATAGAAACTACTTGCTTCTGACCCAATCAGGATTCCTCTGAATTGCCCAAGAAACATTCATTCAATCTCTGGGCTTCTCAAACCTAAAATCAATGCTTCATTAGTCCAAACTGAAACCAAATTAAACGGCATTCAGTGTTGACTTGAGTTGTTGTAAAACAACCACAGTACAATTAGACAATTTTTCATTTATTCTCTGGGATTCACAGTGACCTGCTCTCTGATATACTAGATTAAGTCACTGTTTCAGGATAACCATAGAAACATGAAAAATAGCTGCAGGAGAAGGCCCATTTAGCCCGTACCACCATTCAATACAATCATGGCTGATTATTCAGTCTCAGTATCCCATTCCCACCCTCTCCCTATACCTTTTTACCCTTTTAGCCACAAAGACCATGTCCAGCTCCCTCTTGAATATATTTAATGAAATGGCTTCAACAGCTTCCTGTGGGAGAGAATTCCACAGGTTCACTATTCTGAGTGAAGAAACTCTTCCTTATCTCAGTCCTGAATGGCTTATCCCTTCTTCTTAGAATGTGACTTCTAGTTCTGGACTTCCTCAACCTCAGGAAATTGTTCCAGCATCTAGCCTGTCAAGTCCCATCAGGATTTTATAAGTTCCTAGGAGATCCCTCCTCATTATTCTAAATTCCAGCAAGTACCAGCCCAGTGGATCTAATCTTTCTTCATACGTCAGTGCTGCCATCCCTGGAATCAGTCTGGTGAACCTTCGGTGGACTCCCTCAATAACAAGAATGTTCTTCCTCAGACTAGGAGACCAAAACTGGTCACAGTACTCAAGGTGTAGCATCACCAAGGCCCTGTATAAATGCAGCAAAACATCCCTACTCCTATACTCAAATCCTCTTGCTATTAAGGACAGCATGCCATTATCTTGCCTCACTGCCTGCTATACCTGCATGCCAACCTTCAGCAATTATTCCACCATGATACCCAGGTCTTGTTGCACCTCACCCTTTTCCTAACATGCCACCATCCAGATCATAACCTGCCCCCGTTTTTGCCACCAAAGTGGAAAATCGCACATTTATCCATTTGCCAAATATTTGCCCACTCAGCCAGCCTGTCCAATTAGCATCCTCCACACAGCATAGACTTAGTGTCATCTGCACATGTGGAGACATTGCATTCAATTCCTTTGTCCAACTTGTTAGTGTCTAGATTAGAGTGTTGCTGGAAAAGCACAGCAGTTCAGGCAGCATCCGAGGAGCAGGAAAATCAACATTTCGGCCAAAAGCCCTTCATCAGGAATAGAGGTAGAGTGCCTGCAGGTCTCCACCATACTGACCAGATACCCTAAATTAATCTAGTCCTGTTTGTCAGTATTTGGCCCACATCCCTCTTAAACCCTTCCTATCCATGTACCCATCTAGTTGCCTTTTATATTATGTAATTGTACCAGTATCCTCCACTTCTTCTGGCAGCCCTTTTCACACCTGTACCACACTCTGCGTGGAAAAAATGTGCCCCTCAGGTCCCTTTTTATATTTTTCCCATCTCACCTTTAGTTTTGGACTCTCCAACCCAGGAAAAAGATCTTGGCTACTCACCTCAACAATGCCCCTCATGGTTTTATAAACCTCTATAAGGTCACTCCTCAGCCTCTGATTCTGGAGGGAAATTGTCACATTGTACAAAATAGAGTAAATTTTCTCTCCCTTTTTCCCTATGTTCTTTCTCAAGATTTCCCAATAAATTGCCAACCCATCTCTCAGGATTCCTTCAGTTACGCCCCATTGTTTACACCATTATGTTTTGCACTAATATTAGAAATCCCATTAAATTTCTCTCTTTAATTCCCTGGTACTGTGTCTCTGCCTTTACTATGAAAAAGGATTAAAATTTAATGTTAAACAGCATTCCCATGTCCTGAAACACCCCACCCGAAGCTGCTACATGGGTGGGTGACTACTATTGTTCTTCTCTATTAGTGAAGCAGAAAACCTCCTGATATTTAAATTAAGCTCTCTGACTGGTTCAGGACTTGATAAAGATGTTACACTAAAAGTAAGGAGCTGTGGATGCTTGAGATATGAAACAGAAATACAAACTGATGGAGAAACTCAGCAGGTCTGGCAGCATCCGTGGTAAGAAAGCAGAGTTAATGTTTCGAGTCTGGGGCCTCTTCATAGGAACCAAAACTCTTATTTTCTGGAAACATTTTGTGTTGCTTTGAAACTAGCAACTAACTGGAGATTGCAGCAGTTGGCTTTGGGTTGTAAAGGCTGATTTTACGAGTAGTATATACAAATCTCCTTCCCTATTTCTCATTGAATAACTCTGCCTTTTCCTTCGCCTTCATATTCACACCCACATCTACTTTACTTCAATCATTCCTCTTATCATTCGAATATACTTCAAAATCCTCTAACCTAATCTCATCTTAAATTCTGTTAAAAGTTCTTTATTTAATTTCCATTGTCTTGTTATTTTATTGATGTCATTAATACTTTATTTGTAAAGGTTCTACACTATTAAGGAGCTGGTCATTGATGTGCAGCTGAACCTACTTTGTGTTGACATGATTTCGTCTGGAAATGGAAGAGTTGAAGTATAGGGATAGTCATCGATGTAGCGGAGGAAAAGGTGGGGGGTGGTGCCAGTGTAGTTGCGGAAGATGGACTGTTCCACATATCCTGCAAAGAGACAGGCATAGCTGGGGCCCATGAGGGTGCCCATGGCAACTCCTTTAGCTTGGAGGAAGTGGGAGGATTGGAAAGAGAAGTTGTTCAGGGTGAGGACCAGTTCAGTCAGTCGAAGGAGGGTGTCAGTGGAAGGGTACTGGTTGGTGCGGCGGGAAAGGAAGAAGCAGAGGGCTTTGAGTCCTTCGTGATGGGGGATGGAGGTGTACAGGGACTGGATGTCCATCGTGAAGATAAGGCATTGGGGACCGGGGAAGTGAAAATCATGGAGGAGATGGCGCTGTATCGGCGCTGCCTCGTGCTCCCATGAGGAGGTTGAACAGTTCATCAACTTTACCAACACCTTCCATCCTGACCTCAAATTCACCTGGACTGTCTCAGACTCCTCCCTCCCCTTCCTAGACCTTTCCATTTCTATCTCGGGCGACCGACTCAACACAGACATCTACTATAAACCGACTGACTCCCACAGCTACCTGGAGTACACCTCCTCCCACCCTGCCCCCTGTAAAAACTCCATCCCATATTCCCAATTCCTTCGTCTCCGCCGCATCTGCTCCCAGGAGGACCAGTTCCAATACCGTACAGCCCAGATGGCCTCCTTCTTCAAGGACCGCAGATTCCCCCCAGACGTGATCGACGATGCCCTCCACCGCATCTCCTCCACTTCCCGCTCCTCCGCCCTTGAGCCCTGCCCCTCCAACCGCCACCAAGACAGAACCCCACTGGTTCTCACCTACCACCCCACCAACCTCCGTATACAGCATATCATCCGCCGTCATTTCCGCCAACTCCAAACGGACCCCACCAGGATATATTTCCCTCCCCTCCCCTATTAGCGTTCCGCAAAGACCACTCCCTTCGTGACTCCCTCGTCAGGTCCACACCCCCCACCAACCCAACCTCCACTCCCGGCACCTTCCCCTGCAACCGCAGGAAATGCAAAACTTGCGCCCACACCTCCTCCCTTACTTCTCTCCAAGGCCCCAAGAGATCCTTCCATATCCGCCACAAATTCACCTGCACCTCCACACACATCATCTATTGCATCCGCTGCACCCGATGTGGCCTCCTCTATATTGGGGAGACAGGCCGCCTACTTGCAGAACGCTTCAGGGAACACCTCTGGGACGCCCGAACCAACCAACCCAACCACCCCGTGGCTCAACACTTTAACTCTCCCTCCCACTCCACCAAGGACATGCAGGTCCTTGGACTCCTCCATCGCCAGAACATAACAACACGACAGTTGGAGGAAGAGCGCCTCATCTTCCGCCTGGGAACCCTCCAGCCACAAGGGATGAACTCGGATTTCTCCAGTTTCCTCATTTCCCCTCCCCCCCACCTTGTCTCAGTTGATTCCCTTCAACTCAGCACCACCCTCCTAACCTGCAATCCTCTTCCTGACCTCTCCGCCCCCACCCCACTCCAGCCTATCACCCTCACCTTGACCTCCTTCCACCTATCACATCTCCATTGCCCCTCCCCCAAGTCCCTCCTCCCTACCTTTTATCTTAGCCTGCCTGGCACCCTCTCCTCATTCCTGATGAAGGGCTCTGGCCTGAAACGTCAAATTTCCTGTTCCTTGGATGCTGCCTAACCTGCTGTGCTTTAACCAGCAACACATTTTCAGCTCAGTACCCATTCTTAATTGCCCACAAGAATGCAATGGTGAGCTTCTGGCTTGAACCATTGTAGGCCATTTGGTGTGGTAACATCCAGCATGCTTTTGGGATTGAGTTCCTGGATGTTGACCTAGCAACACTGAAGAAATGATGAAACACTTTCTGGGGTCAGCATGGTTTGTAGTCTTGGAGGGGATCTTGCAGCTGGCATTGTCCCTGTGTGTTTGCTGCCCTAAACTTCCAGATGGTTGCGCTATTGCATTTGGAAGATAATGTCAGATGAGCTTTGATAAGTTGCTGAGATGCATCTGATGGATAGTACACTGCTGCCACGGTGTTAGTGATGAAGGTGGTTGCTGGGGTGCTACTCAAGTGGGCTTGCAAACACACACGGAGCTGTGATGGCTACAGCCAACTGCAGTACTGAAACATTGACCATGGAGCACTGTCACTAGAAGCAGGCATCCTTCCATGTTGGAAGGAGTGGCTGCAGGTTCTGCCTGGTGACCTGTCTCAAACTGGTTGACCCATCTCCAGGCACTTTCACTTCGTCCACCACAAATCCTGTGCTCACAGCTTTTAACTGTGAATACCCATCAGCCATGACCTGGCCCATCACAATTTGTGTGATTTCTCTCATGTGTGTGTCCTTGCCTTCTGAGTTGGCACCTGTCCTATCCTTTTTCCCTGTTCCCAGTGACTCACCATTTTGCAAGTATCCTATCCTCCTGAAATTATCTGCAACGTCAGATTCTGAGCTACTGGCCACAAGAATGATGGCGACCATGATTTTTCATCATCACTGTCGTCTTTTCTCCCTCTACACTCGGCAGGGGGTTACAGTTCTGGGATTTCTGACAAGATGTGTGTTCTAGGCTTGGGGTGTGGTGAGAGGAGAAAGTCCAAAGTGTGAGCTTGCATCATGTATAGTCTCGAAGGGAGAAAGGATTGTAGGATCAAGAATAAGTAGGATGTGAAGAGGAGTATGTAGATTCTCTTCGTACACTGATTTTGGGGCAGATTAGTAACACACCATTTCCCCAGGGTCTTCTCTCCTGTTGTTCTGTGGATGTCATTGCTGTTTTGTAATTATCTCCAAGGTTGCCCTGGTTTCATCGGAGATGCAGTTATGACTTTATCATACACCTGCCTTTTTGATTTGTCAACATAATTCCTGTGGGAAACTCTCCTTCAGCTGAGCTCAATTTTAAATGTAATATTTCCCCTCCTTCTGCCTGAGAGGTGAGGGTGCAGTGGGAGAGTTTCATGGGCAGGCATGTGAAACATCTGCCTTTTGGCAGAAAAGCAACATTGAAATATGCAATTTTGCTCTTTTAAATTTATATTTTAACAAAACAAGTAATACGAGCAGAATTAGGCATTTGGCCCATCAAGTTTGCTCTGTCATTCAATCATGACTGATACGTTTCTCAACTCCACTGTCCTGCCTTCTCCCAATAACTCTTGATCCCCTGACTAATCAAGATCCTCTCTATCTCGGTCTTAAATACACTCAATGACTTGGCCTGCACAGCTGTCTATGACAATGAGATTCACCACCCTCTGGCTTGTCCTCCTTGTCTCAGCTCTTAAGGGTTATCCTTTCAGTATGAGGCTGTGCCCTTGGGTCCTAGTCTCTTCCAATAGTGGAATCATCATCTCCATCATCTCCACGTCCACTCTCACCAGGCCTTTCAATATTATGTAACTTCAATGAGATCCCATCCTTCTAAACTCCATTGAGTACAGACTCACAGTTCTCAACCACACCCTTCAGCCCATGAATCATTCTTGTAAACCTCTCCACTGTCAATATATCCTTCCTTAGATACGGGGTCCAAAACTACTCTCGATATTCTAAATGCGCGACCAGAGCCTTATATAGCCTCAGCAATATGTATCTTGTATTCTCACCACTCTTGTAATGAATGTTAGCATTGCATTTGCCTTCCTAATCCCAACTGAACCCGCATGCTAACCTTGAGAATCCTGAACTAGGAAATCCCAAGTCCCTTTGTGCCTCAGATTTCTGAAGCCTTTCCCCATTTAAAAATAACTTCCACCTCTATTCTTCTTACCAAAGTGTATAACCTCACTCTTTCTCACATTGCCTTCCATCTGCCACTTTGTTGCCCACTCTCCTGTCCTGTCCAAGTCCTTCGGAGGCCTGCCTACTTCCTCAACAGTACCTGTCCCTCCACATACATGTCATTTGCAAACTTAGCAACAATGCGTTCAGTTCCTTCATCCTGATCATTACTGTATAACACGAATGGTGTGGTCCCTATGAAACACCATTTGCAAAGGTCTTCTCGTCAAATAGATCACATCCATTGGCTCTCCTTTGTCTAACTTGCCCATTGCTGCAGAAAAAGTTCAAACAGATTTGTCAGTCATGACCTCCCTTTGACAAAGCTGTGCCGACTCAGCCCTATTTTACCATGCACTTTCAAGTACTCTGCAATTTCTTTCTTAATAATGGACACTAAAATCTCTAAAACTGAAGTCTGGCCTGTAGTTTCCCATAATATTCTGCAATAGATCCCATCAGGATTCGGAGACTTGCCTACCTTTAATACTAAGACACTCTGCACCTCTTTCTTTTTAACAGCAACATGGTTTAGAGATTTGACATTCCCTGCCCTGACAGCATCCTCCGCCAAATTCCTTCTGTTTGAATACTGACGCAAAGTATACATTTAGGACCTCACCTACCCCTTCTGGCTCCACACACTGATTCACTTCTTTCCTTTTGTCCTTGAATGAGCAAATCCTTTCCCTGGCCACCCTCTTGCTTTTTATACATGTATAAACAGCCTTGGGATTCTCCCTAATCCTGTTTGTTAATGCCTTTTCATGACCCTTTCTAGCCATCTAATTCATTGTTTAAGGTATGTCCTCGTTTCCTTATGTACTTCAACTTCCTACACCTTACATGTAGTTCCCTTTTTTTTGACCAAAGCCATTACATCCCTGGTCATCCAAGGTTCATGTAACATGCTGGATCTATCCTTTATTCTTGCAGGAACATGCTGCTCCTGAACTCTTATCTGTTTGAAATACTCCCACTTGTCTGATGTGGATTTACCCTCAAACAGCCACCTCCAATCTATATTCTCCTCTTCTTACTAGTATTTGTTGTAGTTTGCCTTCCTTCAATTTAACACCTTCACCTAAGGACTGCTGCTTTTCCTGTTCATGAGTATCTTAAAACTTGTGGTATTATGGACACTACTCCCGAAATGCTCCCCCACTGAAGTTTCACTCAGCTGGCTGGGTTCATTTCCCAAAATCCAGGTCTAGCATAACCCTTTCCCTGGTCACACTGTTTTCATATTATGTCAAGGAACCCCCCTGAAAAGTCCTTACAAATCCTGCCCCATCCAAGCACGAAGTGAGTCCTAGTCCTTACTGGGCAGTTAAAATCACCCACCACAACAATTCTATTGTTTTTACATTTTTCCAAATTCTGTCTACATATTCCCTCCTCTATCTCCTGCTGGCTGTTGGGAGGCCTGTAGTGTACCCCCCCGTATTGTGATTTCACCTTTCCTAATCCTGAGTTCTACCCATGCTGCCTCGCTGCACAAGTCCTGTGTCCTCCCTCAGTACAGCTGTGAGATACTGCTTTACCGGTAATGCAACTCCCCCCCCCCTTTTACGTCACTTCCTATCACACCTGGGACATTGAAATGTTGGTCCTGTCCCCCTTTCAGCCAAGTCTCTAATCACAATAATGTCACTGTTCCAATTATTAACGAAAGCTCTGTGTTCATCTAGCTTCCCTATTGTACTTCTCACTTTGAAACGCATGCATTTCAGACCACTTCCCCTGATCTTTGAGTCGGAGAGTCCAACAGCACAGAGACAGGCCCTTTTCGGCCCAAACTGGTCCATGCCAAACAAAACCTCCATCCGTGCTAACACTATTTCCCTGCGCTTGGCCCATATCCCTCTGAACCTTTCCAATCCATGTTTTTTTTCAAATACCTTTTAAATGTTATTAATGTTCTTTTCTCAATCACGTCTGGCAACTCATTCCATATGCGTATCATGATGTTAAAAAAAAGTTGTTCCTCAGGTTCCCTTTTATTCTTTCTCCTCTAACCTTAAACTGGTGCCCTCTCATCCTCAATTTCCTAACCCTGGGAAAAAGACTGAGTGCATTCACCCTATCCATGCCTCTCATAATCTTATACACTTCTATAAGATCCCCCTTAGTCTCGTATGCTCTAAGGAAAAGAAGTCCTAACTTGTTCAACCTCTTCCCCCTAACTCAGAATGTTCAGTCCTGGTAACATGCTTGTAAATTTCTTCTGCACTCTTTCCAACTTAATACCATCTTGCAAGGTGACCAAAACTGAACACAATGCTCCAAGTGAGGCTCACCAACGTCTTGAACTTCCCAACTTCTATACTCAGTGCCCTGACTGATGAAGGCCAGTGTGGCAAAAGCCACCTTCACTGCCCTGTCTACCTATGACTCTCAGCGAACTATGAACCTGAACTCCAAGGTTCCTGTGTTCCACTACACTACTTCAGGCCCTACCAATCACCATGAAACTCCAACCTTAATTTGACTTTCCAAAATGCAAGACCTCACACTTATCTATATTAAACTCTATTTGCCATTTCTCAGCCCACTTCCCTAACTGCTCAAGGTCCTGCTGCAATTTCTGATAACCTTCCTCATTGTCCACAATACTGCCTATCCTAGTGCCACCTGCAAACGTAATACATCCACAGCATTGATATAGATAACAAACAGCAATGGGCCCAGCAGCGAACCCAGTCCAATAAGCATCCTTCCACTTTTACCCTGTAATTTTCGCAGTGTTTCCCTGCCTGCTCTTGTTCTTAGTCACGTTTCCCTTAATCTCAATCCATTACAGGAGAGGTAGAAACTAAGAAAACTGATGCTTTTATCCATCCATTTTGAAGTGGATGTGAAATATTTGTCTTATGACACATCAGAAATTCTCTGCCTTCTCATGCGCACAGAGTATAATGTGTACGTGATTCCTTGTCACAAACAATTTTTTTTTTTAAAGTACACTCCTAAGAAAAACACCTTTTGGAGAATGAAGATCAAACTGAGAGCGCTAACATCTGCCAGAGTAAGACCACTATCAGGTGTTGTTTTTGATTCTTATCATACACTGTAATCCCTGGTCCAATCTTAGAATCCCTACAAAGTGAAAGCAGGCCATTTAGCCCATTGAGTCTTTACTGACCCTCCAAAGAGCATATAAATACAGATCTACAAATTTAAAAGTAAATATGCTACAATGAAGAAAAAGGATAACAATAAAGAATTGTAATCTAATAGAAAGGTTTTATGGATTTATTTGTTACAAGTTTATCTAACAACTTGACAACCGACTGTAACAATTTGGTTTTGAACAGGTGACAGTCATTTCACTACAGATTAGGTCTATTGTTTTACCTGGACAGGTCATTGATGAGAGAGAACTGGGCCAGATTTTTAAAGTCTGCAGCATTTTTTTTATTTGGTTGGTCCAGTTCTGCCATAGAGGGAGAACAACTGGGAGAATTGAAGAGACCCACCAAGAGACTCACCTTTTCACGTGACTAATACAAGACTTCCTCAATATTTTGTGCTTAATGAAACTATTTAAATGTTTAAATTTAGTCATGATGCTGCTCTTGTATGCACAAGATTGCTGGTGTTCTTAAATGCTTTGGAGGTGCTGGTGTTGGACCGGGGTGTACAAAGTTAAAAAAAATCACACAACACCAGGTTATAATCCAACAAGTTTACTTGGAAGCTCTAGCTTTCAGAGTGCTGCTGGTCACAATCACCTGATGAAGGTGGTTGGAATATAACCTGGTGTTGTGCAATTTTTAACTTTTTAAATTAAGATATAAATGGAAATGTTTCCTCATTTGGTGAATTTCTGCAGTGCATGAACAATCTGAGGTGGTCAGATGAGGAAGTGAACAGTCTGAGAGGTCACTTTTTTGCGTGAGTAACATTTTCCCCATAGCACCAAGAAGAGTTTCAGCCTTTTTGAGGCTGTTTCAATGAGATTATTGATGATCTGTGGCCTAACCCCATATCCTGGAGCAAAATACAGTGGATGCTGGAAATCTGACATACTAACTCAAACTGTTGGAATATGCAGGACATCTCTTACAGGAGTCCCTCAGGGTAGTGTCCAAGGCGTAACCATCTTCAGCTGCTTCGTCAATGACCTTCCCTCTGTCATAAGGTCAGAAGTGGGGATGTTCACTGATGATTGCAGTGTTCAGCACCATTTGCAACTCCTCAGGTACTGAAACAGTCCATGCTCAAATGCAGCAAGATCTGGACAATGTGCAGGCATGGCTGACAAGTGGCAAATAACATTCATGCCACACAAAAGACTGACAATGACCATCATCAATAAGAAACACACTAACTACTGCCCCTTGACAGTCAACAGTATAACCATCACAGAATCGCTCACTGTCAACATCCTTGGGGTTAACATTGACCTGAAACTCCAGTGGACTCACCACATAAACACAGTGGCCACAGAGCAGGTCAGAAACTAGGGGTACTGCAGTGGGTAACTCCTCTCTGGACACCCCAAAGTCTACTCACCATCTACAAGGTACAAGTCAGGAGTGTGATGGAATGCTCCACACTTGCCTGGAGGGGTGCAGCTCCAACAATACTCAAGACGCTTGACACCATCCAGTACAAAGCAACCTGTTTGATTGACATCATATCTACGAACATTTAATTCCTCCACCACAGGTGTTCAATAGCAGCAGTGTGTACTATCTACAAGTTGCACTGCAGAAATTCACCGAAGATCTGTAGAATGCACTTTCCAATTACAACCAATTCCATCTATATGAACAAGGGCAGCAGGTACTTGGGAACACTACCACCTTCCATGCCCCCTTCTACTTCCCCTCCAGGCTGCTCACCACCCTGACTTGGAAATATACCACAGATGATGGGTCAAAATTCTGGAATTCCCTTCATACCGCCATTGTGGGTCAACCCACAGTGAATAGACTGTAGTGATTCAAGAAGTTATTCCATTAACGATGCAACAACTGAGCATTTGGATGGTGGTGACAGAATTGGTCCTAGTCAGTCTGGATTCACAGGGAAATCAAGCTGACAAATTTTCTGGAATTTTTTGAGGATGTGACCAGTAGAGTAGACCAGGTGGAATCAGCAGATGTTGTGTATCTGGACTTTCAAAATGTTTTTTGACAAGGTTCCATGTAAGAGATTAGTAAGGAAAATTTAAAGCTCATGGTATTGGAGGTAATGTATTGACATGGATAGAGAACTGGTTGGCAGAGAGGAAGCAGAGAGTTGGAATAAATAGGTTCTTTTCAGACTGGCAGATAGTGATGAGTGGGGTACCACAGGGTTGAGTGCTAGGATCTCAGATGTTCACCTCTATACACTAACAATTTGCTAAAAACAAGGGCTGCAGATGCTGGAAACCAGAGTCTGGATTAGAGTGGTGCTGGTAAAGCACAGCAGTTCAGGCAGCAACCGCAGAGCAAGAAAATCGATATTTCGGGTAAAAGCCCTTCATCAGGAATAGATGGATGAGTTCACTGAAGGGTGTTTCCGTTCCTTTCGTGTCCCCAAGGGATCCTGAACCTTGGTTTCAATGTTTGGATGAAGGAAGGTAGTAGTGACAACAGCAGATTAGGAAATATATATCTTTTGGATCAACAAGTTAGGTTGTTCAGAGCAAGTTGCAAAAGAGACAGAGATTAAATGAATGGAAAAGATTAAAAGCTGGTGTATAAATACAAAAAGAAATTAAAAACCAAATATGGCCCTCTCTCACAAAGTCTTAAAGTTTAAAAAAAATGGTGGTTCAATCACACAGAACCATGGGCAGGTCGAGCTACAGAATGTTCAGGGTCAGGCCCCAAATTTCAAAGTTTAACTGGCACTGGGGGAGGCAGAGCAGAAATTCACGGCAGTGATAGCAGTGCTGAGCGTGTTCAATTGTAAGGACAGATCACACAAACCTGAACTGTATTTGCCTTGAGCTAATCAAGGTCTAAAAACAGCAAAGGGAATTCAAAGCAATAAATCCAGAGAAACTACTGCTGCTTTCAGAGAATCCAGAAGGGGGCATTGTCTTAAACAAAAGATTAAAACCCGGCTGTTGAGGCAAACAAGTATATTTTCCTCACAAGGGTGAAATGGAATTTCCATTTATTCCCCCAAAATGCTGTAGATCAAGTGGGACAACTGTACAAATGGAGTCATGAAGACGGGGTTAGGGATGTCAAAGGCAGGAGACCAGCTAGAACACCACTGCATGCCAGTACAGGCAATGGGAAGAAAAGACTCCACCCACTCCCATGAGTCCCTCACCCGAGACTGTTCAAGCTTCCAACATTTCAGGAAGATTGTAGCTTCTGTTCAGCTGACCAAGCAACCTGTGCACACCAACTGCCTTGCTCTTCAGTTAACCCACAACTCGAACTTCCTACAGTTCAAATAGAGATGTACAGCACAGAAACAAACCATTCGGTCCAACCCATCCATGCCGACAGATATCCGAACCCAGTCTAGTCCCACCTGCCAGCACCCGGTCTATATCCCTCCAAACCCTTCAAGTCGCATCTCGATCCAGATGCCTTTTAAATGTTGCAATTTAACTAACCTCCACCACTTCCTCTGGCAACCCATTCCATGTACACATCATCCTCTGCATAAAAAAGATGCCCCTTAGGTCTCTTTTATATCTTTCCCCTCTCACCCTAAACCTATGCCCTCTAGTTCTGGTCTCCCCCTCCCCAAGAAAAAGACCATGTGCATTTACCCTATCCATGCCCCTCATGATTTTATACACCTCTATAAAGGTCACCCCTCAGCCTCCAACGCTGCAGGGAAAAACAGCAACAACCTCTCCCTATAGCTCAAAATCTCCAACCCTGGCAACATCCTTATAAATCTTTTCTGAATCCTTTCAAGTTTTACATCTTTCCAATAGGAAGGAGACCAAAACTGCATGCAGTACTCCAAAAGTGGCCTAACCAATGTCGTGTACAGCCGCAACATGACCTCCCAATTCCTGTACTCAGTACTCTAACCAATAAAGGAAAGCATATCAAACATCTTCTTCACTATCCTATCTACCTGCGACTCCACTTTCAAGGAGCTATGAACCTGCACTCCAAGGTCTCTTTGTTCAGTAATACTCCCTAGGACCTTACCATTAAGTGTATAAGTCCTGTTAAGACTTGCTTTCCCAAAGTTCTGCACCTCCATTTCCAGCCCATTTGCCCATCTGATCAAGATCCCATTGTACTGAGGTAACCTTCTTCACTGTACACTACACTTCCAATTATGGTGTCATCTGCACACTTACTAACTATACCTCTTATGCTCACAGCTGAATCATTTACATAAATGACAAAAAGTAGTGGACCCAGCACAGATCCTTGTGGCACTCCACTGGTCACAGGTCTCCAGTCTGAAAAATAATCCTTCACTACCCTCTGTCTTCTACCTTTGAGCCAGTTCTGTATCCAAATGACTAGTTCTCCCTGTATTCCATGAGATCTAACCTTGCTAATCAGTTTCCCAAGGGGAACCTTGGAGAATGCCTTACTGAAGTCCATATAGATCACATCTACTACCCTGCCCTCATCAATCCTCTTT
This sequence comes from Hemiscyllium ocellatum, assembly GCF_020745735.1. Taxonomy (NCBI): domain Eukaryota; kingdom Metazoa; phylum Chordata; class Chondrichthyes; order Orectolobiformes; family Hemiscylliidae; genus Hemiscyllium; species Hemiscyllium ocellatum. The sequence goes on from NC_083437.1 coordinate 6,469,782, forward strand.
GTTACTTCTTCAAAAAATTCAATCAAGTTTGTGAGACATGATTTCCCACACACAAAGCCATGTTGACAATCCCTAATCAATCCTTGCCTTTCCAAACACATTTAGATTAGACTTACAGTGTGGAAACAGGCCCTTCGGCCCAACAAGTCCACACCGACCCGCCGAAGCGCAACCCACCCATACCCCTACATTTACCCCTTACCTAACACTACGGACAATTTAACATGGCCAATTCACCTGACCCGCACATCTTTCGGTCTGTGGGAGGAAACCGGAGCACCCGGAGAAAACCCACGCAGACACGGGGAGAACGTGCAAACTCCACACAGTCAGTCGCCTGAGGCGGGAATTGAACCCAGGTCCCTGGCGCTGTGAGGCAGCAGTGCTAACCACTGTGCCACCGTGCTGCCCCGCAATGTACATCCTGTCCCTCAGGATTCCCTCCAACAACTTGCCTACCACTGAGGTCAGGCTCACTGGTCTATAGTTCCCTGGCTTGTCCTTACCACGCTTCTTAAACAGTGGCACCACGTTAGCCAACCTCCAGTCTTCCGGCACCTCACCTGTAACTATCGATGATACAAATATCTCAGCAAGAGGCCCAGCAGTCACTTCCCTCGCTTCCCACAGAATTTTAGGGTACACCTGATCAGGTCCTGGGGATTTATCCACTTGTGCGTGTTTCAAGACATCCAACACTTCATCCTCTATAATATGAACATTTTTTCAAGGTGTTACCATCTATTTCCCTACATTCTATATCTTCCATGTCCTTCTCCACAATAAGCACTGATGCAAAATACTGGTTTAGTATCTCCCTCATCTTCTGCAGCTCAACAAAAAAGGCCACCTTGCTGGTCTTTGAGGGGCACTATTCTCTCCCTAGTTACCCTTTTGTCCTTAAGGTATTTTTTTTAAAAAAACCTTCAAATTCTCCTTAACTCTATCTGCCAATGCTATCTCATGTCCCCGTTTTGCCCTCCTGATTTTCCTTTTAAGTATACTCCTCCTGTCTTTATACTCTAAGAATTCACTTGATCTATCCTGTCTATACCTGACATATGCTTCCTTCCTTTATCTTAACCAACCCCTCAATTTCTTTAGTCATCCAGCATTCCCTATATCTACCAGCCTTGCCTTTCACCCCAACAGGAATATACTTTCTCTGGACTCTTGTTATCTCATTTCTGTAGGCTTCCCATTTTCTAGCCATCCCTTTACCTGAGAACATCTTCCCCCAATCAGCTTTAGAAAGTACTTGCCTAATACCGTCAAAATTAGCCTTTCTTCAATTTAGAATTTCAACTTTTAGATCTGGTCTATCCTTTTCCATCACTATTTTAAAACTAATAGAATTATGGTCACTGGTCCCAAAGTGCTCCCCCACTGACACCTCAGTCACTTGCCCTGTCTTATTTCCCAAGAGTAGGTCAAGTTTTGTACTTTCTCTAGAGGTACATCCACAGACTGAATCAGAAACTTTTCTTGTATGCAGTTAAATTCCTCTCCATCTAAACCTTTAACACTATGGCAGTTCCAGTCTATGTTTGGAAAATTAATATCCCCTACTATAACCAACCTATTGTTCTTACAGATAACAGATCTCCTTACAAATTTGTTTCTTAATTTCCTGCTGACTATTGGGGGTCTATAATACAATCCCAATAAGGTGATCATCCCTTTCTTATTTCTCAGTTTCACCCAAGTAACTTCCCTGGATATAATTTCCCAGAATATCCTCCCTCAGTACAGCTGTAATGCTATCCCTTATCAAAAACGCCATTCCCCCTCCTCTCTTGCCTCCCTTTCTGTCTTTCCAGTAGCATTTGTATCCTGGAACATTAAGCTGCCAGGCCTGTCCATCCCTGAGCCACATTTCTGTAATTGCTATGATATCCCAGTCCCATGTTCCTAACCATGCCCTGAGTTCATCTGCCTTCCCTGTTAGGCCTCTTGCATTAAATTAAACTGCATTTATTTCATCAGTCCTACCTTGTTCTCTGCTTTGCTTATTTTCTCAACTGTATCAATCTCAGATTGATTTCTTTCCTCGCTATCTCCCTGGGTCCCACCTCCATCCCCACCCCCTGCCTTACTAGTTTAAGTCCTCCCGAGCAGCTCTAGCAAATCTCCCTGCTAGTATATTAGTCCCCTTCCAATTCAGGTGCAATCTGTCCTTCTTGTACAGGTCACTTCTACTCCAGAAGAGATTCCAATGATCCAAAAATATGAACCCTTCTCCCCTATACCAGCTCCTCAGCCATGCATTCATCTGCTCGATCCTCCTATTTCTACCATCACTAATTCATAGTACCAGGAGTAATCCAGTTACTACTATTCTCAAGGACCTTCTTTGAAATTCCTGCCTAACTCTCTATATTCTCCTTTCAGAATCTCATGCTTTTCCCTTTTTACGTCGTTGGTTCCAATGTGGACAATGGCCTCCTGCTGGCCCCTCCCCCCCTTGAGAACATTCTGCACCCTCTCTGAGACATCCTTGATCCTGGCACCAGGGAGGCAACACAGTATTCTGATTTCTCACTGCTGGCCCAGAAACGCCTGTCTGTACCTTGGACTGGAGAGTCCCCTTACACAATCGATCTCTTGGAACCCAACGTATCTCTAATTGCATTAGAGCCAGTCTCAATACCAGAAACTTGGCTGTTCATGCTACATTCCCCTGAGAATCCATCACCCCCAACATTTTCTAAAACAGCATACTTGTTTGAAATGGGGATAGCCACAGAAGACTCCTGCATGAGGTACCTACCTCTCTTCCCTTTCCTGGGGTTAACCCATCTATCTGACTGTATCTGCAGCTTTTCTCCCTTCCTATAACTGCCGTCCATCACATCCCCTTGTTCTTGTAAATTCCTCATTGCCTCTAACTGTCACTCCAACTGATCCATTCGATATGATAGGATTCGCAACTAACGACATTTATTGCAGGAACAAACTCACCCTAAACTCCCACATCTGACAAGAGGAGCATAAGGGCCATTTTTGCTTCTTCCAATCTGCAGACCCAGAAATAGCACTGTCTTATTCTTCTACAAAAAAATCTGCTCCAGGCTAACTGAATACTTATGGCTTATATTTTTAAATTTAATCAAGAGACTTATCTCAATAAAGCATATCATCAAGAATGAACTGGCTCAACTCACTACTGCAGATTCCCCATGGCCACACCTTAAACTATTCAACTTACCTGTTTCTAGGCTGTGACCTCTCCCAAACAGTTCCTCCAAGGTCAGTTGTGAATTTCACAGTTTGTTAATTTTCCGGAGATACACTCCGATCTCCAGCGATACTTGGAATTCAACAGCAAAGGCAGTACCTGCACAGGCTTACTGCTATGTCAGTAAGCAGTGTGGGTTTCTCGCTCTCCTGCACTGACCTGACCATGTGCTGCCTTTGTCTGTTCCTCTCTCTTTTAAAAATGCCATTGTTTTGATTTTTTCCCTCCTAAGTTCCAAAACAATGCAAGAGCATACAAACAGTAATTGCTGCTCCTGGAATTCGAGAAAATCATCTCTAACACCAAAAATACCTCAAAAAGGAGCAGCCTGTAACAGCCAGAAATTTTTCCCATTCACCATCTTAATTCACATCCCCAAACATCTCAGCCACTGTGATGTCAATGCAGATTATACACACTTTAGCGATTAAGACTTTAAAACTTCATCAACTCTACCCACTACTCCCAGAGCAATCTCTGCAATGCTGGGCTGTCCTTCTCCAACTGTTGATCCTTCTCAATCTACTGGCATAGAAATCATGACCATGACCACTGCATATTAAAGTAGTAAGCTACACAAATCATTCAGGATTAGTGGTGCTACACAAATCATTCAGGATTAATCATGGGTGTGAGCCATCTAGAACTTTCTCACACACAGACACACGTAATCAGTTGTCAATAGTAAAACTGAGAAAGCCCCCAGGAAAATGGAGACACATCAAACTAGTCAGTCACAAAATGAAGTGCTGAACCCCTCAGTTTGTGTCCCCAGTCTGTTCAGACAGGGTCTGTGTTACTTTACAGATGCCACAAGCAAAATGGAATAAGTGGAGAAAACAACAGAAAATACTGGAAGTACTCAGTAGGTCAGATAGTATCTGTGAGGAAAGTCCAGTGGTTGATCTTTTAGAGTGTATAAAAGGCTGAAATAACTCCTGAGGCGCCAGTATTATGTTACTAAGGCACCCTTTATTTCCATGTGGATAGTCCTTGACACTGATCCAGCTCTCTCAGAGCAGACAGGCCGTCTGATGCTCCTGTTCTTATCTATCAGCCAGGAATCCTGCATTGGAGCTGTTAATGTGGTCCAATCAGGCAACTCATTCTATGAATCCACCTGGCTGACCTCATTACAATCACTACTTCCTGCCCCTCTAAGTTCAGGGACATCAGCCGGTTTTTTTGTAGCTCCTTCTGGGACATTTTTAGCATCTGCCTCTGATTCAGGTGGATTGTTTTGCACTGTAGCTAGCTTCTTACGCCTGGGTCATCTCAGAAGAAATTCATTCCCTTCTTCAGATGACAAAGGCATCAAGGCAGCAACATCTGCCCAGTCCATCTCAGCTTCTGAGGTCTCTTCAGTTCCAACAGCCTTTCCAACTGTTCAGAAGAGCTGGGTAAGTTTTGGTCTCACTCTGCAGCTTTCATACGGTTCACATGCTTGTTCAGGACTGTTGCACCTACCCAAACGTTTTACAACATTGGGCTGACCACACAATAACCATGCCTCTCAACAATGCACAGCCATTGCCATGGTCTCTACACCAAATCTCATCCCTGAAGTAAATTGTCTTGTTTAACAGTCTTGGGACTGGCATTGGCATTTCTGATGCCGTTTCACCCTCCCCACAAGATCCAAGAGATTTAACTTTGTCCAGAGTCTTCTCCCCATTAGCAACTATGTAGTTGCATGAGGGATGGTCCTACAATCAAATAGGAACTGGGACAGGTTGGTATCTAGTGAAGCTGTAAGCGGGTTCCTCAAGCCTGCCTTCAAGGGTTGGACTATTCTTTTGCCAGACCATTGGATGATGGATGTTATGAGGCGGTTAAATATCAAATGTGATTCAACTTTAGGAAATTCCCTGCTGGTAAGCGATGGCTTGTTATCTGTGACCAACATGTCCGAGGTTCATGTAATGCAAAGGGTGGGCAGTTTTTCTATCGTCTTCCCAGCCACTTTGACTAAGAACATTGGGCTCCTTTGAGAATCCCTAGACTTTCCTGAAAAAGTCTAGCCATTTTCCATTCAAAAAAAGCATTCAGCCAATATAGGTGAATCTTTCTCAACCAATTTTGCCCCATCTTGCTTGGGCCTGAGCCTTTTACTACAATCAGTGCTAACTGAACCAGTTGGTTCTCATGAGAGACTGGAACCAAATCTGTAAAGGTTCCCCTGTATATGCTTTCAGTCTAGCTGGGTGGCACTAGGAACATGGGTTCGATTCCAGCCTCGGGCGACATCTGTGTGGAGTTTGCACGTTCTTCCCGTGTCTACGTTGGTTTCCTCCCACGATCCAAAGATGTGCAAGCAAAGGGGATTAGCCATGGAAAATACAGGGTTACAGGGATAAGGTATGAGTTGGGTCCAGGTGGGATGTCCAGTGTGGAACTTGCACATTCTCCCTATGTCTGTGTGCGTTTCCCCCACAGTCCAAAGATGTGCAGGTGGATTGGCTATACTAAATTCCCCATAGTGTCCAAGGACGTGTAGGTTAGGTGTGTTGACCATGGAAAAAGGGTAGGGTATAGGTCTGGGTGGGGTGCTCTTCAGAAAGTCAATGTTAATTTGTTGGGCCGGGAGACCCGTTTCCACACTAAGGATTTTAGGTGAAATCTTGCATAAACTTAAGGGTTGGAATTCAGAATGAATTTTGTTAAAGACTGCTTCTGTAATCACAAAAGGCCATGCCTCAATCAACATCCATTTGAACCAGATGACCCTTTAACCAGATGTTTATTTTGATTGGCTCTGATTTGAGCATTGCTAAACAGATGAACTATTCCAAACTGAAATTAGACTTTCCAGAGTGTGCACTCTCCGGGATACTGGCCAATGGGTTCTCTTACTCAGTTTAGGTCCAGTGGGACTCCTTCATTATTCTCAAGTCCATATACTGGCAGGAATTACAATAATTTGCCAGCCTGGATCCTGAAGAAAATTATAACTGTTTGGCTGAGGGCTGTCTTTGTTTTGAGGTTTTGCTGTGGGCTGACCTGCAGTCCCTATGTTCTGGATATGTCCCGAGTGAGGCTATGCAATTGCCTTCACTCATATTCCCCAAGCTCAGTCAGACTGGTGAGGGTGTCCACTTTCATCAGAATACCCTAAAACCCATAATCTCCACTTGCTGCATTTCCCAATGATACAGCCTGTTGTAATACCTGTTTAAGTCATAGAGATGGGCAGCATGGAAACAGACCCTTTGGTCCAACCCGTCCATACTGGCCAGATATCCCAACCCAATCTAGTCCCACCTGCCAGCACCCAGCCCATATCCCTCCAAACCCTTCCTATTCATATACCCATCCAAATGCCTTTTAAATGTTGCAATTGTACCAGCCTCCACCACATCCTCTGGCAGCTCATTCCATACACGTACCACACTCTGCGTGAAAAGTTGCCCCTTGGGTCTCTTTGATATCTTTCCCCTCTCATCCTAAACCTATGCCCTCTAGTTCTGGACTCCCTGACCCCAGGGAAAAGACTTTGTCTATTTATCCTATCCATGCCCCTCAATTTTATAAACCTCTATAAGGTCACCCCTCAGCCTCCGGCACTCCAGGGAAAACAGCCCCAGCCTGTTCAGCCTGTCCCTGTAGCTCAAATCCTCCAATCCTGGCAACAGCCTTGTAAATCTTTTCTGAACCCTTTCAAGTTTCACAACATCTTTCTGATAGGAAGGAGGCCAGAACTGCACACAATATTCCAACAGCGGCCTAACCAATGTCCTGTACAGCCACAACATGACCTCTCAACTCCTGTACTTAATACTCTGACTAATAAAGGAAAGCATACCAAACGTCTTCTTCACTATCCTATCTCCCTGCGACTCCACTTTCAAGGAGCTATGAACCTGCACTCCAGTTGGGCTTCAGCTAGTAGGCACTTTTGCATGGTTATATCATTAATCCTACATACCAAACACAATCTCTCAGCATCTCACTAAGTGTTAAACTAAAATCACATTCCACTGCCAAACATCTTAACCTAGTCAAAAATGGATTCCCTTGCTGCTCAAATTACCAAGTAAAACCAACTGCAAGTCAGAATGAAAGGAGACTTGGGTTGTAATATTCATTGATTACATCCGTTAACTCTTGAAAGGCTTTAGTATCTGGTGCCACAGGGAAGGTTAGGCTCCTAATAACCAAAACACTGTGGGCTCACAAGCTATCAGGAGAATTATTCATTGCTTTTCATCTGCCCCAATGTCATCTGTCAGGAAAAAAAAACACATTCTTTCCATGTACTGGGCGCAGTCTGCAATGGCAGGACTGAATGAGGCAAACTTCCCAAGTAACAGCATGACGTCAGAAATGCTTACCCCCAACTCAAATACAACTATTACAAGCAACTTTCTTTAAGAGCACATTTTACTCTCATAGCCACCAAAATAATTCCACAGAGGCCGATATCCTCTCACCAGATCACCATTTACATGCGGAACATCCTTGACACTGATCCAGCTCCTTCAGAGTAAAAAGTGAGGTCTGCAGATGCTGGAGATCAGAGCTGAAAATGTGTTGCTGGTTAAAGCACAGCAGGTTAGGCAGCACCCAAGGAACAGGAAATTCAACGTTTCGGGCCAGAGCCCTTCATCAGGAATGATGAAGGGCTCTGGCCCGAAACGTTGAATTTCCTGTTCCTTGGATGCTGCCTGACCTGCTGTGCTTTAACCAGCAATACATTTCCAGCTCCTTCAGAGCCAGCTCACGGTGTCAGAATGGTCTGACGCTCCCGTTCTGTCAGCCAGGGCTCCCTAATTGGGCTAGATCAACTGTCCCAATCAGGGAACTCATTCAATGAAGTCGACTTGGTAGACCTTGTTACAATCACTATAAAGTGGGTTTAGCTTTTTTTAAAAAATAAAACAACCTGTTCAGAGATGTTATGACACACCCATGGAGCAGGTGTGCCTTGCCGTGTGACCTCTTCTGGGAATGTTATCGTGGGTCAGGAACTGGAAAGGTTGACTTGTTTATTTTCCTCTCTGTCTTCCCTCTCCCCATCCCACGGATGTTGGCCTGAGTGTTTTGATTTGCCATGGTAGGGGCTAGACCTCCTCTTCATTCATTATGTCCAACTCCATGGTGACCCAACAAGAAATGAGAGCAGGACATTCTCCAGCCCAGGTGGGCTTCCAGTGTAAACCCCCGCATGCACCATCAGGACAATCCTGAATGAGCTTTGCATCCACAGCACCCACTTGGTGAAATCAATACAATTAAAAGCTCCAAGGTTCAATTAAAAACCAACCCAGAACGTACACTTTGGAAGTTAATTCACCGTCTCAGCAATTTTTACTTGTCCAAGCTAACCCGTATTCTTAACGAAGGCGAGGAAACAGCTTATTTTCAAATCCTTAAATGCTCAAGTGCCTAATTTTACCTGTATTTTGTTTAGGGGGAACAATAGAGAGATTAGCACGGCTCACAGTACCTGCTCTCGAAGGGAGATGAATGGAGTTTATAGCTTTTATTCTGCAGCAGAATCAAGGATTCCTGTCAGTTTCCATTCACTCTGCACATCCCCAATCCACTCTTGTGATTGTTTACAAAATGTTCGCGACAGAATTCTCACTCAAGAGATGTGCATCCTTGACAATTGATACTGTCTCCTTGTTTCTCTGCTCCGTCTCTGTCTGGTTAGAGTTTACACTGTAAGCGACATTATAACACAAAGCAGCTCCGGATGCAAATGAGTTCACCTGTTTGAAGGATGTGACGCAACTCTGCAAGGTGGGGCGAGTCTTTTTTTTCTCTCGGGAAAACAATTGCCCAAGGAATTTATAATTACTCCGATCAAAATCCCCAAGTCAAGGGAGGCATCTCCGAACCCACATTGAAATGACAAGCGCACGCCTTGCAGTTTTGCTGAGGCAGAGACACACAGTTGGGTACCAAGGGGATGGTCACTTATTCAGAAAACGTGGTTCCTCGAATAACATGCTGACTTTTACACGCATTCGAGTAATTCACAGAAGCTCAAAACGAAACCAAATTCCACTTCCATGGGCATCCTGTGTGTGTGTTGTGGGTGGGGGACATTGAGCTTTCCTCAGAGTTGTGGTTATCTGGGCTGATGCCAGACTGTGCGTGTGTGTGGGTAAAAAATGAGGTCTGCAGATGCTGGAGATCACAGTTGAAAATGTGTTGCTGGTTAAAGCACAGCAGGTCAGGCAGCATCCAAGGAATAGGAAATTCGACGTTTCGGGCATAAGCCCTTCATCAGGAATGAGGAGCGATTCCAAATCTGAGCATCCCGTGGCGAGCTATTAGTTCTGGCGAATATTCATTCTTTATCCACAGCAGATTCTCTGGTTAGTACCACATTCCTGTTTGTGGAAAGTTATTCAGGAATCCTATTACATTTTGGAATGCCTTTTTAATTACCAGAAGTAATCAGAATGTTTACAGACTCTAGCTGACACAAGTCTCCCTCACAATATTAATTGCTGTAAGAGGAACTAGAATAGACAGGCAGGAGGCTGGATGAACACAGCAAGCCAGGCAGCATCAGGAGGTACAGAGGTCGACGTTTCGGGTGTAACCCTTCTTCAAGACTGGGGGTGGGTGAAAGGAGAGCTGCAGGTAAAGAGTTCAGGGTGGTGAAGTGGGGATAGGTGAGGACAGGTTGAAGGTACAATCTACTCGGTCAGTGGGAGGAATGAATCCGGTTGGTGGCTGGGAGCAGTGGAAGGGAGGGGGAGGCACTAGGAAGGGAGTTGGGGGGATGGGGAGGGAGGTTATTTGAAATTGGAAAATTCTGCATCGAGTCCTCTGGGCTGTAGGCTGCCCAGGCAGATGATGAGGTGTTGTTCCTCCAATTTGCAGTGTGGTTCATTTTGGCAATGGAGGCGGCCAAGGATGGTCATGTCAGAATGGGAGAGGTTGGGGAAATTTAAATGGGGGTGACTGGGACGTCCACTTGGCTGAGATCCTCAGTGAACCATTCCCTAAGTTTACGTTTGGTCTCCCCAACATAGAGAAGACCACACTGGGAGCACTGGATACAGTAAACTAGATTTGAAGAGCTAGCACTGTGTTGTAAAATAGTTTGCTAATTCAAAAGTAGCTTAAGGTAAATTGTAAATTGTGAACCTGGAGCCATGGTTATAATTCCATTATGATGGTCCTTTAAATTAAATTTAAACTCAAAAATATAAAGGGATTGTCAGAGGCCTAATGGTAGAATCCCTGTCTCTCGGCCAGAACACCAGGGTTCAAGTTCCACCAGCTCCACAGGTGTGTCATAATTTACCCTGAACAGGCTGTTTGCAGATACCTGGGGAGTGATTGTCCTCTGAATGCCCTGGTTGAGTCATACAGCATGGAAACAGGCCCATCAGCCCAACTTGTCTGTTGCCAATCACATTTTCTAACTGAACTAGTCCCATTTTTCTAAATTTGACTTTATCCCTCTAAACTTTTATTTGTGTATTTGTCCAAATGTCTTTAAAATATTATTATACCCATCTCTAACATTTCCTCTGGCAACTCATCCCATGCACGTACTACTCTCAGTGAAAAAGTTGCCCCTCATGTCCCCTTTAAATCTTTCCCCTCTCACCTTAAGCCAATGCCTGTAGTTTTGGACTCTGCTGAAATGATCTTGGCTTTTCGCCTTATCTACGCCTCTCATGATTTTATAAACCTCTATAAGGTCACTCCTCAGCCTCCTATGCTCTAGGGAAAAGAAGTCCTAGCCTATTCAGCCTCTCCTTACAATTCAAACCTTCCAGTCTTGGTAACATGCGTGTAAATCTGTTATGCACCTTTTCCAGTTTAATAACATCCTTCTGTGATGATGCTGCTCCTTTAATGAAGTTATTCTGATTTTTTTTTGTTCTGCTAGGGCCTTTTATTCCTTTTCTCTGCCTTTAATCATTACTCAAATGGTTTCATTTCATTTTCTCTTTCTCTTGCCTCTAACTGTGGCCTCACAGCGCCAGAGACCTGGGTTCAATTCCCGACTCAGGTGACTGACTGTATGGAGTTTGCACATTCTCCCCTTGTCTGCGTGGGTTTCCTCCGGGTGCTCTGGTTTCCTCCCACAGTCCAAAAATGTACAGGTTAGGTGAATTGCCCATGCTAAATTGCCCGTAGTGTTAGTTAAAGGTACGGGTATGGGTGGGTTGCGCTTCGGCGGATCAGTGTGGTCTTGTTGGGCCGAAGGGCCTGTTTCCACACTGTAAGTAATCTAATTTAAAAACTCAAGCTGCTTCATTCTCTATTGAACTTTAGCCATCTCCAAAGATTTAAATGCCGAGCTATTGCTGTAATTATCTCTCTTTTTCATACGGACAAAGGTAACCCCAACTCCAGCCTGACTGCCAATTCCAGCAGCTTTGCCTTGTACATCTTTTGTAAAGCCCCCAAAGTCACTTCTTCCACCCCCAGAACACACTTAGTGATTGAAAGAGTCATTACGACACCAAACACTGTTTAAACCAACCAACTTCAACACCTGGAACAAAAGTTACTCATATCCACCACTCGCTGCCTCCAACAACCCTAATCCCAAGTCAGAACTGTTGAACAAATCCTACAAAAATCCCCCCATCTGTTATAGACCAGGCCAGACCCCCTCAAAACATTTCAAGACAGTAGCGCGAGAACTTTTCTAGTTGTATTAAGCAGGTGTAGAGTGGATATTCCAGGAGGGATGCAGCTGGCCCAGCCACTCAGTTTTAAACAAAACAGAATTTATTTATACACTAATAAATGCAAACTGAATTTAGAATAACATGACTATTTGAGAACCCAGTTGACTCTATCACAGCTTAATGATGCTGTTCCAAATAGTAGCAACATCCCCGTAAAAACCCCCTTGGCAAAAAAGGTAAAGTCAAACACAGGTTCTTCCAGGAGAGATGTCACAGAGAGAGAGAGAGAGAGGATCAGCATGGAGCTGTTTCAATAACCAGCCTCAACAAAAAAAAACAGCTTGCTAAAACCAAACCAAACCAAACCAAAACCTGAACTGGGAGAACTAGCCATTCTACTTACATTGTACAAGTGTTTAAAAATATATTAAAGCTTTTTCAAGCCAATATTTCCTGACATATTGATATCTCTGCCTTTATGACCCTTCTGAAAAAACAACCAATGACAGAATAACCTTGTTAAAAGGAGCAGCATTGTCACACTTCCTATAGTAGGGTGACCCAAATTGTATGCAGTACTCCAAATGTGGCTTTACCAATATCTTGTATAGCTGTAACATGACATCCCAACTCCTGTACTCAGTGCTCTGACCTATGAAGATAAGCATGCCAAATGCTTCCTTCTCCACCCGTCTACCTGCGACACCACTGTCAAAGAACAATACACCTGCACCCCCTAGGTCTCTCTATTCAACAACATCTACTGTGCAAGTCCTGCCCTGGCTTGTCTTATCAAAATGCAATACCTCACAATTATTTGAATTAAACTTCACCTGCCATTCCTAGGTCCACTGGCCCACTTGGTCAAGATCCCATTGTATTTTTAGACAATTATTTTCACTGTCCATTATACCACCAATTTTAATTACTTAATTGCTATGCCTCCTATATTCTCATTCAAATAATTTATATAAATGAATGACAGTAGACCCAGCATGGATCCTTGGGGCACACTGCTGGTCACACGCCTCCAGTCTAACCAGTTTGGGTTAGAATCACATTTTCTGTGCTGAAAACTAACGCCACTGATAGACAAAGTCAAAAATCACACACATCAGCTGGCAGGACCACATGACAAAAAAATGTAGCTTACCATCTCCTTCCAAGGGCAGTTTGTGATGTGCATCATATCCTGGCCTTGCTAGTGATACCTACATCAAATGGATTCAGTCCTGAATTCCTCAAGGTTACCCTCTTTCTTCAGCATCATTATATTACCTGTAATCTACTCTAAACTATCTCCCTCTTCTTTCTCTCCCAGAAATATTTTATACTTCATTTTTTTCCCCAAAGTTTCAGCTTGTACCACATTAACTTCTTAGCACTCACAGCTCAAGGTTATTGATCATTCCCTATGTGTTTACACACAATGTTGTAATTTTGACCTCATTCTGGTCTTTCTTACTGGGGACCCCCCCCAATATCATGTGTATCTCTGTATCTGCAACACTATGATAGTACAATGGGCACAAATAACTGCGACACTCCGTTTCTTTTCACTCATTGGTGGAACCAATGCCTCACAGCAAGGTTTTGACATATTTTGTGGCAAGCCAGATGCATCCCTGAGCTGTGTTATTTGAAACATTATATCAACATTTTTAATTTTTCCCTTTCTGAATGCTTTGTTAAAGATTCTTAGATGTTCTTAAAGTACATGGAGTCAGATCACAGAGCAGTGAATAGAGGCGGGACACATTTGAGGGGCTGACAGTCCTATTTTAAACCAATGACCAATCCTAACCCAGACTACAGGCCCTACAAGCACCAGTTGACACTTATTGTCCAGTATATAATCATGTGACAATACACCCTTTGAGTTCATGATTTTTGTTACCCTTTGTGATAATTTTCTAATTTCATTCCTATACAGCCCCATATCTGACTAAGATTATGCCCCTTTGTTTTGACATCTTATATGAGTATAATATCTGTAAGCTTTTCTTCATTCTCCTTCTTGACCTGTACACCGCCTTCAACAGCACCACCCTCCTCCAACAGTCATCTATCTGGGTAGCTCTCTTCACTGTCAGAGAGTGTCTCCCTTAGAGGGTGCTAATACCACTGGGAGTCAACTTGAGTATTTAATTACTGTGTTTTGAAGCCTAAAGGACTGGTTATGCTGTTTTGCAACGCAGTAAAACAAAATCCACCACTAATGATAATCTCATGGTTTCCAAGGTGAATCATCAAGAAAACTATGTGATTTGTATTTCGGGTGTTGTTTACGGGTTGGCTATAGTGATCCGATTGAGCAATTCAGCCGATTATGCCTTTTATGATTTAGAAAATCACAAGACATTCAATGACTCTGATTACTAATTTATTTAAGTACTTAATTAAAATGTTAAGCTAACATTATTATGTTGAACTTCTGTTAGATGAAAGCAATTTATAAAGGTACAAGTTATGGGACATGACGCACCACATTAACTAAAATGATAGAAAATGTTATTTGTTTGGTTTATGGTATAAATGTCAGGACGATCATTTATGTTCTTTTTTCACTGAATATTAAGCACATGACGCACCAGCACAATTACATGAACATACAACAGGGTCCAGTGAAGGGTGTCAGTTACCTGTTTGTTAGACTTAGTCCAGGAATTTCCACAGCACTGAACAGAGATTTCCCCAGAGTTACAAATTGTTGTTCAGCATATTCTTCTCATGTTATTTATTGCTACGTAAGGGGACAGTGATATATCTAGGTTTGTTCAGAGGTGCAAGAAATAATATACATAGGCAGGCACACTTGCAAAATTACTGCAGGATGCTGCAAATCTGAAAAACAAAAAAAAAAACAGGAAATACTCAATTGGTCTGGCACTTGTGGAGAAACAGAATTAAAGTTCGAGAACGAAGTTAGAAATGTAGCAGGTTTAAATTAAATATAGTTAAGGGGTGGGGAGCAAAGAACAACTAGGAGTCAATGTTAGGATAAAAATTAAATGACAAAGGGCTAATGGATATATAGGAGAAGGTGATAATGAGACAAATTAGAGATCAAAATATAGGCCAAAGGGTAGTGATAAATGGCAACAGCATCTAAGAAATATAAACCCTCAATTTTTTTTTTAGGATAGCATAGAGCTCTATTGAATTGAATCATTTATTGTCAAATGTATTCAATAACATACAGCGAAAGTTTATACTGTTGCCATACATTGGCACCAGTCTCAAGATTGATACAGTGGGAAATAGAAATACCCATAAATAAACCATAGGAATGTGTGTTCAGAGACAGGGGACAGTGCTCAGCTGTTTGCTGGATTCTGCAGGTGGAAAGTGGTCCTGGAAGATGATTGGAGGGGGAAGCGTGCTCTCCCACTTTGGTTAAAGATCACAAAGTTGTTATTGCAAGCTCTTCAGATCGACACACTTGGTGTCAATGGTCTAAGCATCCTCCAGTGTCAGTGAACTAGCCTTAACTACCACAAGTAGCTAATGCATCAATATCTAAGCTGTCGCTTCTTAATAAGCTACCTTAAAATTACTTATAAATGATTACCTATCTTAGATATCTGTGGCCCTTGAAAGTTATCAGAACCATGACTTTGACACCAGCTTATTCACAATACACATTTACACGAGGAAACTACAGGTCATATCTCCACGTTTGCACATGACGCAAGGTTGGATGGGAGTGTTTGCTATGGGAGGCACTTGTGTGTGATGTGGACAAGTTAAGTGGGCACACACACGACAGTAATACAATGCAGATAAGTGAGAGATGATCCAGTTTGGTAGCAAAAACAGGTAGGCAGATTATCTGAATGTCAATAGGTTGGGAAAGGTGCAAGGAGATGTAAATCCCAGAAGCTAAAGGAACTAGAGTTTAGTTATGAAATGTGGAAAAAATGCGTGTCTTGATCGTAGTGATCATGAAACCATAGGATTATCTTAATCTGGTTTACTAATGTCCTTCATGACATGAAATCTATTATCCTTGACACCTGGCTGACATTTGACTCCAGACCTGCAGCTAGGAAGGCAGTGGTATGGATATTATGTTACTGAATGAGTAATCTAGACCCCCAGGTTAATGCTGTGGGGGCATAGGTTTGGATCCCATCATGACATGTAATAGTTTAAATAATAATAGAAACTCAAATTCTGTTCTTCTATTTCTAGCTAGCTTTTTCATTAATTTTTGCCCATTAATTTTAAAATCTTTTTTGCTGTATTTTTATATTCTGTCCAATCTGACCTATCATTACCTAACTATATGCTTTTTAAGTTTGATACTATCTTTATTTCTAGTTAAATACATATTGGGGGAGAGGGATGATCCCTTGGAATTTTTGTCATTGGAAGGCAGCTACTCTGTATTCTAAAATATCCCCTTAAATCACTGCCTCTGCACTTTAACCTTCAACTAAACATGCCATTTCATTTTAGCCAGTTCTTCATTGATTCCCTCACAATTGTCCTTATTGAAATGTAAAGAAATTGTTTTGGACTCACTTCTCTCTCTCTCTCAAACTGCTCCAGAACATGATGTGCTGAGGAGTTAACTTGAAAATACTCTATAAACTCCTCAAAGCTACCTTTGCACAGCTATCTTTTTCCAGTCCATAAGTAGATTAAGTTTTAAGTACGTCCATGCATTTTGACTTCACTGATGATTGAGATTTAAATCTCAATGGCATTTTATGATATGGTATAAAACTATACCATAAGCAGCAATTACGATGGCTGTCGTAATTAATATTTATTCATCACAATCTTCTGTTTTGCAAAATATACACACAGGTTGATCCAGGCTGTAATGTGTTGAGCACCTTCATGCCTCTCATCTTAAAAAAACACCTCATTTTCTATAACCATCTGCTCTTTTATTTGGTACAGTAAAGATAAGCAATATAACAATTCTAGTAGATTTATCAAGATAGCATTTTTACCACAGCATTTCTACAACAAACGCAATTTGTACAACCCTTTTAACAGGATTTGGAAAAACCTATTTCAGCACACTTTCAATTCTCTTCCAAGCAAAAGGCCGTATCAAAAAACAAAACAGTAAAATGTATTAAATCAAGAAGCATTGCATTTATTTACAGCACTTCAGTGGTCCTAGTACAATATTACTCGAATATATCAGGAAACATTAATGTAATTAATGCAGGCAACTATTTCACTGTGTACACAGTTTACAAGTTGCAAGGAACAACCTGAACAAGGATACTCATAGAACATTAAATTTGTTCAGTTTGTTCTTGCATATTTTACATTTTGAAATGCAGTAGTGACTTGTTAATTTGATGTGTTAAACAATTTATATAACTCAGTATTAACACATATTGACAGGTTGATGTGTCATTCTAAGCAAAAATCAACTTTTAAGTGTGTGATGACATCACAGGAGAAAAAGTTAATTATTGGCCTCATGGTAAATAGCAACTTGCCAACAGTTGAGCGTGCTCAAGGAAGAAACTTTACATCAAACAGCTTGATCAGAACAGGCATCAAGACACTATTCTGGCTTCAAATACATTTTTAGACACAGTGAATCGAAGGGGATTTTCTCTCTCAACACCAATGATCTGGTCACTCTGAAATGTCAAGGCAGCATCGAAACAGGTTTATTTTCCTCTATTGCTCCATCAACTGAATTCAAGACACTGTGCATTTTTGCATAAAAAGGCAGGAGATACAAGCAAACTTTAAGACTGGTCCTTTCTTTTTAAAAGTATAAACCAAGTCAATGCATGTCCTGTATGCTTGGTGCAATGTTTGAGCAACTTCACCTTTGTCCTTCCTTATTGCATAACTTTTCACTCAGCTGTCCACAGCAATTTTCATTTGCTCAGTGGCCCAGTAGACCTGTACCTGCAACAAGAACCAAAGGCTGATTACTCATCTGCTGTGACCAGCCAGATAATGCAAATCGATGGCTCAGTAGTTCCGTTTATAAATATTCGTACAAACAAAGCCAGCACAAGTGGCGGACTGTCTCGGTCATGAGCTCTATCGGAAAATCATCTCCGTCATATTCATATCAAAGGGATCAAAACTCAATACTGGCATAATGATATCAGGAACCAGACATACTGATGTAGAACTTTTGCAAATGCTATATGTAGTGCTGATGAGGCCACAACTGGAGGATTGTGTCCACTTTTGGTCTCCTATTGAAGGAAGGATTTACCTGCGTTGAACTGCTTCACAAGGTTAATTCCTGGGAAGAAGGGCTTTCTGACACACATGTTGAGCAGGTTGATCTATACTCACTGGAGTTTAAAAGAATGAGGGGTTATCGGATTGAAAATTAAGATTGAGTAGATTTGATGGGCTAGATTCTGAACAGGATATCACCCCTCATGGGGCAATCAGGTATTTGGAGCCTCGTTTCAGGTCAAGGGGTCACCCATTTAAGATGACAAAGAAAACTTTTTTTTTGAGGCTGGTCATGTCTTGGAATTTCTACCTCAGAAAGCATGGAAATGGAACCATGAAATATAACGGAGAATGAGATGGACAGACTCTTCAACGAAGGGAGGTGCAAGTGGTATTATAGCTAGACTATTAATCCAGAAACTCAGCTCATATTCTGGGGGACTCAGGTTTGAATCTCATCACAGCAAATGGTGGCATTTGAATTCAATTTTAAAATTCTGTAATTAAGAATCTACTGATAACCATGAAACCATTGTTGATAGTGAGAAAACCCCACTGACTCACTAATGTCCTTCAGGAAAGGAAATCTGCCATCCTCACATGGTCTGACCTATATGTGACTCTAAACTCACAGAAATGTTGTTCACCCTCAACTGCTGTCAAAAGGACCGAACAAGCCACGGAATTGTGCCAATTGCTATTAAGTCTCAACAAAGAAATGAAACCAGATGAATGACCAGGCATTGACCTAGGCACATGAAAGGACAAGGGCAGAAACAGTCCTGCTGACCCTGCAAAATCCACCTTACTAACATCTGGGGGTTAGTACAAATTGGGAGAACCGTTTTAGACTGGTAAAACAACAGCCTGACAGTCATAATCTTAGAATCCAAACCTGACAGACAAAGCCCCAGACATCATCCCTAGATATGTCCTGGCCACTGGCAGGATAGACCCAGAAGAGGTGGTGGCACAGTAAATATACAGTTAGAAGAGAGTTGCTCTAGGAGTCCTACACATCTGACTCTGTGATCCATGGAATCTTATGGCTTTGGGTTAAGCAGGAGCAAGGAAACTTCCTGATTACCCCTTGGCTGACAAACAACAGTGTTCACACTTAGAGGAAACGCTGAGGGTGACAAGGGCACAAAATGTACCCTTGGTGAAGGATTTCAATGTCCACCAAAAATGGCTTGGTAGCAGCAATGATGATCGAGCCAGTTTCATCCTAAAGGACATGGCTGCTAGACTGGGTCTGTGGTAACTGGCGAGGGAAAAACATACTCTATTTTATCCTTACTAATCTGCCATGATGCAGGTCAATGACAGTATCAATAAGAGTGACTACTGCACAGCCCTGGTGGAGACAAAGTCCTGCCCTCACATTAACACTACCCTCCATCATTCTGTGTGGCACTAGCACAGTGCTAAAATGGATCAGACTTTGAACAGATCTAGCAACACAAGATGGGGCATTTATGTGGTGCTGTGGGCCATCAACAGCAGAACTGTGCTCCAGCACAATCTGCAAACTCTTGAATGGCATATTTCCCAGTCAACCATTACCATCAACTCAGGGGATCAACCCTGGTTCAATCGAGAATGCGAGAGCGCACTCCAGGAGCAGCACCAGACATACATTAAAAATCAGGTGTCAACCTGGTGAAGCTACCAATCAAGGCTACTTGTGTGCTAAACAGCACAAGCAGCAAGTGAAAGCCGAAACTGATTGATTCCACAACCAATAATGGATCAGATCTAAGCTCTGCAGTCCTGTCCCATACAGTCATTAATGGTGGCACACAATTAAATAACTCACTTGTGACAGCAACTCCACAAATACACCCATCCACAATGATGGACGAGCCCATCAGTGCAAAAGATAAGGCTGAAACATTTACAGCAAATTTCAGCCACAAGTTTAAAGTGGCTTATCCATCTCTGCTTCCTCCAGTGATCCCCAGCATTACAGACACCAGTCTTCAGCAATTCCATTCAAGAAATAGTTGGAGGCAGTAGATACTTTAAAGGCTATGGGCCCTGACAACATCCCCGCAATAGTGCTGAAGACTTGTGCTCCAGAATTTGCGACTCCTCTAGCCAAGCTGTTCCAGTACAGTTACAACACTAGCATCCACCCGGCAATGTGGAAAATGCAGAGTATGTCCTGTACACAAAAAGCAGGACAATCCAATTTTGCTAATTACTGCCCCATCAGTCTACTCTCCATCATTCAGTAAAGTGATGGAAGGTGTTATCAGTGCTATCAAGCAGCACCTGCTCAGCAATAACCTGCACAGTGACACCCAGTTTGGGTTCTGTTAGAGCCATTCAGCTCCTGACCTCATTACAACCTTGGTTCAAACATGGACAAAACAGCTAAATTCCAGAGGCGAGGTGAGAGTGACAGCCCTTGACATTGGGCTGCATTTGACTGAGTTTGGCATCAAGGAGCCCCTCAGAACTGGAGTCCATGGGAATCTTGGATAAACTCTCTGCCGGTTGGAGTCATACCTGCTACTTTGGAAGGTTTTTGTGGTAGATGGAGGTCTGTCATTTCAGCAGAGGTTCCTCAGGATAGTGTCCTCAGCATAACCATTTTCAGGTGCTTCAATGACCTTCCCTCCATCATAAGGTCAGAAGTGGTGATGTTCTCTGATGATTGTACAATGTTCTGTACCATTCACCACTCCTCAGATACTGAAGCAGTCCAAGATCTGGACAATATCAAGACTTGAGCTGACAAGTGACAAATAACATTCTTGCCACAGAAAATGCAGGCAATTACTATGTCCAATAAGAGACACTGCCTTTTAACATTCAACGTTGATACCATCAGTCAATCCACCACTAAGAATATCCTGGGAGTTACCACTGACCAGAAACACAATTGGAGTCACCACATAAACAGAGTGGCTACCAGAGCAGGTAAGAGACGAGGAACACTCTCTCCTGACTCCCTGAAGCCTGTCCACAAGGCACAAGTCAGGAATATGATGGAATACTCCCCACTTGCCTGGCCGAGTGCAGAGTCGACAACACTCAAGAATCTTGACACTGCCTAAAACAAATAAGCCCACTTGATTGGCACCATGTCCACACCCTCTGCACCAATGCTCAGTAGCAGCAGTATGAACTCAAGATGCAGTGCAGAAATTCACAAAATATCCTTGGGCACCATTTTCCAAATCCACAATCATTTCCATTTCCAAGGACAAAGGCAGTAAATACTTGGCAACACCACCATCTGCAAGATCCCCTCTAAGTCACTCACCATTCTGACTTGAGAAATATATTGCTGTTCCTTCACTGTCACTCGGTCAAAATCCTGGAAATCCCCTCCTAAAGCCATTGTAGGTCTACCGAAAGGACATGGACTGCAGTGGTTCACGAGGCAGCTGGGAACATTCAATAAATGCTAGCCACTAGTGACACCCATGTCCCATGAGTGAATAAAAAGAAAGCTTTAGAGTTATGGGAGAGCAAACAGGAAAGTACAGTAGATCAAACCTACCACGATAAGAAGAATGGAAGAGGTCGAGGGGTGTGTAGTCAATTCTATTTATGCTTTACTTGGTATAGTTATACTTGAAGTGCCAATCCCAAAACCTGTCCAGGTGATACTCCCGTATATTGACATTTATAACCTGGTCTGATGCCTTCTGGTACATTGCTACCCATATCTAAAATGATAAAGGACCCAGGTAACATAGCAGACTTCTGTAAGCCACAAAACAGATCCGAAAAAAAACTGAAGACTCACCTTTAAAACCCTCTTCAGGCATACATACTGGGAAAAGAGAAAAGTTAATTGCGTGATTAAAAAACTTTTCAATGTCAGATTCTGAACAGAAATCATTCAATGACCAAACTTTATTAATGCCCCACCCTCCTCTCATTTATCTCTCCACGCTGCAGGCTCTCTGCCTCTATTCCTGATGAAGGGCTTTTGCTCGAAACGTTGATTTTCCTGCTCCTTGGCTGCTGCCTGACCTGCTGTGCTTTTCCAGCACCACTCTAATCTAGACTCTGGTTTCCAGCATCTGCAGCCCTTTTTTTTTAAAACCAAACTTTATCAACTATAAAACACGAAATTATCTTTGCATTCTTCACTTCTTTAGATGTTCAAAATTTCCACCTTTTATAGGTTAAAAATAAAATAATTACAGACCACATATTAAGGTAGATTGTTCAGCAGTAATTTGTAATAGAATTTATAAATTTACATTAATTCAAGAAAACCTTTCAAATTTCCTACCTTGCATTATATCATCCATTGCTGTATAATCAGCAAGTGGTTCATCAGCCTTAAGTACAAAAAATAATGGAAGATAATTTAACTGCTTGCACATTTCATACATTTTTAATGATCAAAGAAATCTGACCAAATCAAATCTGCTGAGAATCTTGAGATTTTCATAAAGATTCAAAATGAAAGAAACTTATATACAAATTATTAGCGGTACAGAAAACATATTTTTGTACTGCTGGTTTCAAACAGGACACTATAAACTAGTTAGTTTTACCTGGTTTGTGGTTAACCCCCTGGACTCTACAGTACAGAATGAAACTAGTAATCACTGGGAATATTAGGTTAGGAAGTTTATAAAAATTATTGCACTTGTATAAAGAAAGTGACTCCTCAGAGAAAAAATGCAGCAACAATTGGGATAAAATAAGGATGATTTCAGGTATGACTGCCACAACTTACCCAGGATCTGAGTTGGAACTCTTGTCATCTACATGTATAATTCTTTTTTTTATACAGATACTGTAGCAATGTCTGATAGCAATACTAAATTAAAGTTTGTGAGAAGATTTGTAGCTCGGGTGCTCGTTGTTGTGGTTATATTCGCCGAGCTGGGAATTTGTGTTGCAGACATTTCGTCCCGTCTAGGTGACATCCTCAGTGCTTGGGAGCTTCCTATGAAGCGCTTCTGTGATGTTTCCTCCGGCATTTATCGCGGTTTGTCTCTGCCGCTTCCGGTTGTCAGTTCCAGCTGTCCGCTGTAGTGGCCGGTATATTGGTTCCAGGTCGATGTGTTTGTTGATAGAATCTGTGGATGAGTGCCATGCCTCTAGGAATTCCCTGGCTGTTCTCGGTTTGGCTTGTCCTATAATAGTAGTGTTGTCCCAGTCGAACTCATGTTGCTTGTCATCCGTGCGTGTGGCTACTTAAGGATAGCTGGTCGTGTCCTTTCATGGCTAGTTGGCGTTCATGGATACGGATAGTTAGCTGTCTTCCTGTCTGTCCTATGTAGTGTTTTATGCAGTCCTTGCATGGGATTTTGTACACTATGTTGGTTTTGCTTATGCTGGGTCTCGGGTCCATTGTCCTGGTGAGTTGTCGTCGGAGAGTGGCTGTTGGTTTGTGTGCTGTGATGAATCCGAGTGATCGCAGTAGTCTGGCCGTCAGTTCAGAAACTGTCTTGATGTATGATAATCATTAACAATGATCCGTATCCATGAATGCCAACTAGCCACGAAAGGACACGACCAGCTATCCTTAGTAGCCACGCACGCGGCTGACAAGCAACATGAGTTAGACTGGGACAACACTACTATTATAGGACAAGCCACACAGAACAGCCAGCAAATCCCTAGAGGTATGGCCTTCATCCACAGATTCTATCAACAAACACATCGACCTGGACCCAATATACCGGCCACTGCAGTGGACAGCTGGAACTGACAACTGGAAGCGGCAGAGACAAACCACTATAAATGCCGGAGGAAACATCACAGAAGCGCTTCACAGGAGGCTCCCAAGCACTGAGGATGTCACCTAGACAGGGGACGAAACATCTGCAACACAAATTCCCAGCTCGGCGAACAGAACCACAACATACTAAATTAAAGCTATGGCTAATTGTACGTTAGCAAGAAAAGGAACATGCAGATTAACAGAATGGGCAGATGATATATTACAAAAAATGTGAATTGTACATTAAAAAAAATTAAATAATTCAACACTTGGATGTCTTAGGGTCATAGAGATCTACCATCATAGAAAAAGGCCCTTTGTTTTGACCAATGAACACTTAATGATCGAACTATTCAAATCCTATTTTGCAGCACTTGGAACATAGCACTGTATACCTTGGCAAAAAAAGTGCACATCTAAATATTTCTGAAATGTTGATTTTCTGCCTCTACTACTTTTACAAGCAAAGTTCCAGATTCTCACCACCCTCTGGGTAGAAAACAAAATTTCTCACGACCTTTCTAAATCTCCTGCCCTTTTCTGTAAATCTTTGCCCCATGGTCACCAAAGGGATAATTTTCCTTGAACATCTCAGTCGTGTCCCCATTCAGTCTCCTCTCCTCCACAGATAACAACCCCAGTCTGTCTAATCTCTCTCACAACTGAAAGTCTCAAGCACAGACATCCTGGTGACTCTCCTCTGCATCCTCTCCAGTCCTATCATATCCTCGAAATGTGGAATCCAGAACACCACACAATACTCTGGCTGTGGCTGAACCAATGTTTTATACAGTTCCAGCACAAACCTCCCTACTCTTAAACTCTGTTCTTCCAGTAATAAAGGCAGGTAACCCATATGTCCCCTTAACTAATTTATCTATCTGTCCTGATGTCTTAAGGGACTGGGTCTTGCACCAGGGTCCTACCGTTCATCATGTATTCCCTTTCCTTAACACTGCTGAGGAAAGGTTTGATAGTGTAGAGAGTTTTGTTTTATGGATTATATCTTATATCTATATAAATAAGACTAAGTCTTTATTTGGCACTTTGCTAGGTTTGACGCTGTATGAATATTCTATGAACTATGGAAAAAGTATAGAGTCACTAGAATTATGCAATGATGAGTGAAATGGTTATGAAAGACGAAATATAGGTGAAGGTGTACAACAATGAAATATTTCACATCAAAGTTTAATTGTCATTAATTGCTATAGACCATAAGACAAAGGAGCAGAAATTAGGCCATTCATCCCATTGAGTCTGCTCCAAAATTCAGTCAGTCAGTCACGGCTGAAAAGTTTCTCAACCCCATTCTCCCACTTTCTCCTTGTAACCTTGATCTTCAAGAACCTATCTATTTCAATCTTGAATATATTCAAGGACCTGGCTTCCACAGCCTTCTGTGGCAATGAACTCCATATACTGCTTCTGCTGGTTGGTAAGTCAGTACAAGAGAACATCAAGTCAAATTAAAGAGGGAAGCTTGGAGAATCATTTCGTAAGGCACACATTTACTACAAGGAGCAATTGAGACAGGCACTCTAATTATTCAAAAGAAATTAGAAGATTAGAGATGGATAAATACAAATGGATAAGGGGAAGACAGGGCAATTGAGTTGCTATAGATAGTGGAAGGGCTAGAATTATGGCCTTAATAACCCTCTATAGGCAGCAAATTCTATGATTCCACAACATTCAATTTCTGCAGCCCTGTTTGTGGTTTTACTCTAAAGAAAGTTTTCAGGGTCAAAAATAGTGCAAAATGTTGCCAACATACTGTCTTTAATAATTTATATTTTTTTAAATCATCTCGTTACTTGCTGTATTAAATCCTGAGTGATGGAGGGTGTTTTGAGACAAAACCTGGACACAGGTGGATGACTAGAAGACTAGAATGCTACCAAAATGTAATAGAATATAAATTTAACACACATTGAGAAATAAATCACTGAAATTCAGTTTGAGGTGAAACCACTACTAGTCAGTAAGGAAAATAAAATTTGATTCCATATTTATTAACACATTGCCACTAAATCATAGTTTTAACAACAAAAAGCAGTTAATACCATAGTACCAAAATAGCCAATTATTGAATAAAAAATACCTTTAACAGAATGACTGATTCTGGGATAATTCCCAGATTTCCCAGTGTTGCAGTGTCATCAGTTAGCATCCGTCCTTCCAGTGACAAATTTTGATCAAATGGTGCAACAGAAAAGGCATGCATGATCTGTAGAAGAGGTGAAAGTAAAGAACAATTTGAAATAAGGAATTTGTGATGTAAACAATCTGATCACCGTCATTGTAAGGATAGGACCCAATATACCGGCCACTGCAGCGGACTGACAACCGGAAGCGGCAGGTACAAATCACTATAAATGCTGGAGGAAACATCACAGAAGCGCTTCACGGGAGGCTCCCAAGCACTGAGGAGGTCACCTAGACAGGGGGCGAAATGTCTGCAACACAAATTCCCAGCTCGGCGAACAGAACCACAACATGAAGGCAAATTTCTGACTGCATAAACAACAATAGTTAGAGACTTCAACTACCTTCATATCAACTGGGACACAAACAAATGTGAAGAGTGTAGAGAGTATAAAATTCTTGATCTGTATTCAAGAGAACTATTTTAGTCAGTACAAAAGGCTAATGAGATACGGAAAGTACAGGAAGGAAGTAATAAAACAAATTAGGAAAGAGAGATTTTGAGAAAATATGCACATAAACAAAAACAAAAATCAAAGAAAACCCAAAGACGTTTCATTAGTTCATTAAGAGCAACAGATAACCAAGGGTGGACTCCATGGACACAGATAATGTAGACACGGTTCGTAATGAGTATTTTATCTCCGAATTCACAAAGAAAATGGTTGATGCAGGTGTTCTAAATAAAAAAGTGTATGAAATATTAAATAGAATAAGCATAATGCATGCAGAATTACTGGTGGTATTGACATATTTGAAAGTGGAGTTATATTCCAGGTGGTAAAAAGAAGCCAGGGAGCTTAGCAGTTGCTGCAAAGATCACTCTTCAATCCTCACTAGGTACAGGTGAAGACCAGAGTATTAGAGGGTGGTAAATGCTGCATCGTTGCTTTAAAAGAGTCAAGGATATAGGTAAAATAATTATAGGCTGATCAGTCTGACTTGATGAGGAGCATATTCTTAGAATATATCCATCATGGGACAGGCTCAACAAAGGCATGTATGGGCATTCCAGGAGGGTTGGCATTCAAACTGGAACTTCATTAATATGCATAATGATTTTGACCCCATTTACCAACCTCTCAGAAACAGAACCACAAGTGATATCACTCACAATAGACCAAAACACACAAATAGCAAGTGAGACAGAACACCAATGCTTCATCGGAGGCTCACTGGTGTTACCTAGCATGGTGACGAAACATCTGAGAACAAATCTACCAGCTTACAACCTGATCTTCTCCAAAATCGTATTATTAGAATAAATTATGAAGTCTCGTTAGGTGCATTAGTTAGAGGAAATGTGGGGGAATGAGTCTGGGTGGGATGCTCTTCAGAGGGTCGGTGTGGACTTGCTGGGCCAAATGGCAGGTTTCCACACAGTAGGGATTCTATGATGATAAACTATGATGTTAAAAAGGCATAGATGATTAATCAGGAATAGAGAATATGGTTTTATTGAAGGTTGTGTCTTACTAACTTTATTGACTTTTTTGAGGAAATAACAATGAGGATTAAAGAGCCAAGTGGAATGGATATTGTCTACACAGATTTTAGAAAGGAATCTGACAAGTTCCACAGGACAGACCGGTCAGTAAAGACCTTTGGAATATAGGAGCATTTGACATGTTGGATCCAAAACTGGTTTAATGATGACAGATAGAGAAGGTGAAGAGACAAATACAATGTTTTCCTTTATTGGGTTAAGTGTTGAATACAAAAGCAGGAATGTAATGCTAGAAATATATTGGACACTGATTAGACCACAGCTAGACAGTTCTGTTATCACATTAAAGGAAGGACATAATTACTCTAGAGAGAATACAAAAGGGAGTTACAGAATATTTCCAAGTCCTGAAATGGCAGCTATGAATTAAGTTTGGAATTTTAAAAAATTCACTTAGTGGGAGATATGCATCATTGGCCAGGCCAGCATTTATTGCCTGCCCTAGTTGCCCTTTGAGAAGGTGGACTCACAATGCACTTAGGGAGAAAGTTCCAGCATTTTGACCCAGCAACAATGAAGGAATGGTGATATATTTCCAAGTCAGAATGGCGATTGGCTTGGAGGGGAATTTAAAGGTGGTGGTGTTCCCATGTATTTGCTGCCCTTGTCCTTCTCAAATGAAGTGGTCATGGGCGAAGTCTACACATTGGAACAGAAGGAGTTGTAATTGAGGTGTACACAATTTTGAGGGGCCTAGATAGGGGACACAGATACGATCTGTTTCCCCTGGATGAGACGTCAGTTACTACAAGGCACAAATTTAAGTTGATTGTAAAAACATTAGAAAGGACAGGAGGTAAAGATGTTTTACCCAGAAGGCAATGAGTATCTGGATTTTTCTGCTAGTGTGACAGTGGAGGAAAACACCCTCAACTTGTTTAAAAGGGACCTGGGTTTGAACCTGACATGCTGTGACCTGCAGGCTAGGTGCTGAAACATGGGATTTGAAATTGGGGGGTGGGGGGGGTGGTGGCGGTCAACCTCATTTTCCCCTTCTTTCAGCCACACAGACAACGGGTTTTCTGTGCATAACTTCGATAGTTTACGATTATGCCTCCAAAATTTAATTCCTAACATTATCTTACTTTACGTGACACCTTTGCTTCAGGAACTGGGACATCAGCAGCAATTATTTTACCAGAAAGCACATACTACTGGTGTATCCATCAGTTTATCAGGCCATACACAGAAGTAAAAACATGTCAAGGTCTGTGTACTTTTTCATCCTCTAAGCTCAGTATGGAGGTATTCTTTCAGCACAGATTGTGTTGGCACACAGAAAACAACTATTTCTGACCATCAAAGGCATTCAATGATTAAATCATCCCTATTTGGGCGGCACGGTGGCACAGTGGTTAGCACTGCTGCCTCACAGCGCCTGAGACCCGGGTTCAGTTCCTGACTCAGGCGACTGACTGTGTGGAGTTTGCACGTTCTCCCCGTGTCAGCGTGGGTTTCCTCCGGGTGCTCCGGTTTCCTCCCACAGTCCAAAGATGTGCGGGTCAGGTGAATTGGCCATGCTAAATTGCCCGTAGTGTTAGGTAAGACGTAAATGTAGGGATATGGGTGGGTTTCGCTTCGGCGGGTCGGTGTGGACTTGTTGGGCCGAAGGGCCTGTTTCCACACTGTAAGTCTAATCTAATCTAATTAGCCCTCAAGTGCAGTGAGAATGAAGTTGCTCCCAATAATACCACTAACCTGCACAGGATTCAGAAAATTCACAAACTGAATTTTATTTTTAGTTATATTTAGTGAATTCCCTGTTTACAGTACTGAACCTTTCTGTATGGTGACAGCTATGTATTCTGCTTTGCTGCCCCCTAAAAACACAATGACAGTAAAAAAAAGTATGTGTAACTCCAAATTTTAGAGATCATGAAATAATTGATCGAATAAACTGCTTATTTTGATGGATAGGAATGTCATTAATTGACTTTTTTTAAAAACATACCTGAATGGCTTTTCCCCCCAGCTGTATTTTCATTTACAATAGTTAATTTCAATAGTTCTACACGTACACCACAAAACAAATATCAGTAACAGATCTGATAGTTGCATAAACAGAAAATGTAATTGAAACAAAGGTGTAATTTGCCTAAAACAATAGCTTACCTGAATTTTCAACTCTTTGAGAGTCTGATTCGCTGACACAATGAGCTCCTTTTCTCCACGAACTCTATGCCGTGTGCTACGTCGAATTCCCTGTTTATAGTATGTGCTGCTGTTACCTCCACCAATACAAGGGTGTGTCAGCTTCCGTCGTTTCGCTCCATTACTCTGAAAGCAGAAGGTTTGACATCTACTTTTGCTTTTGACCACAAAGTGGAGAAACTTGATCTATTAACTTCTGCATTGAATTAGCATGGAACATGGAGGACATTTTAAGTTTATCGACTATAAATTACATCATTATTTAATTCATTATAAATACGAAACAAGATGCTCATGGATTAGCTACCTTACATCTAGAATACATAGTTTTGCCTACACCTCATTTGTTACTTCCTTTAGAAAAATTGTTTATTTGTAATACTTTCAAAGGTCCTGATGAAAAATTATATCTGAAACTTCACTGATGGTTCACAAGTGCTGACTGATCAGCTGACATTTTCTGTTTTTGAATCAGATTTCCAACATTTGAATTTTTTTTTAAATTTGATCTGTTGAGAACAGATGTTCTTTGTGCAACATCCTATTTTCCACTCCTTAACATGTCGGAGGAAGCAGGGGCTACAACAACATCATCAGCAAGAGTCAACTCTGCAAACTTATGCAGAGAGGAGAACAGATGGCAGGTCTATAGAGTATCATTGAGCTGAATTGTTCAGCACATCACAGGAACATTAAGAGCTTGTTTATATGACTGTATGGCTAATCAACACTTAATACTGAATCACAATCTGTGTGGTGAGTGGACCTTGCCTAATGCCAACTAGAATCAGGTTACTCTGAAGGGGTTGCTGTGGGTGGCTGTAACACCATGTTCAGTTGTCAACTTGAAATTCCAGCATTAATTTCTTTTCATGCACAGAGGCACTGACTCCCAGAGCCAGTCATGAGATGGAGGTAAACATAGTAGTTTGGACAAATTGTGCAACAATGCTAACCAACCTCTTATTAGGAGTGCACCAGTTTATTCAGAAAAATTGGACGGTGCTTGAAGACCACATACAAATGCCATTGGCAGAAGACACAAATTCTAATATCTGAAAAAAATGTCATAAATGAACAGTGCAACCAAAATAATCTGACCTCAATCATGTAACACAACATAACTAGATATTAATGAAAAGTAAGTTGGCTTCAGTTGCAGCAAAGGTTATGAAAGGCAGTTATGGCAATCACAAACTGTCCCTCCAATGTTCCAGCTAAATGCTTTACTATAAACTATTAATTCAGAAATAAATTACACTGTTAGAAGACTCCTTCCGACCACTCATTTGCAAGGTATCTTTTAAATAAAAGGAAACATCATACTACCTGGTTAAAGTCAGGATCCTTCTCTCCTTCTACTTTGCATTCCTCTCTCTCCTCCTCTGCCTCTGAACCACTTAAATTTAGCTCTGGTGCACCTTCTTTCATCACCTGAGAAATAAAGGAATGATGTGTAATATACAGAATAATCAGCTTGTAACAAGGCAAACACAGCTATACTTCCGCCAAGTAACATTATTTTACACTGAATAAATGTTATAATGTAAACTAATTTACAGTCTTTCATTCTTTTAACTCCATTTTACAACCACAACTCCAAGTATATCATGAAAGGAGTCCAACTTATTAAAAAAAACTACATCTTTAGTTTGTACAGGAAATGTAATCCTCAGATAAGTTTAGGAGATTCTGCTGAAAGACTGAGCAGTGAGGAGTTACACTGATCAGCAGAACCCCAAGACAACAACTTCAGAATTGCTCCCTGAGACATGGGCAAACTGGCATAAGGTAAATGAAATGAAGGAGTTAAATGCGTGCCTCAAAGATTAGTGTGGATATGGACCAAAAATTGATATATCCGAGTTCATTCATAGATCAGCCATGATCTCTCAGAATGGAACAACAGGTTTGAGAGGCTGAATTGCCTATTCCTGCTCCTAATGAGTTCTGGTTGAGGGGATACACTGCAAAAGATACAGCAGTGTTGCAGGATAGCTGTTTAGGTAAAGATATCCAGAGTCTTACAGGAAAGTTCACAATGTGTATAAACTTTAAAAAAGCAGCACATAGGGTCAAAGGAGGTAAAAAGTGGTATAAAGACAAAATTAGTAGCTCTTTACTTGAATGCACTCAGTATTCAGAACAAAATTAAACAGCACAAATATAGGTTAATGGTTATGATCTTAGAGCCATTATGGAAATATGGTTACAAGGCAACCAAAGTTAGCCAAATTAACCCTAAATGTTTCAGGAGAATTGACTTTCTGCAAAGACAGGCAGGAAAGAAAAGGAGCTGGGTGGCTTTGTTAGAGAATGAGGAGGTGGACGTGTGATCTTGGGACAGGAAGATGAAGAATCCACGAGTGGCTTTAAGAAATAATAGGAGCAAGATGATATTGAGGAGCGTTGTATACAGGCCCCTCGCATTAATTATACCATAAGATAGAGAATAAATCAGGTGATAATGAGGGCATGCAAGACACACAGTCATCATTAAATCAGACTTGACTTTAACTTTCAAACAGACTGAGAAATTCAAATTGGCAATGCCAACCACGAGAAAGAATTCATACAGTGTACTTGGAACAAGTTCCTAGAATATGTGTTGAGAGTCCAACCAGAGATCAGGCTATTTTTGATCTGGCAAGTGTAATGAGACAAATTTAATAAATAATTTCTGAACAAAAGATCTCCTAGGAAACAGTGACCATAACATGGTCGAATTAAGCGTTCAGTTTGGGAGCAAGAAACTTGTCAGAAACATTGTTATATTTGAGTAAGGGTAATGATAAAGGAATGAGAGTAGAGTTGGCTGGCATGGATTAAGAAAGGAAAGGAAAGAAAAGATGATTGAGGAACAACGATAATCGTTTATGCAAAGATATATAGTACTGAGGAAGGAGGATTCTAGCAAAGGGATAAACTGATCATAGTTAACAACTTAAGGCTGGTATCAACTTGGAGGAAACGAAACATACAATATAGCAAAGATTAAAGGACTGTCAGAGGAATGAGAAAGTATTGTTAAAACAAAAGATTACCAAAAAAAAGGTAAATTAGCAAATAATTCAAAAACAGACTAACAGATTCTTTAAATATATGAAAAAGAAGAGACGGACCAAAGTGAACATAATCCCGAGAGTGTGAGGCTGAGGAAATAATAATGAGGAATCAAAAACTGGGTGATCAGTTGAATAAATACTTTCAATCAGTCTCTACAGTAAAAGACATTAATAACATTCCAAACGTTGGGAGATAAATGAATACTGTAACCATCATTAGAGAAAAAGGTACCAGGGAAATGAATGGGACTGTAGGCTGACAAGTCCCCCTGAACTGATGGGACATTCTGAGATATTAATGGAAATAATCACAGAGATAGTGGATGCACTGGGGAAATGCAAAGGGAAAATTAATGATATAAAGATCTTTAGATTCTGGAAAGGATTGGAAAACTGTCAGTCAATGTAACTAACACCCACAGTCACAAAGTGACAAAAACAATGGTAACTATGCTCCAGTTAACTTAATATCTGCCATTGGGAAAAATGTTATTTTCTTATGAAGGATGTAATCGCAGGGCATTTAGAAATACATAATATAATCAAGCAGAGTCACCATGCTTTGGAAGTTGAGCTCTAAGTCCCACTAATTTCTTCAGTATTATTTATTCCTTAATGCTAATTTCTTTATTTACCTCACATTCACTAGACTTTTGGTTTCCCAGCCATATTTCAGTATGTTATTTGTGTTTCCTCGTGCAAAGGCTAGCACAAAATATGTAACATCTATGCCATTTACTTATTTTTTTTAACCCCTGTCGCTGCCTCAAAGAGGCTTAAATTTACCTTTGCTAACATTTTTTTTAAAATGCCATAAAGTCTTCTGCAGTCTGTTTTTATCCCGCTGGCTAGTTAACTCTATTTCTGATATCCTGAGCTTTGACTTTTTTTGTTTGCTGAATTCTAAAATCCTCCTAAAACTCAGACTATCTACTTTTTTGGGGAAGATTAAATGGCCCTTCATCCAATTTTTAAACCTTCTTGCTAGCCACATGTAAACCAGCATGGCAGCAATACATGATAAGTGATCACACAAAAAATGTGATGATTTAACGAGATATTATACAAGGGTACATCATACTTTATGTTAAATGCTGTGTTTTAAAATATAATTTATATAGGAATAGCATTTATAAAACAAATCGTCGTACCTTGATACTCTCCACTACCTTTCGGATATAGATAGTGGCCTGTGTGTACTCTCTTAAATCTCGCTGCTGTTGACAAAGTAAACCTTCCCGACACTCTCCACAAAGATCTAGACATTAAAAATTAAACTTTACAATCTTTTGTTTTATAAAAATTCAATTGGTGTGTCAATCATATAAAGATTGCTTTACCAGCCCTATCCCAGTTGGTACTCTGACCATTTGTCCACACCGACCATTGGTTGGCATCTTTTCTCATGGCTTTGCAATTTCAGCAAACAGCGCAAAATGAAGCCTCGTGGAGTTTCAGGGCTAGCTTTCTTCAAATGTAGAGCATTCTTGATTTTTTCCAGTGCCACATTCACTTAAATACATTTCAACTTGTCACCCCACTTGTAGCGAACAAGGTGGACATGATGTTATCACCAGCTGTGTCAAGGCACATCCATTATTAAACAGGAGCCTCAAACAAGTCTTAGGATCATTATTTGCATATGCAAAAAACCTTCAGGTGTTTCAGGTGTTAGCTGAGAACAAAAATCTTTTTCCCTCGCCCACAATGATAAGGGAGCACACCTTAGTAAAATGTGTGCACGTTTCTTGGCTGCCATATTGTGGCATCGGTAGTCCTTCAGCAACCAAATCTCTGCACAGTCCATTTCAAAGTCTGTGCTGACTTAGTTCTTGATTACTTTCACATTCCTTATTGTTTGTCGAGCACTATTCGACTACACTTGGTATCATTGTAAAAATCTTGTAATCGAGTGCAAGGAACAAAATCAACTTAAAACGTATGGTTCAGTAACTTGTTAATAATGGCAGAAATTCTTGGTACGTAACAGAGATGGATTCAATTGCTGCTTTGTTAAATTAACAAAGAATCTCACCAACTTGATTTTATTTCTGTGCCTCAATGTAATGAATGTGGGACGTGGGGAAGTAAGCGTGGCTACATTATGCTTTGACCTCAACTTTCATATAGGTAATAGATTGGGTTTGGCTGAATGGGGTTACATATCAGGTTGATAAGGGATCTGAGCAAACATCACTCTACAAGCAGCACAGAACATGACTTGTGACCATATACAAGAATATACAGCATATCACCAATTTCACAGATACCCAATTGGGATACAAGCAGAACTTCACCTGCACCACGGGTTTTAAACATAAGAGTAAAAAGCGTGCAATTGCAAAGATTTCAATTGTGATGGGAATGATCAAATTAATAGATTTTTGCAACTAGTATTTGAAAATTCTTCACAAAGTAGAGACTAGAAAAAGCAGCAATGCTTTCGAGGATAAAGTAATTGACATTAACAGCAGAACTGTAACAAATCAAAGGAAGACACTCCTTTCTGTCAAAACTCACACTGGAACCATGCTTACCAGGACTGGTGGTATATTCCAGTTGGACAGTGCCATTTTCTCCAGTGCTCATCAGTCGAATAACTTTAATCGTATTATCAACGACAAATAATTTGTGGATGATTTCCCATTCACTTGGCCATAAAAGAGCTACACTGTGCAAAGGAAGATACAGGTTATTGAATGCTGAAAGAATGTTGAGTGTTTATTTAAACAAAACCACAAACACAAAAGCTAAGAGGGTCAATACTACACTTCAAAAAACAGCACAAATATTAGAGACCATGAGCCAAACACGAAATAAAACAGTTATTTACACGAAGATGCACACTTATCCTTAGTTTGATAGGTTTGATTGTGCTGCAGTAATTTAAACTAAACAGATTTATTTGATCAGTTTTCTCCAGTCTTAATCTTTCAATCCATCTAAGTCACTATTATCACAAAACTTTAAAAGAGTAGCCATAGATATCTCCATCAAAAGTAATTAATTTCTTGTTGCAGGCAGCATGTTTGCCACCATTTTTAAAGGCGTTAAGCAGCCCCAAGCAAATAAAAACTGCCATAAGTGCATGGTAAAAGTTGCCAAGTTCACCATCTCCGAAACAATATGCAATGCAGATCGAAGTCCCATATTATTTTAGTCTCAATTTGTGACAGGCTTCCAGTTACAGGAGTACGTACCAACATTTTGGTTACTCAGTTAATATGAAAAGCAGCTAACCTTTAAAACAACGACTAAAGGACAGATTAGGCCATCTTTGAAGGAGAACAATGATAGACTCATATTTTTGTACATGTAGACTGATTAGATAAGGTCGGAGGGAAGTCAGCTATAGGAAGTAACATCTGTCATTCAACATCACAAAGATAGGCCTGACAACTTGCTGACAATATACTGCCTTGAAGATTGTCAAATGCCTTATTCAAAAATAGATATTGGGGCAAGTGCGGTAGATCTTAAGTAGCATCTTTCAGAAAGAAACAGAAGAAACAAGACAGCGAGGTCTTTGGAGGGAATTCCAGAGCTTTAGCTTTGGCAGCTGAAAGCAAGATCACTGTGAACTGATTAAAATTGGGAAATACAAGAGAACCCAGAATTAAATGCAGGCATCTTAAAAGGTTTGACATTGGAGGTTACAGAATGGGGAGTATCAGGGGTTTGAAAACAAGAATGAGAATTTTAAAAATGAGGCATTTCCACTGAAGAAATCATGAAGCTGCTGAAGGTTATGGTCCAAAATCCCAAAATAAATTGTTTATATCCCTGTACTAATAAGATTTTATCCCATTAAAATATCTTCTGACTATTTGATCCAATGAATTGCAAGCACCTATATCAACACGGTTAAATTCAGAAGCTATCACAGAGAGAAACCTCTATTAGTTCACTAGAATAATTCCTGGGATTTGGAATTTTCCAAAGAGGAGAGACTGGGGAGCCTGTGCCTGTATTGTCTAATGTTTAGGAAAATGAGAGGTGATCTCATAGAAGCATACAATATTTTTTTAGAAAGTTGAGTAGATATAGAAAGGATGTTTTTCCTGGTGTCTTTGAAATTCTTTACCTTAGAGGGCTGCGGAGCTCAATTATTGAATAAGATTAGACTTACAGTGTGGAAACAGGCCCTTCGACCCAACAAGTCCACACCGACCCGCCGAAGCGCAACCCACCCATACCCCTACATTTACCCCTTACCTAACACTACGGGCAATTTAGCTTGGCCAATTCACCTGACCCGCACATCTTTGGACAGTGGGAGGAAACCGGAGCACCCGGAGGAAACCCACGCAGACATGGGGAGAACGTGCAAACTCCACACAGTCAGTCGCCTGATTCGGGAATTGAACCCGGGTCTCAGGCGCTGTGAGGCAGCAGTGCTAACCACTGTGAGGCAGCAGTGCTAACCACTGTGCCACCGTGCCGCCCAAGTTTGATTGATAGATTTCTAATTAATTACTAATGACCTGGGATATGGGGATAACATAGGAATATGGCATTAAGGTGGATGAACAGCCATAACCTACAACAGCAAAGCCGGTTGGGAAAGCAGACTGGCCCTAGTAGCTAGATCTAGTTGAAGTTTCTGGCATGCTGCGGACAATGTTGTTAGTTGTGAAAGCATAACACACCACTTTTAAAAAAGGCTGGCTTATAATTGAATTGTCTCTTGGCAGTCCAGAACTTGAACATGACGGAAGAGAGAAGCAAGTTGCCAAATCTTTAAGCTTATGCTCATCTGGACAAACTCAAGAATTCCAAATTTCAAACAATTACAACAATCTATACAGCAGGGACAAGTCAACTCTAACTGGACAAGGCACTGCCTTGAAGAAAGCCAAAGGATGGGAAGGGTTTCCAGATTTCTATTATCACATGTGGAAAAAAATTGCTTCGTGATTTTACTCCTGAATCATTGAAAACTAATTTTATGTCCCCTTGATGTTGATCTTCAGACCAGAAAAAATAATTTCTCCTAGAAAAGTCATTTATATTGTGGTTCTTCTATATCCTGTTTAATGAGTTTAAATATTCTTGCTTTTATCTCAGGCAACAGTATGTATAATTTCTGTTAAACCAGATCAACTTTTTTTTTTTAACATTTTGAAAGACTCAAAGAACTCATCAATCCCCTAAAGTTAAGGAAATACAAGCCAGGTTCATGCAACTGGACTTTTAAGTTATTCGTGTAAGTCCCACTGCTGCCTCACAGCGCCTGTAGATCCGGGTTCAATTCCCGACTCAGGCGATTGACTGTGTGGAGTTTGCATGTTCTCCCCGTGTCTGCGTGGGTTTCCTCC
Source organism: Hemiscyllium ocellatum (assembly GCF_020745735.1). Classification (NCBI taxonomy): domain Eukaryota; kingdom Metazoa; phylum Chordata; class Chondrichthyes; order Orectolobiformes; family Hemiscylliidae; genus Hemiscyllium; species Hemiscyllium ocellatum. The sequence goes on from NC_083437.1 coordinate 6,507,765, forward strand.
GGGTGCTCCGGTTTCCTCCCACAGTCACAAAGATGTGCGGGTCAGGTGAATTGGCCAAGCTAAATTGCCCGTAGTGTTAGGTAAGGGGTAAATGTAGGGGTATGGGTGGGTTGCGCTTCGGCGGGTCGGTGTGGACTTGTTGGGCCGAAGGGCCTGTTTCCACACTGTAAGTCTAATCTGTAAAAAAAAATGATTCTGTCAATCTGCACTGGATCCCTCATAGGAGAGTAGGTTCTGCCAGAGGCAGTAACGACTGAATAGAGTTTCTCCGATAGGGCTGAATGAAGGCTGAATAAAATCAAAGCATTGTCGTGGTTCTGTTCGCCAAGCTGGGAATTTGTGTTGCAGAAGTTTCGTCCCCTGTCTAGGTGACATCCTCAGTGCTTGGGAGCCTCCTGTGACGCGCTTCTGTGATGTTTACTCCGGCATTTGTAGTGGTTTGAATCTGCCGCTTCTGGTTGTTAGTTCCAGCTGTCCGCTGCAGTGGCCGGTATATTGGGCCCAGGTTGATGTACTTATTGATTCAACCAGTAAGCATATCGATCTGGACCCAATATACCGGCCACTGCAGCGGACAGCTGGAACTGACAACCGGAAGCGGCAGATACAAATCACTATAAATGCCGGAAGAAACATCACAGAAGCGTGTCACAGGAGGCTCCCAAGCACTGAGGGTGTCACCTAGACAAGGGACTAAACGTCTGCAACACAAATTCCCAGCTTGGCAAACAGAACCACAAAACGAGCACCCGAACTACAAATCTTCTCCCAAACTTTGAAAATCAAAGCATAGCTTGTTTTGTACCCCACTTCCCTTCAAATCCTCTTCCACCTGATAGCAGCAACATCTTTCTTTACTTCTGGAGATTGAATTACTATAGAACATGACTCGTAATCCTAATTTCAATTAAACATGTTACCGAAGGAAATGAAATGATTATCTGTCATCAGTACTTAAATAGTTGCCTAAAAAAGGGATTATAAATACTTAAGTCTTTGTAGGCAAGCATTAAGAAGAAGGATGGAATAAGACTCACTGTTTTGAATCCTCTTTGGTCATTGACTCTGCTGTAAACATGAGACCTCCGTGTGGACAGAGAAGTGCATTGTTACCCACAGATGATACAGGACTGCATTTCGTTGGCTTCCTTCAGAAAACAGAATCAAATGAATGCACAGAGGAGGGATTTACAGGGATGCAACATATTCAACATCAATGTTGATCCTCTTGCTCTTAGAGTGAGCCTATTTGCCCTCTGAATTAAAACATTACTAAATGGTAGATATTATTCTAAAAATCTACATTCAGTTAGCACCTTGAAGTGAAGTGATTTTCCTGTGATAGGTATTGCGCCGCCTGGTTTAAAACCTTGTTATGCATTTATATGCTCTGTTCTTCCAGTGCAGCATCACTAAGGACGTCAGGTCTGCTGCTGGGTCAAACACCTTCCAACTGAATCATAACTTTGTTACAACTCAACACTGGAAAGCTGAAGCCATTCTGCTCATTTCCCACCAACAGTAATGTACCTCTGGTGCATATTCCATCAAACAGTGAAAGGACTGGAAAAATATTCCGTGATAGGATTTGGTTAACAATTAATTTTAAGTACCACTGTGGACAACCAAGTTTGGCTATAAACTTATTTGTTTATTAGTACTTAATTATGCATGCGAACGTACTCAAAGTTTCCCATAAAGTCTTTTTTTTTGAGAATGTAGCGTAACTTCCACATACTAGTGAAATGTCCATCATTCAAACAGATACAAAAACAACTTTGCAATTGTTTTGGTGCCTTGCCAGTTACTCACTGCTTGTGCGATGCACATAGGGCCTATTCTGGAATTTTAACATTGCTGCTTCTTTTGGAAGGAGCAATGAAGGGACCTTACTGATGCAGTGAGGATTTGAGCACATAAAACAGACAACTTTCCCAATACCAAGTTACAAAGAGGTACTTAAGGAAGAAGTATGTGAACGCGAACTACCATAAAAAAAACTTACTGCAATTTTCAAATAATTATAATAATAATATAAATGATAATTATAAGTCTGGAACAACAATCACCATACTAAGTACTTAAAAAGTAAAACAAAATGTTTTCAAAATTAGCTTGACAATTGAAGTAACAATCAATTTATGACAACAGAAAGTGTACAAATATGCTATCCTCAAATAAAGCCCAATATGCATCAGTAACCAATATGGAGGGATACCTGTATTTTCTCTTTGTGATTCTAAATTCTGCAATTGAGGCAATATTCTGGGGGCATTTTATCATTTAATGTTGAGTTGATCAAATAGTATTCCATCTTCAAAAAGCCAAAATTCAAAATATGATTGTGCACCAACCAAACCATAAATTATTTTCCTGTCCACTCCTAAACCATTGTGAACAGCAGTCCTAAACTTCAGATGACCATTTGGAACAGCCAAAGCATAAATAAATAATACAGCAAAAATATACAAAAATAAAACAGAAACAAAACAAAACATCACCTGATAAACTTCTTCCACTCTTCGACAAAAAACTGGGAAACAACATAAAGAACATCTGTCTCCTGGAAAACATGTATTACGATATTGTCAGTAAAACTCTACAAGATTATGCAACTGAAGTCAGTCAATCAGTCTAGTATACCGCAACCTGCAGAGAGGCTTACTTCAGAAGAAATGCTGAGTTATAACACATATTTTACATCTCTTAATTTTCTTTGACAAGATACTTCAACCACTCAATGTTATAGTTAATATCACTGTTACTTTGACAGCTTGCTATCATCCTAGTTAAACGTAATATATTAGTTCTCCATATTAATAGAACTCAGCTCACTTTGCTATTCTGAGTGCGGCTAAGCAATGTCCAGTGCTTCCATTCAAGAAGAAAAATTAGCAAAGTTCGTGCAAAATGTTCCTGTGTACAAAATATCAAGACAGTAACACCGGGTAACCTGGGAATAAGTAATGTACCAACAACCCTTTCCACTTGTTTTCTTGTCCCCTTTTTAATTAAGCTTGTAATAATCCATCAGTGATCCAAACCCAATGTTCTACCCATCATCTTTGTCAAAATTCCAGGCTTCCTCTTCATAGTACTGCTAAATCCTAGCGTGATATCAGGTATCATGGCAACTTGTATGCTCGGAGGTTACCAATATTACTGTTGGCATCAGCTATATTTGTCTGCCCGTCAATGACTATCCTAACATGCCAACCCCAACCTCCACTCCAGAAGAAGCACATCTCTTTGCATCCCATATTTCACAATCAGTCCAGGTAACTCATTCACATTATGGGCGGCACGGTGGCACAGTGGTTAGCACTGCTGCCTCACAGCGCCTGAAGACCCGGGTTCAATTCCCGACTCAGGCGACTGACTGTGTGGAGTTTGCACGTTCTCCCCGTGTCTGCGTGGGTTTCCTCCGGGTGCTCCGGTTTCCTCCCACAGTCCAAAGATGTGCGGGTCAGGTGAATTGGCCATGCTAAATTGCCCATAGTGTTAGGTAAGGGGTAATGTAGGGGTATGGGTGGGTTTCGCTTCGGCGGGTCGGTGTGGACTTGTTGGGCCGAAGGGCCTGTTTCCACACTGTAAGTCTAATCTAATTATCTTTTGCTCAAAGGAAATGGTATCAGGTTACCATTCACTTAATTTTTAAATTTTCTGCTCTTGATCTTTGAATCCTATGCTACAATGTGCAGTACGTCTCAATCAACCTTCTCAATTTCAATAGTTCAAACAATGTGGCAAGCCTGTCTCCTTCAAACAGAACCAGCCCATCTTTCAATACCATTCCTCACAAGAACTTTCAAACCCTTTAGGAGGTGAAAGGCTCTACTTCAACCACATTTCAGACCCTGCATTTTATGGCAACCAAGGGTTAATTTTGAGAGCAAGATCTAAGTTAAAATCTCACTCCCCGATATGAAAAATGAACATATCCAGTTTAGTGCAGTGCTTGAAGATTTTCATAAAGTAATCGTTCATTCTACTATTTTAAGAAAAGTCTTGCACCTTTCACAACTATACAGCCAAGTAGCTGAACAGTCCATCTTCCGCAACTACACTGGCACCACCCCCCACCTTTTCCTCCGCTACATCGATGACTGTATCGGCGCTGCCTCGTGCTCCCACGAGGAGGTTGAACAGTTCATCAACTTTACTAACACCTTCCATCCCGACCTGAAATTCACCTGGACTGTCTCAGACTCCTCCCTCCCCTTCCTAGACCTTTCCATTTCTATCTCGGGCAACCGACTCAACACAGACATCTATTATAAACCAACTGACTCCCACAGCTACCTGGACTACACCTCCTCCCACCCTGCCCCCTGTAAAAACGCCATCCCATATTCCCAATTCCTTCGTCTCCGCCGCATCTGCTCCCAGGAGGACCAATTCCAACACCGCACAGCCCAGATGGCCTCCTTCTTCAAGGACCGCAAATTCCCCCCAGACGTGATCGACGATGCCCTCCACCGCATCTCCTCCACTTCCCGCTCCTCCGCCCTTGAGCCCCACCCCTCCAACCGCTACCAAGACAGAACCCCACTGGTTCTCACCTACCACCCCACCAACCTCCGCATACAACGTATCATCCGCCGCCATTTCCGCCACCTCCAAACGGACCCCATCACCAAGGATATATTTCCCTCCCCTCCCCTATCAGCGTTCCGCAAGGACCACTCCCTTCGTGACTCCCTCGTCAGATCCACACCCCCCACCAACCCAACCTCCACCCCCGGCACCTTCCCCTGCAACCGCAGGAAATGTAAAACTTGCGTCCACACCTCCTCCCTCACTTCCCTCCAAGGCCCCAAGGGATCCTTCCATATCCGCCACAAGTTCACCTGTACCTCCACACACATCATCTATTGCATCCGCTGCACCCGATGTGGCCTCCTCTATATTGGGGAGACAGGCCGCTTACTTGCGGAACGCTTCAGAGAACACCTCCGGGCCGCCCGAACCAACCAACCCAATCACCCCGTGGCTCAACACTTAACTCTCCCTCCCACTCCACCGAGGACATGCAGGTCCTTGGACTCCTCCACCGGCAGAACACAACAACACGACGGCTGGAGGAGGAGCGCCTCATCTTCCGCCTGGGAACCCTCCAACCACAAGGTATGAATTCAGATTTCTCCAGTTTCCTCATTTCCCCTCCCCCCACCTTGTCTCAGTCGGTTCCCTCAACTCAGCACCGCCCTCCTAACCTGCAATCCTCTTCCTGACCTCTCCGCCCCCACCCCACTCCGGCCTATCACCCTCACCTTGACCTCCTTCCACCTATCCCACCTCCATCGCCCCTCCCCCTAGTCCCTCCTCCCTACCTTTTATCTTAGCCTGCTTGGCTCTCTCTCTTATTCCTGATGAAGGGCTTATGCTCGAAACGTCGAATTCTCTATTCCTGAGATGCTGCCTGGCCTGCTGTGCTTTGACCAGCAACACATTTGCAGCTGTGATCTCCAGCATCTGCAGACCTCATTTTTTACTAGCTTAAAATATAGTCATTGCTGTAAGCATTGTTATTAAACACATGGCTGCCAACTTATCCATAACAAGATACCACTAACACTAATGACATAATGACAAGATAATCTCTTTATGTTGTTTGATGGATAAACATTAGCCAAGGAAATCTCCTGTTCTACAAACAGCTGATGTGAACTTGCATATCCACTGGTCAACAGCTGGGGCAGAATTAAGTCTTCCACATTAAGGAGAAAAGAGAAGAAGAAAGAGGTATGTCAGAAACTGATTCAATATCAAGTCTTAATGGAGTTACTGCAGGATGCACCCAAAGTGGAAGTTAGCATTTCACACGTTTGGATACAATTACAGAGACAGCCAAATAACATATAGATTCTTAGCAGAAGGATATGGGGCTAGGGCAAAATGAGGAGGGTGGAGGAGGAATGCTTCCCACTAGATTTACCATTCTGTGTTATGATACAGAGAACTATTAGGTTCAGTTGAGTAAAAAGATATGGATTTAGGCCTATTTCATTTTTTGGATGCAAGCGGGTGGGAGAGATGTACTACTGGATTGCCTTGAAGCTGCTGCTGCAGTTAAAATTGCCGCAATCACCTCCCTGGAAAGGCCACTGATTTCCAAGGTTTGTCTAATATCAATCATTTCTCATAAAACCTAGCTCCAGTGATAAATGGAGAAAAGCATACTCCCTCAGAGTATCTGCAATGTTAGGAAAGACTGGGAAGATTATGCTATTAAAATTATTGTATTAAAATAGATTTCCCATCAGCCAACACTATGCTATTTAATCTAATCATAAAAGGGAAAAAGGTGCAAGCAAATACAAATAGGGCCAGAGAGCTGAAAAAAACACTTCATGTGGTAGAATGACTAGTAATTTAAGAGAAAGTCCATTTCTTTGAAAGAGGGACAGGGACGATAAAGGCAAAGATAGGATATTACACTGGAAGGAAAGCGAATGGTTTGGATTCTGATGCCCCTTCCTGCATGTTATGAGGACTCCTCTGAGTGCCCACCATCATAATGCTCCACGTAGTTCTGCATCTAACTAAGGAAAGCATTTGCATCAAACCGATCAAAGTTCAGCCTTTGCTAAGTGAAATAAGGAACATAATAGGCTCCAACTGTTCAAAATCATGACCTAGCTTTGTTCCTGATTTGTCAGGAAATAAAAACATTTCTGATACCTTATGTCACCTTAGTCTCGTGGATGCATGTGCCTCATTGTAGTGCTGGCATTCATGGTTACTCTCAGAACTATCCCTACAGTAGGGCAAAATAGGGTAACCACTGGCCTCTGTTGACAGCCCATGTTGAGACCATGGTCATCTGTGAGGACCTAAAAGCCAGGTAGATTAGATTAAATTAGATTCCCTACAGTGCGGAAACAGGCCCTTTGGCCCAAGTCCACACCGACCATCTGAAAAGTAACCCACCCAGACCCATTCTCCTACTTCCTACTAATGCAAGTATCACTATGGACAATTTAGCTTGGCCAATTTCCCCGAATTGCACAGCTTTGGACTGTGGGAGGAAACTGGAACACCCAGAGGAAACCCATGCAGACACAGGAAGAATGTGCAAACTCCACACAGACAGTTACCAGAGGCTGGAATCAAACCTGGGTCCCTGGCCTTGCAAGGCGGCAGTGCTAACCACTGAGCCGCCCATATCAGGCAAGGAATAGGTGGAAGAGACACCTTGGTGACCTTGCACTTTGTTTCTTCTTTAGTTCGAAGGCAAGGTCCATTAGCACAAAGGAGTTTGATGAAATTTTTGTACCCCATCACTCTCCCTGTGTTGTAGAGTGTGATTTGTCCTGGGCCCATAGCTCTCTGAGGCTGATTCTAGTCACTCTTATAAAACTATTACCTGAACTCACAACTGTCCTGCTGCAATGCCAATAAAGTGATGAGTTGCCCCTTTCTCCAGAAAGAGTACCAAATACCCTACAAATGTTCCATGACTTACAGGACATGATCTACCTACTCCTGTTAAATCCTGACTGCCAATGGGGAGGTTGGAAAAGTACTGTTAAGTGAGCGTGAGAGAAGCATGGCCAGCTATTTGTAACTGTTAGGGTTGTCCCCTGACAGTGCAGCAAAATAGCCAATGAAAGCCCCATCAAGCTTTGCAGTACATTTAACAGGAATTAGTGTGTGGGGAAGGCTTATGTTCTCAGTGCTTAAAACAATAACTAATTAATGTGCAACATTCTTTGCTACCTGAAAGATAAGAACATTTCATGACAATTAGTTATTGCTTTTTTTCTAATCAGTTATACTACAAGTAGATTTTAATTAAGATTCTTCAAGATAATCATATAGTTTCCAAGTAAATTATAGTTTTAACACACATTTATATAAAATTAAACAAGACATTAAAAAGTTCTAAAAACTAAATATGAGTAATAGAGAGGGGCCTCCCTATCCCTTATCAAGGACAGCAGCTAAACAGGGTTTGAATGATGGTAAATCTCAAAAGAAAACTGTTCCAATCTAGTACAAAAATAGCTGACACAGATGTCATCGATGAGAGATAAAAGATCACAAGTGACATGGAGAGTTCGGTTTCCCACATACCATGAGGGGCTCATTCAGGTCACAGCAACAAGCTATTACTAATAGATTGATGTACTGGAAACCCAATCATAGGTGAATAACCCAGCACTAATTATTCATCAGTATACTGGGGGAGAAAAAGCATGTGCCGTCATACTAATGTTGCAAGAAAAGTGAAAAAACAAACAAACAATGTGCTTGTGGATGAATAAAACAAAAAAAGGACAAATTTTCCTCTGACCCATCAACAGTCATACAGTGACAATGTCCTCAGATGAAGCTAAGCAGAACAGACAAAGGAAGCACATAGTGAGGACAGTGCAAGAGAGAGAGAGAACCTGCACAGTTACTGCCTTTGCTGTTTTTGAATTCATGTGTTGCTAGACATCGTAGTGTATCTGGGAAAATTAACAAACAGTGAATTTCACAACTAATCTTGGAGGAACTGGTTTGGGTGACGTTCACAACACAGAATCAGGTAATTTTTTTGTTGTTTTAAGTCTGTCCAAGATAAAGGCTGTATTAGTGAGTACAGTGGGTTCTTTCTTGATTATATGTTTTTGGAGTCTCTTGATTAAACTTAAAATATAAGCCATAACTATTAATTTAACCTGGGGCAGTGTTTTGTAGAGGAATAACACTGTCTTATTCCTGAGTCTCTAGACTGTGAAGGAGCAAAAATGGCCTTTGCAGTGATATGTACTTCTTGTCGGATATGGGAGTTTGAAGAGAGTTTAAGGGTTACTGTGGATTATACCTGCCATAAATGCTGTTGGATGTGAATCTGATTAGATTGAGTGGATCGGTTGGAGAGACAGATAGAAGTGATGAGGAATTTGCAACAGCAACAGTATGTAATGGATGGCAGTTATAGGAAGGGGGAAAGTCTCAGATACAGTCACATTGATGGGTTAACTCCAGGAAGGGCGAGAGAGGTAGGCACCTCGTTTAGGAATCTTTTGTGGATATACCCATTTCAAACAGGTATGCTGTTTTGGAAAATGTAGGGGGTGATGGATTCTCAGGGGAACATAGCACAAACAGCCAAGTTTCTGGTATTGAGACTAGCTTGATTGCAATGAGGGGTATGTTGGCTTCCAAGAGATCAATTGTGTTAGTAGTCAGAGGTACAAACAGACATTTCTGTGGCCAGCAGAGAAAAAGCAGAATGGTGTGTTGTTTCCCTGGTGCCAGGATCAAGGATGTCTCAGAGGGCACAGAATGTTCTCACGGGGGGGAGGGGCCAGCAGGAGGTCATTGTCCACATCGGAACCAACAACATTGGAAGGGAAAAGGTTGAGACTCTGAAGGGAGATTACAGAGAGTTAGGCAGAAATTTAAAAAGGAGGTCCTCAAGGGTAGTGATATCTGGATTACTCCCAGTGCTATGAGCTAGTGAGGGCAGGAATAGGAGGATAGAGCAGATAAATTGATGGCTGAGGAGCTGGATTCACATTTTTCGATCATTGGAATCTCTTTTGGGGTAGAAGTGACCTGTACAAGGACAGACTGCACCTAAATTGGAAGGGGACTAATATACTGGCAGGGAAATTTGCAAGAACTGCTTGGGAGCATGTAAACTAGTTAGGTTGGTGGGGGGAGAGCAGGGAGATAGTGAGGAAAGAGATCAATCTGAGACTGGTACAGTTGAGAACAGAAGTGAGTCAAACAGTCAGGGACAAGATAGGACTAATAAATTAAACTGCATTTATTTCAATGCAAGGCCTAACAGGGAAGGCAGTTGAACTCAGGGCATGGTTAGGAACATGGGACTGGGATATCATAGCAATTACAGAAACATGGCTCAGGGATGGGCAGGACTGGCAGCTTAATGTTCCAGGATACAAATGCTACAGGAAGGATAGAAAGGGAGGCAAGAGAGGAGGGGGAGTGGCATTTTTGATAAGGGATAGCATTACAGCTGTGCTGAGGGAGAATATTCCCAGAAATACATCCAGGGAAGTTATTTGGGTGGAACCGAGAAATAAGAAAGGGATAATCACCTTATTGGGATTGTATGAAAGACCCCCCAATAGTCAGAGAGAAATTGAGAAACAAATTTGTCAGGAGATCTCAGCTATCTGTAAGAATATTAGGGTGGTTATGGTAGAGGATTTTAACTTTTCAAACATCGACTGGGACTGCCATAGTGTTAAAGGTTTAGATGGAGAGGAATTTCTGAAGTGCGTACAAGACAATTTTCTGATTCAGTATGTGGATGTACCTACTAGAGAAGGTGCAAACCTTGACCTACTTTTGGGAAATAAGGCAGGGCAGGTGACTGAGGTGTCAGTGGGGGAGCACTTTGGGGCCAGCAACCATAATTCTATTAGATTTAAAAGAGTGATGGAAAAAGGATAGACCAGATCTAAAAGTTGAAGTTCTAAATTGGAGAAAGGTCAATTTTGAGGGTATTAGGCAAGAACTTTCGAAAGCTGATTGGAGGCAGATGTTTGCAGGTAAAGGGACGGCTGGAAAATGGGAAGCCTTCAGAAATTAGAATCCAGTGAAAGTATATTCCTGTCAGGGTGAAAGGGAAGGCTGGTAGGTATAAGCGAATGCTGGATGACTAAAGAAATTGAGGGTTTGGTTAAGAAAAAGAAGGAAGCATATGTCAGGTATAGACAGGATAGATCGAGTGAATCCTTAGAAGAGTATAAAGGAATTAGGAGTATACTTAAGAGGGAAATCAGGAGGGCAATAAGGGGACATGAGATAGCTTTGGCAAACAGAATTAAGGAAAATTAAGGAGAATCTATAGGGCTTTTACAAATATATTAAGGACAAAAGGGTAACTAGAGAGAGAATAGGGCCCCTCAAAGATCAGCAAAGCAGCCTTTGTGTGGAGCCACAGAAAATGAGGGAGATACTAAATGAATGTTTTGCATCAGTATTTACTGTGGAAAAGGATATGGAAGATATAGACTGTGTCAGCTTGAAAAATGTCCATATTACAGAGGAGGAAGTGCTCGATGTTTTGAAACGCATAAAAGTGGATAAATCCCCAGGACCTTATCAGGTGTACCCTAGAACTCTGTGGGAAGTGATTGCTGGGCCTCTTGCTGAGATATTTGTATCATCGATAGTCACAGGTGAGGTGTCAGAAGACTGGAGGTTGGCTAGCATGGTGCCAATATTCAAGAAAGGTGGTAAGAACAAGCCAGGGAACTATAAACCAGTGAACCTGACCTCAGTGGTGGGCATGTTGTTGGAGGGAATCCTGAGGGACAGGATGTACATGTATTAAGAAAGGCAAGGACTGATTCAGGATAGTCAACATGACTTTGTGCGTGGGAAATCATGTGTCTCAAACTTGATTGAGTTTTTTGAAGAAGTAACAAGATGATTAATGAGGGAAGAGCAATAGATGGACTTCAGTAAGGCGTTCGACAAGGTTCCCCATGGGAGACTGATTAGCAACGTTAGATCTCACGGAATACAGAGAGAACTAGCCATTTGGATACAGAACTGGCTCAAAGGTAGAAGACAGAGGGTGGTGGTGGAGGGTTATTTTTCAGACTGGAGGCCTGTGACCAGTGGAGTGCCACAAGGCTCAGTGCTGGGTTCTCAACTTTTTGTCATTTACATAAATGATTTGGATGGGAACATAAGAGGTACAGTTAGTAAGTTTGCAGATGACACCAAAATTGGAGGTGTAGTGGACAGCGAAGAGGGTTACACCAGACCAACAGGATTTGGACCAGATGGACCAATGGGCTGAAAAGTGGCAGATGAAGTTTAATTCAGATAAATGCGAGGTGCTGCATTTTGGGAAAGCAAATCTTAGCAGGACTTATACACTTAATGGCAAGGTCCTAGGGAGTGTTGCTGAACAAAGAGACCTGTTTCCATGCTGTACATCTATACTCTATAAAAGCCAAAGAATGTCACAGCATTACTTCAAAGAGTGGCAGATACGCTGGTCTTACAGCAGTTATCCTATTATATTTGTATTTATCCAAATATGAATCACTGGTCTCATAACTGTGTAACTACAGTCGCTTACCCAAGACATACACCAATATTTCACATGATAGATTTAATGGAAACACAGAAAAAAAATTGGTTCATTCATGATTGAATAGTTAATAATAAATAGGATTTCTCCATCAAGCTACTTACCTCAGGCCATTTGATTAGCAGTGGTCTATTCTTATCTTGAAAAAGACATAGAAGTGCTGATTTCTGCTCATTTGCCATCATCTTGCTCAGAGTTTCATTTTCCTCACCCTCCTTTTCTAATACCTTCTCCACAAAACAGAAGGCTCAAAGTTAATTACATGAAATGATGCTAAATTGCTATAAATTACTGATCAGGTTTCAGCAGGTACATCATGCCCAAATCTGGAGATCCTTCCCAAAGCATGATGCCAGTCCAGTGGAAACAGTGCAGAAGGGATTTTACAAGAATGAGAGAAAGAATGAGCATCTTCAGCTGTCCAAAGAGACTGGAGAAGTTGGATTTGCTCTGCTTAAAGAGGACTTGATAGAGGTGATCAAAATTGAGGATTTTGCTTAAGTAAGCTTTCAGTGATAAAACAGCTGATAACCAGAGGACAGACTGAAAGGATGAGTTTTTTTTATTATATAGCAAATTATGGTGATCTGCGATGCAATGTCTGAGGGAATGGTGGGAACAGGGTTGAACAGCATCTTCAAAAGGGAATCGAGATTATATACTTAAAAAAAGACTCCAAAGCTCAGGGAAAAGAGCAGGATATTGGGAATAATTTGACTGCTCTTTCAAAAAAGCCACAGGATAAATGGACTCCTCCTGCTTTGTACAGTTTATTTGTATGGTCTGCAAGTACATGTGGCCCTTTGACACACAACTAATTTCAAAAGATTTAAACCATAAACTTTCTGATTATACTGTTTAAAAAAAAGCAATTAGCAAAGAACAAACAACAAGTGGTGCAAAAATATAAAATATTTAACTCTACAACAATTCCATAGATACATTATAAAAGACCAGGTAAACTAACATTATACTGTACTGAAAATAGATCACAGGGTGACATGAGAACTACCTTAACATTCTTCCAAGAAGGGAAACATGAGGGAAAGTAAACAAACTTGTCAAAGTCTAATTCGTTAAAAAAAATCATTCAAACAATATTTTCAGAACATGTGGAATGAAATCCCTGAATTGCATTGAAGAAATATTTACTGGAGACAAAATGACACAAACTAAGGAGCGACAGCATACTTGATACTGAGGAAGACTATTACAGACTATAAGAGGACATTCATTAATCTGTCGAATTGGTCTAAAAACTGCAGACTTATTTCAATACAGCCAAATAAGGTGGTGCATTTTGGTTAAGTATCTATAGAAAGTAAGAGTCTGAATGAGGTACAGGCATAAAAGGAACCTAGGAGTAAAAATAGACAAATTACAAAGCACTTCACAGGTTAATATAGACATGAAAAATTGAACAAAACATCAAAATTCATTACTCAAGGGTTAAAAGCAGAGAAATGGAATAGGCTTATATAGAAGGTCAGACCACATTCTCAGCAGTTTCTATATTTTTTGAAAACATAATAGCGAAGGTGCAAACGAACTTTATTAAAATGTTATGAGCACTGAGAATTACTGCTTTTTGGGAGAAATTTAACACAATTGGGCTCTCATTGCTAAAATATCTATGGGCAACACGTGAGAGTTGTTTTTAAGGTGTGAATGGGATTAATTGGATAGACGAATGTCTAGCATGACTGATAGATTTGTTAATCTCTTCTGAAGAAGTTTCTGTGTCCCTATGCAAGAAACAAACCAACAAATTTTAAAACAATCAGACTGAAGCTCATTGCTTGGTTTAGTAATCCAGTATTGCTATTACCTGACACTGTACACAAGGCGAGTGATAATGTGGGAACTCAGGTGACTTTGGGAAATAAGCCTTTAGTCTATGCCACGTTTCAACAGACACAAGTCTTCTTTCAGTTTCAGATGTGCATAAATCGCCTGTTGAAAATATTTATGAATTATTAAATCTCAGTTTATCTGGCTAAATTACAAACATAGTGATACGTTTTTGAGCCCCAAAGGCCTTCCAAGTTTCAGACGTACGGTGAGCGGCAGATATAGGAGTTTCACCTACATCTCCGAAGACAAAATATAAATTCTACATTTCTTGGATCAGTACCCTGGGAGCATTCGACGTTTAAGTATTTAAATTAGGAACAGGAGTAGGCCATTCAGCCCCTTGAGCCTGCTCTGCATTCAAAATGGAACTGCGGCACCAACTTTTTCCCAATAACATAAGTTCTAGCCAGCACCTCCTCTGAAAAACACGCACGCACAAACAACATTGCAGTTATCAGTACATCCTCTCTTAACTACTTGTAATGCATTTAGATCCAGTCTTAAATAACGATACCAGCAACTGCACACAGTGCAGATATGGTTATATTAATGCACTGCATCAATGCAACAAAACATCTGTACTTTCATATTTCATTCTCCTTGTCGAAAACAACAATCCGTTTGCTTCCTAGTCATTTGCCCTACCTGCATATTAGTAGGAGTCATGATCAGGATATTCAGATCTCCTTGTCTGAGTTCTACAATTTTTTTTCCATTTAAATAATGTGTTGTTTTTCTATTCATTCTCAGAGTGGATGAGTTCACAATTTCCTACATTTCTATGTGCCAAATGCACGCTCAACCATGTAAACTATCTAGTGGATTTTTACCTCATGTATTTTTCTCCTCTTGGTTTTACACCTTGAATAAGACCAAGAAACATTCAATGTTTCTTTCTTTTATTTTTCTTCCTGTATCTGATCTGACTCTATTTCAGTCACTAATTTATTTGCCTCTGTTGTTCCCATTTCTTTCTCAATCCTTTAATCTAATTCATTATCAAGATGCAGCATTGATCCCAGATACCATATTGCTCTTGCCATGTGTAATCAGCTCACATTTCCAGCCAAATTATACAAAAAATATTTGAACAGAAAAAAAATCTGACAGGGATTCTGGAAGATGTTTTACTCCAATCCAATATTTAATAATCAACTCGCTAACTAAAGAGAAAAGTAAGTTTAAATAAAGTAATGTCACTGCATTAAAATTCTCTTACATACCATGTGGACAGACAAGATCTTCGTTAAAGTTCATGTCTTCATCATCATCCTTTTCTCCTATCATCTCGTCATCCCCTTCAACAAATTACAATGTTGGATGATTTCCCCCAAAACATACATAACAAAAATAAATGTCAAATTACACTAAATAGGCAACAGAAAAACATTAAATAGATACTTTTTCTTAAGCAGCATAATATTATCATAAAGGATCATAACAGAGACTTTGAAGGAGGTGGCAGTGAGCCAACATAAACTTTCTTTAAAATTCAAATGGTAATTTTCCAAGCCATACACTGTGTTTTATTCCAACAGTGTTCTCTAAATAATATTTTGCACCTTTCAGTTACTCTTAAAAGCAATCACAGTACCTCTGTTAATTTTTTCTGATTTCAAGTGAGAAACCAGATAACT
The DNA here is from genome assembly GCF_020745735.1 of Hemiscyllium ocellatum. Lineage (NCBI taxonomy): Eukaryota > Metazoa > Chordata > Chondrichthyes > Orectolobiformes > Hemiscylliidae > Hemiscyllium > Hemiscyllium ocellatum. The sequence continues at coordinate 6,523,332 of NC_083437.1, forward strand.
GAAAACCTTCCTCACACAGGAGTTGTTCCAAAAGATCAGTTTACCGACCCATGATAAATTGCCGTTCCATGAAGGAAGTTCAACATAGCATCTTACTTTGATCAGAGATAGATTTGAGCCCCACATCAGCACACAATGCAAGCTTGTAATCCAGTAATAGGAATGTTATAATGCCAAAGGTATCATCTTATAGGTGAGATATTAAAACTAAGGTTGCATCAATAATACATATGCATGCACCAGCTTCCATTTACGTATATTCTTTAAAATATTAAAACACACCATGCTGCTATTCAAAAATAACAAAAGAGCTCTCGCTGTGTCCTTCCGAGATTCCTCCTCCACGAACAATGCCATGAATAAAGAAATTAACCATTTTCCACATTCTCAATAGATGCTTTCTGCTGTCTGAAACCCTATACCTCTCTGCTACTCAGTAAATTCCCACCAGGAAACAGACCCAGCATTACACAGGCAGTTATCCATCCACCTCAGCTACACACACCTCACACCTCATTGTTGGAATTAAAATACAGTAACACACTTTACTGTCAAAGAACAGTTATGCCTTGACTGCTCTCACCATGTTTCAACAAAATACCCCAAAGATGAAAAAGAACAAGTCTGATAATAGAGTGAAGGAGGGGACATCCTAGTAATCTCTACAAATTATATTTCATTGAAGTGCTAAAAGATGCATTCTCTGAATATGAGAAAGGTGCAATGATGGGAAGAGTATGTTTGGGGTTACAAAGCCATAAGTAGGAGGTAACATTGTGTTGCAAAATCCCCAAACAGGGAGGCTTCCTGAAGTACAAGTAGGTCACCAAACCAACAGAGTCTGCAGAAGAAGCTTGCGACATAATGAGGTCAACGTGGAGTGAGAATGAGGAAAACTAAACTTGCAACATTCCAGGCAGCATAAGGTTTTATACAAGACGGGAGCAGATGTGATCCAATACCACATCAGGATCCTCTTAGTGGGTGTGATTAACATACATGTCTTCAGAACCAAGACAAAGTCTGGGCAAATACCTACACTGTGTAAAATGTCACATTGAATTACTATAAATTTCTCTTTGTGCCATATGTTTTACATCAGGACTAAGATCATAGAGCTCTATAGCACAGAAAGAGGCCCTTCGACCCATCATGTTCACAATGGTCAAAACCAGCCACCTAATTCCGTTTTCAAGCACTTGGCCCATTGCCTTGCATGCCTTTACAATTGCACCTCTTACATGGTCTGATTGCTTATGCCTCTACCAGCCTCACAGGCAGTGAGTTCCAGATTGTCATCACACTCTGGGTGAAATGTCTTTCCTCACATTTCCTCGAAACCTTCTGCCCCTTACTTAATTCTGTGCCCACTTGCCATTGATCTCTTCATGAAGAATAGAAGTTTCTTCCCAACTATGCTATCTAATGTAATAGATCTCATCATGTCTCCTCTCTTTGGAGAGAAACAATCCTAGTTTGTCCAAACTTAAACTCTTACCACAGCTGAAAGTCTCCAGCTCAGGCAGCATCCTCTCCAGTGCTATCATATCAACAACCACCACCATGCCACCTCCCCGCCCTCCCTCACACCCAAAAAATTATGTCAATTCCACAGCTGCACGATACTCTAGTTATAGCATTGCCAATATTTTATCCAGTTTGCCTTAGCTGAAGGGTTAATAATAAGGGGCCATAATTTTAATATGAAAGACAGGAAGTTTATAAGGGACTGGAGGAAATTTCTTTGCACCCAGAGGGTGAAAGGGGTCTGGAATGCACTGCTTGGGAGGGTAAGCTGAGGCAAAAAACCTCAATGTTTTAATAGTACATGGATAGCATTTAAACTGTCGTGGCATTCAAGGTTATGGACCTAGTGTGGGAAAGTGGGACTTGTGTAGGTAGTAATTATATTTTTGGCAGTACAGATTTGATGGACCGAAAGGCCTCTGCTTTACTGTACATTATGATCCTATGAATCTCACTGCTCTTAAACTTTATTTCTCAGCTAATAAAGGCAAGTATCCCACATGCTTTCTTGCAACCACTTTATCCAACTGTCCTGATAACTTTAGGGATCAGTGCGGATGCACACCCAGGTTCCTCTTATCCTCAATGCTTCCCAGGGTCCTACTGCATTCTCTTGCCTTGTTTGCCCTGCCCAAATGCATCACCTCACATATCTACATAAAACAGTACAGATGTTATTTGCAGGAAAAGTGGCTGCGTATTTGCGAAGCATCCATACTTTTCTTTTTAAAACCTCACCTACTTAGCTGGATATTGGATTAGCTGCACACTTATTAAATCCCTTTTGGAAAAATACCTTTGGCATGCAAATTGTTTAGGCCTTCTCCATTGCTTTTCCCATCAGTGTGATCTGGGTCACCTTCCTTTCCATCCAACTGATTTAGTGCTAGTTGACGCCAACTTCGAAGTGAGGCTTTTCCCACCCAATATCCTTCATGGCTAGAAAAGAGGTGACAAATTAGTTAGCCTTTGAAAAGGCACAGCATCTAATTTATAATTAAACTTATTCAGCTGCAATTCCTAGTGTCAGGCAGAAGAATACCATACCCAAGTTCAAATAATAAAAACAAAAAATGCCACTAAGAGCATTGCTGAAAATATGTTGCTGGTTAAAGCACAGCAGGTTAGGCAGCATCCAAGGAACAGGAAATTCGACGTTTCGGGCCAGAGCCCTTCATCAGGAATGAGGAGAGGGTGCCAGGCAGGCTCAGATAAAAGGTAGGGGGGAGGGGCGATGGAGATGTGATAGGTGGAAGGAGGTCAAGGTGAGGGTGATAGGCCGGAGAGGGGGTGGGGGCGGAGAGGTCAGGAAGAGGATTGCAGGTTAGGAGGGCGGTGCTGAGTCCAAGGGAATCGACTGAGATAAGGTGGGGGGAGGGGAAATGAGGAAACTGGAGAAATCTGAGTTCATCCCTTGTGGCTGGAGGGTTCCCAGGCGGAAGATGAGGCGCTCTTCCTCCAACCGTCGTGTTGTTATATTCTGGCGATGGAGGAGTCCAAGGACCTGCATGTCTTCAGTGAAGTGGGAGGGAGAGTTAAAGTGTTGAGCCACGGGGTGGTTGGGTTGGTTGGTTCGGGCGTCCCAGAGGTGTTCCCTGAAGCGTTCTCCGACTCCTCCCTCCCCTTCCTAGACCTTTCCATTTCTATCTCGGGCGACCGACATCTTCTATAAACCGACTGACTCCCACAGCTACCTGGACTACACCTCCTCCCACCCTGCCCCCTGTAAAAACTCCATTCCATATTCCCAATTCCTTCGTCTTCGCCGCATCTGCTCCCAGGAGGGCCAGTTCCAATACCGTACAGCCCAGATGGCCTCCTTCTTCAAGGACCGCAGATTCCCCCCAGACGTGATCGACGATGCCCTCCACCGCATCTCCTCCGCCCTTGAGCCCCGCCCCTCCAACCGCCACCAAGACAGAACCCCACTGGTTCTCACCTACCACCCCACCAACCTCCGTATACAGCGTATCATCCGCCGTCATTTCCGCCAACTCCAAACGGACCCCACCACCAGGGATATATTTCCCTCCCCTCCCCTATCAGCGTTCCGCAAAGACCACTCCCTTCGTGACTCCCTCGTCAGGTCCACACCCCTCACCAACCCAACCTCCACTCCCGGCACCTTCCCCTTCAACCGCAGGAAATGCAAAACTTGCGCCCACACCTCCTCCCTTACTTCTCTCCAAGGCCCCAAGGGATCCTTCCATATCCACCACAAATTCACCTGCACCTCCACACATCATCTATTGCGTCCGCTGCACCCGATGTGGCCTCCTCTATATTGGGGAGACAGGCTGCCTACTTGCAGAACGCTTCAGGGAACACCTCTGGGACGCCCGAACCAACCAACCCAACCACCCCGTGGCTCAACACTTTAACTCTCCCTCCCACTCCACCGAAGACATGCAGGTCCTTGGACTCCTCCATCGCCAGAATATAACAACACGACGGTTGGAGGAAGAGCGCCTCATCTTCCGCCTGGGAACCCTCCAGCCACAAGGGATGAACTCGGATTTCTCCAGTTTCCTCATTTCCCCTCCCCCCACCTTGTCTCAGTCGATTCCCTTGGACTCAGCACCGCCCTCCTAACCTGCAATCCTCTTCCTGACCTCTCCGCCCCCACCCCCACTCCGGCCTATCACCCTCACCTTGACCTCCTTCCACCTATCACATCTCCATCGCCCCTCCCCCAAGTCCCTCCCTCCTACCTTTTATCTGAGTCTGCCTGGCACCCTCTCCTCATTCCTGATGAAGGGCTCTGGCCCGAAACGTCGAATTTCCTGTTCCTTGGATGCTGCCTAACCTGCTGTGCTTTAACCAGCAACACATTTCAGCTCTGATCTCCAGCATCTGCAGACCTCACTTTTTACACTAAGAGCATTGGGCAAGTAAACTATGGCATTACTTGCACACGCACGTGGCTTACTGCAATGTATTTGGAGAGCTGTTAATTGTCTGCACCTTTGGTTCAAAAGAGGGGAAAGGTCACCCATCAATGAATGTTGTCCTTCTCAGAAGGTGATACAATATGAAGAATATGTTTGGGGTTACAAAGTCATAGTTATGAAGCAATATTGTGTTTCTCTACTACACAGTTGCAAAATCCCCAAAGAGGGAAGCTTCCTGAAATACTAAGTAGGTCACCAAACCAATGGAGTCTGCAGAAGACTCTTGTGACATAACGAAGTCAATGTGGAGTGATGTGCTGCAGCTGAGAGATTCTCTATGGCTACCATTAGCATTGCCTTGCAAATCCATGTTCAGCCTGGTTATCCTGCATAGTCTGAGGGTGCTGCATCCCTACATTCACAATGATTTTCTATAGCTGTGTTACAAACAAGGCATAACGGAGGTTAAATTAATGCACCAACACAAAAGAAACAGGTATAACTACTATGCTTTAACTCAAATGCAGAGCACAGATGTAAAACCAAAACTTTCAGAAAACAAAGAACAAAATCTAATGTGTTATACCAATTCATTGCGAAAAGCAATCTGGAAAAATGTTTCACCTACTCAGTAGCAAATGTGTCCAATTTTCATTCCATTGGAAGCAATGGAATGAAATTGGGCTAGTTTTTTAATAGCTCATCACATGCACATTCTGGACTATCTGCCACCCTTCCACATACATTAGCCATCACTCTAGATGACTGTTTTGCAGTTTACACTTTGCGGTCACAATAGCATGAGTGTATCATGGAATGTTTACTCACCCAAATTTATATTCTTGTACAGTACAACCTCAATTATCCGAACGAGATGGGCGGCGAATATTTTGCTCGGAAAACTGATTGTTTGGATAACGGATTACGTTTTTACAGGACCTTGAGATCTTGCTCGGATAATCCGAAATTTGGATAATTGACGTTCGGATAACTGAGATTGTTCTGTATAAACATAACCAATGCCTACTAGTAAGATACATTTTCTAATGGGATTCAACACTACATCTAATGAAATGCAGTTCATGCTCACACAAACTACTCTTAGTGTATGATTCAAAAGTAGCAATATGTCACCATGGAAAATCACAAACTTAAAATAAATCCTACAGCTCAGGATCTAAGCATTTTCTGTGCAAAAACTTCATAGTTACAAATGTGTTATGAATGAAATAATCAAATCATTTAAAATGCTTTGGAACTGGGCACAACTTTTGAAAAATAAATTATAAAAACATTTTTCATGAAATATCACAATTAATTTTGTTGTCTGAACTCTCCTTTCAGCCAGATTCAACTAGCTATTTTTTCTTATCCTCAACAACTTTGACAGAACCATGCTTAGCCAGATCTGCACTTTGAAGTATGTGTGTAGGCTATTGCATTTCCAAGCAGGAAATCTACACATCAAAAGTTGAGGAGTGCAAAAATTGTCCCTAAATCAAAGGATGTAAGATTTTTGAAATGTCAACTTGCTCAGGAGATAGCATTTATGCCCCAGTTAAATCATTAAAGCCCTATCACAAGACTTGAGCACATAACTTAGGTCAACGTTGTCCAATAGTTTAGCATCAGTCACATGTGGCTAATTGGAAGCCCTGATGTAGCAACTGCATTCTTGATTAGCAAATGTGAAATAAATACTAGATATTCTAGGCTTGTGATCTCAGTACTCAAATTTGCATGGCATTCACATTTGTACCATTTATTGGTGGCATGCAAAGTGTGAGTATTCTGCGATGGCTGTGTAGGATTTACTTCCTGTTACTCACTACTTATCTGTTAAAATTGTAAGGAAATGGATGAAAACACTAAATCAACATCATGGAAACTACATATACGAACTGGGCAGCTCAACCAATCCGAATAACTTCAAAAGGTGAGAACAAAGTAATCATGATTTGGATGAGCCGGTGTTAGATTGAGGTGGACAAAATTAAAAATCACAACACCAAGTTATAGTCCAACAGGTTTATTTGGAAGCACTAGTTTTTGAAACGCTGCTGCTTCATTAAGTAGTTGCAAGTGCAAACAGGAACAAGTGGCTCCCACCTGGTATCACAGTAAAGGAAAAGCTGTGTCTAATCACATTCTGGATGGACAAGGCAATAATTGCAAAGTCAACACGCTCAGGATGAAGGAAGCACTACACCCAAATGCTGGACAACATGTAGAAGCTGCCAACTTTGAAAATTGGCAAAACGATTTTGCATTTGTGATGTTTGTAAAGTAATTGAACACATGAAATTGATATATCTACATTATACGCAAGGTGCTTACCTGTAGTTAGCCAGGAATTCCTCTCTAACAACAGATTTAGGCTGGCAATTTTACACCGATTCACAAGAATTTCTTTTCCCCAATGGCACTACTCCACACTTTACAGAGGGCTACGTTTTTATGATTTCAGAGCTCAGTATTCACTCACCAGCCATTAGGTGATGCAGTCAATTAGTAACAATACTTTCTGTAGTTGTGTTGATCACTGGGACATTCAGACACTCACAGCAGTAATTTTAGAAGAATTAATCAATATCCTCAATTATCAGCAAACTCTATTAAACTAAAACCACAATACACCAGAACAATTTTCTAGACACCACAGTGTTTAATCTGGCACAAGACAAAAGGCAGATTAATGTGATATTAAGGGATATAGAAATAGCATACAGAAGTGGTATAGAGGTAAATGATCGGCCATGATCTAATTCTGTTTCCATGTTAAAATGTTTCTTTCCCTCAAAATAACTGACACTTCCACACAAAGTCATCACCCCAAACACAACTTCAACAGTCTGGGTGAGGTCAGAGCAAAATGTGTTTCTATGGTAAATGTACAAAACTGAAATATTTTGCTATTCTTTTCAGTGCATCTCAGACTTAAAAGTAACAAGTGAATGGTGATTATTGCAATAACACCCACTTCATTTTTCCTTCAATAGTAGCTTTTGAATTTATGTAGGTTTAAACTCGAGATTCCACATTCATTTGCAAGGAATCCATTACTTTACTGATTTCAAGTTCTTCTGTCATGTGCTGATTGATTATGTCTTTATTGACAGGTTTAAACTATTTTCTTGCCTTTGCAGCCATTCTCTTGCAGTCTCATTCTCCTTTCGTTCACTGGCCTGTGACTACAGGGAGCAACTCCTTGCCAATTCTGCCCGTTGTTCCTTTGGGGAGAAGGTTCTGTTACGTTATCCCCCAGGATTGAAATTTCCTTGGCGGAACCTTGTGCTGCACTCAGGAGTTGGAAGCAAGGTGGGCAGAAGCCAAATTGAGAGAGAGGATAAGTTCTTGACAATGGGATGGAAGTTCAAAATTAAGCTCAACAAGTTTAGTTTCCAGTCACTTTAAACCATTAAGCTCAGATAACTTGCATTATGAATGGCCTAAATTTTTTTTTGCATGAAAGTAAACAGAAACCTGTTGTACATTAGGCAGTGATGTGCTTATAGTGCAGCTTTTTATGATGAATTGCAACAATCTAAAAGTCACAAAATCGTTCACTGTACATATAGACAAATACATATAGGTGTTTAGCAATGGGAATCAAACTAAACAACTAGCTACCCGTTACTCTAAAAGGTGTAAATGTTAACTTCAAACCATAAAAGGTAGGATCAGCACCAGTTATTTATCCTGTGCAGAGCAAAAGGCTTAACAGCAGTCATAAACTAAATCTATCAAACTGACAGCAAGAATAAACCTCAGAGGGTCGACAGCAAGATGCAAGTTGCCCTGAAGCAATAACTCCAAGACATGGATGTGTGATACAGAACAAGAGAGAGTGCAATTTATATTTAAATGCTTCAATCAGACTGTATGTCAATAGAAGCTTAGTCTTCTCCTTTGGATAAAGCTTCTTCATTCAAACTCAGTAGCAGAAATACTTTAGTCTTAAAAATTCTCATTTTGTGGTTGGTCTCACATTATCCAACAAGTGAATTCCAATGTCTGTAGCATTAAAAATGCTTCAAATTCTGGCTATGCACCCATTATGATGAAACAATCGATATCAGCAATAGGCGATAAAAAGTAAACTAACCTGTGCCATGCATTCTGAAAGTTGCAAACCACTGGAATGCTCTCCCCAGAGGGGTGTAAATATGCAATGCGTTGATTCAAGATATTCCAGATTGAAGAATTTCTGGACATTAAGGGAATCAAGGGATATAGTGACCAGGCAGAAAAGTAAAGTTGATAGAGAATATAAGCCAGTGTGGCAGAATAGGATTTCTAGAGGCCAAACAGCCCATTGTTATTTCTTCACTGCTTTAAGTATTTACTCATGGGTTTGTTCATGGGATTAATTCACGAGTACACTGGCAAGACTTGTTCTTAAAACAAATATGACTATTTCATAGTTTAGCCAAAAATCTTGTTATGATTGGCAATACTCGGTTTTAGATTGCCAAATAATGTTATACTTTCTCTTTCATCAGGATCTTGGACACCCAATTGGAAGAATAATCTGTACTTTATGTCAATTTTCAGGGAGAATGAGGAGACACAAAATCAGAACTGATGTGACAATCATAAGCTGTGAATTAGATATCATGCTTTATTAGGTTCCAAGACTTTTCTTTATAGTAAAATGTCAAAATCCTACAAGGAAATGCTGATAGTCGCAACTCATGGAAAAAAAATGTATTTCATCTACAAGCTTACAAGTTGAAAAGAAAGAAGTTAAATCCCTACGATGATCACCTGGAAAAGTGTGTCTGGAGAAACTTCGAGTCTCCTGAGTGACAACGTCTCTCAGGCTTCCTTCCCTCTTGATGGAATATTCCTTCAAAGATGCAAGAGCAAATCAGGCATTAAGTGAAAGCACTTTGTGCTCCAACAGGCAGCAGATAAAGACACCGGTGTAGTAACTTGCACAGCATTCAAGCCAAAAATCTCATTCCTAAGAATGAGGAGATGGGTGAACACAGCTGCAGCTGCAAGTGCCAATGGAAAAAAGTGACAACCCCCAGCAGCAAAGCATCTTTAATAAAGTATAGAACCATCCCAAGTGTTCACAACAACTTATAAAGCATCACTTCAACTCAATGCCCAGGGATTAAAGCCTTTTGGCAGTACACAATGAATCACAGAAAATTCTAAGGTCCATATACTCTGTCCTCTTGCTGTCCAAGCAGATGTAATTGATAATGCTCTTTAATATACCTGTTGAAGTTGACAATCTGGTTTCCTCTTTCAACATCTGAAAGAAGTTACTTCAAAATCTGACTACCCGCAATGCTTTCTCAACTTCACTAAGAATCTAGCTTCTTTGTTCTGATGTCCAAATCACTGGCTGATCCTCAACATTAAAAATGAATAGCATTAAATCTGATGCCCAAAAACTACCATAACTATGACAGATAATCTATTAATAATGTCAGAACAGGTATTCACATTGTGATATATTTAGTAGCCAAGGCAAGAAGGTTTCTGTTCCAGGATATTTTTAAATACTGCCTGATGCTCTAAGGGTAGTTTGCTTTTTAACTTCAAAAGAACATAATAAATCTAAGAAATCGAAGCAGCAGTAGACTAATAAAGCCCCTGCTAATTTTGACCTCAACTCCATTTGCCTGCTGTTTATATTAATCCTCGATAACCTATAATTTAGAATCTCCCGGCAGTGGATAAATTCAATGATTCAACATCCATAGTTCTCTGGGATTAAAAAAAATCTAAAGTTTCATGACCGACAGGAATTTCTCATCTCAGCTTTAAACGAGACACCTTTATTCTGAAACTAATGCCTAATTCTAGATTAATAGATCATCTCAACATTTACCCTGCCAAGACCCTGCAGAATCCAAAATGTTGCAATAGGATCATTTTCCATTCTTCTAACCTTTAAATAGTATAGACTCAATTTGCTCAAAATCGTAATCTGTCCTTGCAAATAGCTACCTAACATAAAATTTAGTAATACTAGTTAGATGAAACTAGGTAAGAATAGATGATAATAAATACATGCAAGCAAGCACAAAGTCACAGAATGCATTAGAAATTCTAAAATAAATAGATTAACAGAACAACACCAAAATCAACATTAAAGGACAAACTAACTTTCAAATGATTCGAATCAAGTTCTTGCCATTTAAGCTGAATGATGGTTTCAAAACAAACAAAAAAGTACCTTTGCAATGTGGTCCTGGTCAAGTTGGAGATGATTTTGTAATCTTCATTTAACTGATTTTTTAATCTAAGAATCCTGCATTTTTCCACCACACAATCTCTACATAAAGCAGTAGCTAAAAAGAAGAAAATAATATATTTTATTCAGCAATAGTTAAATTTACAACAAATTTACCTTTTTTTTGGTTGTTACAGGACTAAGACTAAGACTGTTACTGATAGTCACATCCAAATTAACTTTAGTGTTTTACATTTATCTCAAAAGATGCTTTCCAGCTGTTTAACAGAGGATTTTCTTGGTAAAGCTAAGGCACACAATACAGAATTATAGCTCAACTGGATGCCCAAAATATTAAAGAATTACAAAACAGGGTACAGTTGTTAAGCAGGCAAAACTCAACAGCAGATAATGAGATAGAACAGGGGCTGAGTAGATTACTGTGGATATGAAACAGGCAGGAAGAACATTAAAGTAGGTTCTGGATTATCATCATACAACATGTTTGCTTCGCCACATTTTCCAACTTCAACCCTTCCCTGCACCCTGCCCATAAAGTTCAGGTATATGCTTAATAAGGCCTTGCAATGAATATTCAGTTGATTAACATAACATGCTTTGGCACTTCACAAGAACTACATACAGCATATACCAGGTTTGATTAACAGGATTCTATATTGTTCAGAAAACTGTTATGATCCAAACAAACAGATCAATAAAAATAATTGGTTGTCAGCTTCCCAAGGATGTGCAAGACAGTACCATACATGTATGCAAGTTTGTTATTTCATAATAGTCAACCGAAATACAATTTTAATCACTACCAAATGGGTTAGTCTTCATTCTATATTCCTTAAACTTTCTTGTATCTAGTAAAATGTGAACAAAACAAAGGGAAAGAAAAACAATGAAGACACCTTAGTAGAAGGCTGAAATTTTGCCCCAAAAAAGTTAGAAAGAGGTTATTGCAAATGGTTCATTGCAACCAAAACAGCCAGTAAAACATTTCATTTTCTTCTTCCAAATGCCGATCACGAAAGAACTTCTGTTGTTTTTCTGAAGACACATTTTGTCCAGATTTTTCACCTTGCACTCATTATGACAATATGAAAGAAATACCAGCATAAGCATCATATGTATACTGTATAAGAGTATGCTTTTTGGTTGGCAAGTGGACCTTGCTAGTTGGAGGCATTGCCACAGGGAATGTACCTGGCAGAACTTCTTTTAGCATTCATTTTGATCATCTGAACAGCATGCAAAAATCTTAAAGGGAAGGGGGCAGAAACAGAGACAACGGCATACAGGCTTAAATCTTTAAAGATAGTTAGACAAGTTGAGAAAGCTGTTGAAAAGACAATTCTTGGCTGCTTAAGATGGAAGCATGAATACAAAGCAAGGAAATTATGCTAAACATGATAAAATAATTTTACAGGGTCTGCTACAGCATCAAGGTCATTTGTGGACACTACACTTTAGAAAGAGTGCAAAAGTAATTAGCTAAAATTTCACCAGACATGGAGAACTTTAAGGTTGAGAATGCTGTTGAGGGTGGGGGTGGATTTCACAGAGGATATTCAAAACTATGAATGATTTTAATTGGATAAATTAGGAGAAATGGTTTCCAGTGGCAGGAAGGTTCTTAACTCAAGGAGACAGATTTAAAGTGATTGCCAAAAGGACTAGATGCAACAGGAGAGAAAAAAAATAAACATCTGGAATGCACTATCTGAAAGTGAAGCAAATGAAAGTTCAATAGCTACTTTTCAGAGGTCATTGGATAAATATTTGAACAAAATAAATTTTCAGGGCTATGGGAAAAGACACATGTACAACTCTTGGATAGTTCCTCTTGGTTTTATTATAGATTTCAAGCTTGTGGTTTCTTTACTAAACAGCTTCAAGATCTACTTTGCTTAATGTTTTACAATGCTGCCTTTCCAAACGTAGACATTCCTTACGCATTAAGATCATTACAACAGTAACTAATAGATTTCCAATGGTGCAGAAACCAAAATATAATGCATAATTTACAGACATTTGGGAACATATACATTATATCTACCTAATTAACAGACATAGTCCCTTAATATTACTCAGGGGGATAAGAACTGAAGACAACTTATGCTTCATTTAAAAGGCCATACTGTTATTTCATTCTTGTTCATAGTACAGACCCTTTGGCCCTCAATGTTGTGCTGATCTTTTATACTATTAAGATCAAAATAACCTATATACTCTTCATTGTACTAACTTTATGTGCCTATCCAAGAGTCGCTTCAATGTCCCTAAAGTATCTGACTCTACGACAATTGCTGGCAGTACATTCCATGCACCAATCATTCCGAGTAGAGAACCTACACCAGCATCTCCTCTAAACCATCCACCAATCACCTTAAAGTTATGCCCCCTCGTGATAGCCATGGGAAACCTTCTCTGGCTATCCACTCTATCTATGCTTCTCATCATCTTGTACACCTACATCAAGTCACCTCTCATCCTTCCTTGTTCCAATGAGAAAAGCCCTAACTCCCTCAACTTTTCTTCATAAGACATGCCTTACAGTCCAGGCAGCATCCTGATAAATCTTCTCTGTACCCTCTAAAACTTCCATATCTTTCCTATAATGAGGTGACCAGAACTGAAGGCGTTTAATTAGGTTCCCCATGGTAGGCTCATTTCGACATTAAAGGAGGCATGGGATACGGGGAAACCTGTCTGTCTGGATACAGAATTGGCTCGTCCATAGAAGACAGAGGGTGGTGGTAAATGGAAAGTATTCAGCCTGGAACTCTGTGACCAGTGGTGTTCTGCAGGGATCGGTTCTAGTACCTCTGCTCTTTGTGACTTTTATAAATGACTTGGAATGAGGACACCAAGGTCGGTGGAGTTGTAGATAGTGTGGAGGGCCATTGTAGATTACAACGGGACGTTGACAGAATGCAAAACTGAGCTGATAAGTGGCAGATGGCGTTCAACCTGGAAAAGTGTGAAGTGATTCATTTTGGAAGGTCGAATTTGAACACAAAATGCAGGTTAAAGGCAGGATTCTTGGCAGTGTGGAGGAACAGAGGGATCTTGTGGTCCACGACCACAGATCCCTCAAAGCTGCCACCCAAGTTGATTGGGTTATTAAGGCGGCGTATGGTGTGCTGGTTTTCATTAGCAGGAGGATTAAGTTTAACAGCTGAGAGGTTATGCTGCAGCTCTATACCGCCCTGGCTAGATCACACTAAAGCCCAATGTCCTCCTTTTTTGATGTTTGCAAATAGGGAAACAAAACGTTGAAACCAATGCAGTGAAGATGAACTCTGATGCTGCAGAGAACCAGAAATATTCACAGATAAAAAAAGTGGTTGGGAACCTTTTGCAACTCAGAAGTCAAAATAAATGATGAAACAATCAACAATCCCATAGTTGATGTCACTTTGATTCACAATTTCCCACGTAACCTGGAGATGGGCACAGATTCCTGATTAGGGTTATGACACAGAATACTCAACAAACTGAACTTGCAAGACTTCAAGCTTAAAACTACAACACAATTGCCCAAACAAAATGAGGAAAGGGAGATCAGGACAGAGCGAATATTAGACAGACGGATTAAAACTATTTCTTTAGCATGAAAATGACAACAATGGTTTTGAAGAGAAAATAGTTCAGAAGTTCTATTGAACATTAGCTAGCAAGGACAACTGGAAAAGATGTTGGTGGTCAGAAAATAAATGGGTAGAGCATCAACATAGATCATAATGAATGTGAGCTTCAGATTGAAGGGCAAACAATTTGGGTGGGACTCCAAAAAAATGGATGAGGATCTGGACAAGAGACACCAAGCAAAAGGCAGGATGCAGTTGCTCACATTGAGAGTTCAGAATGGATGTGGTGAGAGAAAATGTTTTATGGCAGTCATTTGTACAGAAAAGAAGGCTCACTTTGTTTAATCTATGGGCGGCATGGTGGCACAGTGGTTAGCACTGCTGCCTCACAGCGCCAGAGACCTGGGTTCAATTCCCGCATCAGGTAATTCTGTGTGGAGTTTACACATTCTTCCAGTGTCTGCGTGGGCACCCTCCGGGTGCTCCGGTTTCCTCCCACAATCCAAAAAATGTGTAGATAGGTGAATTGGCCATGCTAAATTGCCCGTATTGTTAGGTGAAGGGGTAAATATAGGGGAGTGGGTCTGGGTGGGTTGCGCTTCGGCAGGTCGGTGTGGACTTGTTGGGCTGAAGTGACCGTTTCCACACTAAGTAATCTAATCTAATCATGATTAATCATAGTGGCATCTGATTCTGTTTGTCAAAGTGGATCTTTGCAATGGCACAAACTCCCACTCACAGTCAAGACAAATTAAAACAAAATGGAAAATATTTTATGTCATTTATTAGTAAATTACACTATATTTTATCAGCCTAGGTCAACACTGAGCAACTCAAAGACCAATATCACAGGTCTGATGCAGAGCAATGCTCACTCAACATGACATCAAACTCTTAATACTGTTACTACTGCCACATGATTTATCCATTCCCTACAGTCATCTTTGTGAATTGCTAAATTTATACTATTAGCTGATGTCCCCCAGGTTAAATAAACAATATTTAAGAAAGTTTGAATGTGGGGTCAAGACACTGGACAAGATAGATTTTCAAATATATATTCAAAGTGACAACATGAAAAGCACTGTATGTTCTTCGTTGTCACACTGAATTTCACATATACTCTGCACCACCTCCGACCCAATGAAAGATACCAAGTTTCCCAGCTGTAGCATGTCCTTCAGACAATAATTTTACTATCAAGTTTCATAACATGCTGGCTACTCGATTTTAAAACAATATCTCTCTCAGATGTTGAGAGCTGGCTGCTGACCCACAGATAAATACTCTGCACAGATTAAAGTTGACTCAAATGCTAACACCATGCTAACGTTTTTTAAAGAAAATTTTAACCAGTCTGAAAACATTGTCTCAATTACTTCCGACCTCTTCCTGACACCAAATTAAAAAGGTTCTCTTCTCTCCTGTCCCCTTTTTCAGACGGATGTGCATGAAAGGAAAATGTTCCTCAAACTGACTGATTTGAATTCACCTAAGGTAAGATCAGGTTGTCAAGATGAATTCCATTTCAATTGGGAGCAGCTGAATCTTTTCCATGACATTTATTCAGCAAAGAAAGCAAAAGTGGAACTGGAGGTTGCCAAATTGTAGATGGTAGTACCTTGGCCTAAAACTCAAGAAAGGTGCAGGTATTAGCAAATAATAACTTTCCATATTAGTTCTGAGAATAGAATACAAGTACATATCAAATTTTTTTCTTGACATGATTCTACTGTTCAAGTGTTAGCACCTAGTGAAGGTGTGAGTGAGGTTTCTGTTAGGACTGAAGGGGTGGAATGGGGTGACAATAATGAGTTTTGAAAGAAAAACAACGATTGGAAACAATGAACTATTGATAGTGTCAACATGGGAGCAGATCAACTAAATTCACCAAAGCTGGCAGATCTCACCTAAAGGGCTGCCATTCCTTGAATCAGTTCATAGTAGCCAGCTTGCAGAGCTTGGAAAACACACCAAAATGTCTGTAAATTATGGGTCAAGAAATAAGGAGCACAGGAAAAGAGCTATCTATATTTACGATTATCTTTGGGCACATTAATTCAACAGATGTAACAATTGTGTAAAATGGTTGCAGATTAGTACTTCTACTGAACTTGCAGTGGAAATTCAGAGATCGGCTTCTCTGTTTTCAGTGAGTGTGCAAAAAGATCTGGAAAAGGGTGCCACACACCACTTCCATTTGTTATTTCTGAAGGTAAACAAAGTTTGATATGGATTTACAAAATGATCAGGCACTGCACTGTACCTCATGGCCACTTTTCATAATTTGTTTAAGTTCATGTCTGGTAGGTTTAAATACTGTAAGGATCCTCCCTGCTGCAATCCCGCATTTAAATTTTAACTCATGCGAGAAGCTTGCAGCTGCAGTGAGGCAGGATCCAGACTGAGACACACAGGGTAATGATAAGCTACATTTACTATTACACCTTTCAAGGAGTGCTCATCAAAGCCCAGCCCTAAGCAATACAGAATCATTACAAACTCAGTGGGGGGGGGGGGCAACGCTTAAAAAAATAGTTTTGAAAATGCAGCAGGGGTAATACAGCATTTTTGTGCACCATATAAAGTTTTTTCAAACAGAAAAGAAAGTAATGCAAAAGGTGGTAAAAACAAATTGGAAACACATCTTTGGAAAAACTAAAGAAAGGAAATTTGCATACAATTTTAAACAGGAACAGACTAAACTAGCCCACAGCATTTATGTTCCACGTGAACCTCCACTCATCCAACGTCAGCTAACCTATTTTCTCCTTCACATATATATGACTTCCCCAGAAATAAATCTCTACTAGTTGCTTCAACTACGTGCTGTGATAGGGGACTCCACATTCCAATAATTCTATGGAAACTGAAACCTCTCCTGTACTTCCTATTAGATTTATTAGTGACTATTTTCATTTTTATGACTAATTCTGTTCTCCCCAAGTGGAAACAGCTTTCCTATATCCCACCCATCAAACCTTTACGTAACGTTGTGACAACTATCACTTCACCAACAAGTACTCTCTTCTCCAGAGAAGCAGCTTCGTGATAAATATGTACCTGTCAAGGATGGAGAAAGGGATCGAGCAAGGGAGCCGTGGTTTAATAAAGCCGGGTGCTGGCAGGTGGGACTAGATTGGGTTGGGATATCTGGACGGGTTGGATCGAAGGATCTGTTTCCATGCTGTACATCTCTATGACTCTAAGTTGAATCTCTTGTCAAGAGGAAGGCGGCTGCTTATGTTAGGATGAGGTGTGAAGGCTCAGTAAGAGCACCTGAGAGTTACATGTTACCTAGGAAGGTCCTAAACAGAGCGCTAAGGAGAGCCAGGAGGGGACATGAGAAGTCTTTGGCAGGTAGAATCAAGGAAAAACCTAAAGCTTTCTATAGATATGTCAGGAATAAAAGAATGACTAGAGTAAAATTAAGGTCAGGGTTAGGTCAAACAGCATCCGAGGAGCAGGAAAATTGACATTTCGGGCAAAAGCCCTTCATCAGGAATGAAGGGCTTTTCCAGCACCACTCTAATCTAGACTCTGGTTTCCAGTAGTGCTCACTTTTGACTCAAATGAAGGTCAGTCAAGGGCAGTAGTGGGAAATTGTGTGTGGAGTCCGAGGGGATAGGAGAGGCACTAAATGAATATTTTTCGTATGCAAAAAGACAATGTTGTTGAGGAGAATACCGAGATTCAGGCTATCAGACTAGACAGAATTGAGGTTCATAAGGAGATGGTGCTGACAATTCTGGCATGTGAGAAAATTAATACGTACCCTGAGGCAGATGGGATTTATCTGGGAAGCTAGAGAGGAGATTGCAGAACCTTTGGCTTGGATCTTTATGTCATCATTGCCTACAGGAATAGTGCCAGAAAACTAGAGGATAGCAAATGTTGCCCCCTTGTTCAAGAAGGGGAGCAGGGATAACCCTGGTAATTATAGACCAGTGAGCCTTACTTTGGTTGTGGGTAAGCATTGGAAAGGACTAAAAGAGATAGGATTATAAGATATAGGATTTATAATCATCTAGAAAGGAATAACTTGATTAGGGATAGTCACCACAGTTTTGTGAAGGGTAGGTCGTGCCTCACAAACCTTATGGAGTTCTTTGAAAAGTGACCAAACAGATGGATGAAGGTAAAGTGTTTGTTAAGGTTCGCCATAGCAGGCTATTGCAGAAAATAGAGAGGCATGGCATTGAGGATGATTTAGCGGTTTGGATCAGAAATTGGCTAGCTGAAAGAAGACAGAGGGTAGTGGTTCATGGGAAATGTTCATGCTGGAGTTCAGTTACTAGTGGCATACCGCATGGATCTGTTTGGGAGCCGCTGCTGTTTGTCATTTATGACTCTATGAGGACATAGAAGGATGGGTTAGTAAATTGGCAGATGACACTAAGGTTGGTGGAGTTGTGGACAGTGCTGAAGGATGTTGCAGGTTACAGAGGGGTATAGATAAGCTGCAGGGCTGGGCAGAGAGGTTGCAAATGGAGTTTAACGTGGAAAATTGAGAGATGATTCATATTGGAAAGAGTAACAGGAATACAGAGCACTGGGCTAATGGCAAGACTTTTGGTATGGTGGATGAGCAGAGAGATCTCAGTGTCCATGTACATTAATCCTTGAAAGTTGCCACCCAGGTTGATAGGGTTGTGAAGAAGGCATACGTTCTGTTAACTTTTACTGGTAGAGGGTTCGAGTTTCGCAGCCATGCGATCATACTGCAACTCTACAAAACTCTGGTGCAGCTGCACTTATAATACTGCTTACAGTTCTGGTCACGGCTTTATACAAAGGACATGGAAGCGTTGGAAAGGATGCAGAAGAGATTTACCAGGTTATTACCTGGTATGGAGGGAAGGTCTTATGAGGAAAGGCTATGGGGACTTGAGGCTGTTTTCATTAGAGAAGAAGGTTGAGAGATGACTCAATAGAGACATACAAGATGATCAGAGGGTTAGATAGGGTGGACAATGAGATCTTTCTCCTTGGATGGTGATGGCTAGCATGAGGGGACATAACTTTAAACTGAGGGATAATAGATATAGGACAGTTGTCAGAGATAGTTTCTTTACTCAGAACAATAACTGCGTGGAACACCCTGCCTGCAAAAGTAGTAGACGTGCCAACTTTGAGGGCATTTAAATGGTCATTAGATAAACATATGGATCACAATGGAATAGTGTAGGTTAGATGGGTTGCAGACTGGTTTCACAGGTTGGCACAACATCAGAGTGCTGAAGGGTCTATACTGCGCTGTAATGTTCTATGTTTCTTGATAGACACAATCTCAGTTCAAAATGGTACTTTCTGTTGTATTTTTTCAGTTCTGCAATATCCTTTTTAATAGTCTGGAGACCTGAATTCCATATAGTACACATTGTGATCTATTTGCGATTCTTCCCACATTTTAGAAAATTTCTGTTTTTCAATTCTGATCCTATAGCAGTGATTCCCAGTGTTTTGTCTGCTTTATTCCAAACTGACCTTATTATCCTCGGTAACTATTGAGCGCTTTTTATTATCTGCAATCAGTTTCCTTTGTGCCGCTGTGTAAGAGGCTTTTTTATTATTAAAATGTATCACCTTACAGTATCAACATGGAAACTCATTTGCCAAGTACACACACATACTGACAGATTGCAGTAAATTCAAACCAACCAACCAATTTAACAAAGCTTTATAAATTTAACTTCAGTTAATTAAAGGGCTTTTGGCCACAGTCAACTCTGCAGACCTTTTACTCAAAACGTTATAAAACTGGTTTACTTACCATCCAACCTGGGACCACCTCCATATCTAGCATAGAAAATATCAGCTGCTTTCTGAGAAATCCTTTTGACATCACAGATTTTATCCGGAATAAGTCTGTTATGTGCACACAGGTGGCAAGAATTATCAATTGGTTTTGTTACTGCCGAGTCATCCAGCCACTTCCGTAACCAATCCACTGGTAGAAACTCATAGTGCTCATCTAAAACAATAAAAATTCAAGAAATTTTACACTAGCAAACATTTAACTAGCAACCGTAATGGGACATATGAAATAAAAAAGTTTTCAGATAATCTTCAGCAGGTATACAAGCAGTGTTCATTTGCGCAGGAAACAATAAGTGCAGGTAGCTGTGTACATGCAGTGACCACATTTACTGTCATAATTCACACTGCAAACTCAAACTTGATAAATGGTCATTTGGGAGACACCTCAATGGACCGGTCACACTTGGAACTTTATATCGCATGTCATGCTTGCGGAAGACATGGTTAAGACTTTTTTAAAAAAGTTTACACTATTACTGGTAGTATGCTTTGGGGAAGGGGGATGGTGGCAAAGAGACATAATAACTGATTGCAACATGGTTTACGGAGACATATACTGAGATGGAAAACATTTCATTAAGTTTGCCCCCTTCCATTCCAGCATGATGCAATAGTAATGGATTGTTGACTATCAACCTCCAGTATTTGAGACACAGGAGATGATAAGAACTCAGTTGATACAAAGCAATGGGAATTATAGATGCAAAGTGACCGAGGCCTTCCAAACGTACTACACTTCCCACATTGCCTTTCAAATTATTACAGGAAAGAAATCCTGCCCAAATCTTGTGAGGTGCGGCAATATAAAATAGGAAAATTAGACTATTTGATCTCAAGTGGTCACAGCTTGTCTGCTCATGTTTCAAATTCCATATTCCTGTCTAACCCTGATAACCCTGGATTCCCTGCCTAACCTCTCCACCTTAAATATATTTAATGACCCTGCCTCCTCCACCTTTTGGGAAAAAAAATTCTCATCTTTGTCTTGGAAGGGCACCTAGTTTTAAACCTAGTTATCCTCTGGTTCGGGACTGACCTACAAGAGGAAACATCTTTTCTATGTTCACCTTGTCAAGATCACTTAGGATCTTAAACACTTCAATTCCGCACATTTCTAAACTCCAGTACATTCAATCTTTTCTCAAAAAAGGAATTCACTCATTTCAGCTAACAATGGAATACACCTCTTCTGGACTGGCTCCAGTGTGTTTACTTCCAATAAATATACCAAAACTGTGCAGCATATTGAGTTGTGGTCTCACCAATGCTCCGCAAAACTGAAGCATAACATCCTTAAATTGAAGTCAATCTTTTTCTTAATTCACAAACAGGACATGGGCGTCACTGGCTAGCCAATTTTTATTGCCCATCCCTAGCTGCCAGTTAGAAGGTGATGGTGAGCTGCCTTCTTGAACCGATGCTGTCTATATTTGGTAGGTAGACTCTCAATTCCACTGGGGAGGAAATTCCAGGCTTTGCACGATGACAGTGGAAGAATGGCAATATATTTCCAAGTCAAAATGGTGAACGACTTGGAGGGAGCTTGTAGGCGGTGGTGTTCTGTATCTGCTGCCCTTGTCCTTGTGGATGGAAGTGGTGGTTGAGAGTTTGGAAGGTGCTATATAAGAATTTTTGGTGAATTTCTGCAGTACATTTTGCTGATGGCACATACTATTTCTACTGAGTGCCGATGATAAAAAAGTGGATACTTGTGGATCTCGTGCTAATCAAGCTTGTCCTTGATGGTGCCAAGTTTCTTCAGTATCGTTGGAGCTGCATCCATCCATGCAAATGGGGAGTATTTCCTCACACTCCTGATGATGGTACTTGATGGGCAGGATTTAGGGACTCAGGAGGGGAGTCTCTCATTTCAGCATTCCTAGCCTAAGACATGCCATTGTAGCCACTGTGCTTATGTAGTGAGTCCAGTTACATTTCTGGTCAATGGTAACCCCCAGGATATTGATTGTGGGGAACTCACTGATGATAACACTGAATGACAAATGGCAGTGGTTAGATTGTCTCCTATTGGAAATGATCATTGTCTGGCACAAATGTTGCTTGCCCAAACCTGTTGTTAGCCCAAAGCTGGTTGTTGTCCAGATCTTGTCGTATTTGAATATAGGCTGCTTCAATATTTGAGTCGTCGTGCATGATGCTGATGGAGAGAAAGTCTTGATGAATTAGCTAAAGATGGTTGGGTCGAGGACATTCCCCTGAGGAACTTGTGAAGAGACCTCCTGGAGCAGAGATGACAGACCTCCTGGAGCGGAGATGACAGACCTCCTGGAGCAGAGATGACAGACCTCCTGGAGCAGAGATGACAGACCTCCTGGAGCAGAGATGACAGACCTCCAATAACCACCTCTAATTCTTTGTGCCAGATATGACTCCAAATCAGTAGAAACAGTTTTCCCATTAATTCCCATTGATTCCAGGTTTGCGAGCATTCCTTGATACTACACAGTCGAATGCAGCCTTGATGTCAAGGCTGTCGTTCTCACCTCACCTCTGGAATTTAGCTCTTTTGTCCATTTTCAACCAAGGCTGTAATGAGGTTACGTGCTGATTGGCCTGGCAGAACCCAAACTTGGCATCACTGGGCTAGTTAAGATGATCAATTATCTTCTCCACTCTGCCAGTGAAAGTGCCCCAGTTTCACCTTGATACCTCACACTCACTATCTCCACTACTGAACCTACCATTTCCTGCAACATCTTCCCCACTCATTCTCATCCTCGCTAACATCTGACTCTGACTAACTCAAGTCTCTTTTGCACAGCCTATTCATCCCCTCAGGGCATCTGCACATGTGCACCAAAAGTAACAGCTTGCCACCCACTTTCTCTCCCTCACCCACTATGTGTAGAGTTTCCTGACTCAGACCACTCTGAT
The DNA here is from genome assembly GCF_020745735.1 of Hemiscyllium ocellatum. Classification (NCBI taxonomy): domain Eukaryota; kingdom Metazoa; phylum Chordata; class Chondrichthyes; order Orectolobiformes; family Hemiscylliidae; genus Hemiscyllium; species Hemiscyllium ocellatum. The sequence goes on from NC_083437.1 coordinate 6,546,257, forward strand.
CAGCTGACTGACCATGTCCAAGCACCTGTACAGGTTGTTTTGCTATAATGCGCATTTCGTTAATGTGAATTTGAGATTGACAAATTGGGGACACTGTTTCAAAAGCGCCAACTTTAAAGCGTGTATTGGTTATAACGTGATTCCCATCCCATTAGTTTAAATGGTACTGCTGTTATACAATTTTCTTATACCATGGGATTGCATGAACACGAATCAACCTCGTTATAACAGAACTGACTGCACTGGTGATTCTTTTGTAGTTGGTTACCATAGTCATTAGTCACAGACAGAGTCTGCTGGTATTCTTTAACATCTAAACAGATTTTTTTAAACAACAAAGAAAAAAAAGCTCTTAATATAAAACAACAAAGTCAAGTTTCAAACTACTCCTCAACACTATCCTTTTACTGTTAGTCAATTCCAGTGAAATTTCACTCGTCTCAACACTAAGCTTTTAAATTAACAGCTTCTTGTCCTAAGGCTGTAGAGACATTTTCACAATACTTTTCCAAGTCCACTAGCACAAATATTTCACAATACTCTTCAAGAAGCTCTTCACAAGCCGACTGGTCACGTGACGCCGACTGGAGACCAGTCCACCACACACCACGACACCTCGTGCCTGGGATGAGAATCATGTAACAGCGGATGGGAGCTTGCTTCATATTTTAAAAAAAGGTCAGCAATTCACAAATCATGTTTAATAAATCACATTGTAGGGGAACTACCTGTCCTGTGTACTGTTCTGGTCGCTCTGTTACAGAAAGAATATTGTTAAACTGGAGACGGTTCAGAAAAGATTGACCTGGATGCTGCTAGAACTGGAATGCTTGAGTTATAAGGAGATGCTGTATAGGCTAGGACTTTTTTCACTGGAGTGTGGGAGGTTGAGGGGTGACCTTATAGGATGTTTATAAAATCATAGATAAGGTGAATAGCAAGAGTCTTTTCCCTGGGATGGGAGAGTTCAAAACTAGGGGGCACATTTTTAAGGCGAGAGGAGAATGATTAAAAAAAAAAGAGTCTTGCAACATCTTTTTAAAAACACAGAGGGTGGCTTGTATATGGAATGAACTGCCAGAGGAAATGGTAGATGCAGGAACAGTTACAACATGTAAAAATCATTTGGATGGTACTTGAATAGAAAGAGTTCAGACGGATAGGGGCCAAATGCATTCAAATGGAACTAGTTTAGTTTGAGAAACTTGGTCAGCATGGAAGAGTTAGACTGAAGAGTCTGTTTCTGTGCTGTGTGGCTCCATGACTAAAATAACTCTACCAACGGACATTGATAGGCTAGATAACAGGTCAAAGTATGGCAAATAGAATTTAATGTGTCAAGTCTGAAAATGCCTGATCTCGGAAGCTAAGCAGACTCAGGCCTGGTTAGTAATTGGATGGGACACCGCCTGGGAATACCAGGTGCAGTAGGCTTTTTTTTAAATGGGGTGGCACGGTGGCTCAGTGGTTAGCACTGCTGCCTCTCAGCACCAGGGTCCCAGGTTCGATTCCAACCTTGGGCGGCTGTCGTGTGGAGTTTGCACATTCTCCCAGTGTCTGCATGGGTTTCCTCCCACAGTCCAAAAATGTGCAGGTTAGGTGAATTGGCCAGGCTAAATTGCCCGTAGTATTAGGTGAATGGGTCTGGGTGGGTTGCTCTTCAGAGGATCGGTGTGGGCTTGTTGGGCTGAAGGGCCTATTTTCACACTGTAGGGAATTTAATCTAATGTAATAAAAGCATGAAGTTAGGTATTTTAGTTAGAAAAATGAAAAGACAAGTTATTATTTATATGGAGAGAAACTTCACAATCTGGGTGCCCTCATTCATAAGTTGCAGAAAGCCTGTGTGCAGGTGTGGCATGTAATAGAGAGGACAAACAGAATCTCTAAATTTATTGCTAACCTGATAGACTATAAAAGCAGGGACATATTGTTGCAATGAGACAAAGCATTGGTGAGACCACTGCTGGAATCCAGTTTCAGTCCCTTTTCTAGAGAAAGGATGTACCTGCATGCAACGCAGTTTGGAGAAGGTTCACTTAATTCCAGAGATGAAAAGCTTGTCTTAGAAGGTGAGATTGAGTGGTTTTGCCAGAGTTTAGAAGGACGAAAGGAGATTTACTTGCAATATCTAAGGTGGCAGAGAGGACTGATATTGAAGGATCAGAACAAATACTTTCGCTTGTGAAGCAACCTAGTAAGTTAGGCTATAATTTAGGCTAATGGGTGGCAGATTTAAAATAGATGACGACTTACTTCTCTGAAAGGGTACTGAATTTGTAGAATTCTCTATTCGAGCATGCCGGACACTGGGACACTGGCTACATTTGAGGAGAGACACAGATTTTTAATTAGATGTGGATTAAGAATTATGACGAGATGACAGGAAGAGAGAATTGAGGCCAAGATTAGATCGGCCGTGATTGGAGAAAATAGTGGAGCAGGCACGAGGGGTGAAATTGCCCAGTCCTAGTTCTTAAGTTTTTAACAGGATAGCAAACTTAACATAGTTTGTTGCTTACCTTTATGAAGCAGAGGAATCTAATGAGGTGAATTTTCAATACACCAAAGGGTATTTGGAGAAAGTGGGAATATAGCATTGGAATGGAGGATAAGCTATTAGCCTACTTAATGGCAGAGGATGCTCAAAGGGCTGGATTTGCCTACACCGGTCAAGTTTATGTTTCTTACTAACCATTTTCTGGAAATCCAAGTGCAGTAATTCTACACATTCCTCTAAATGGAAAGTGCATGTTATGCCTTCAAATAACTCCATTAATTGGTTGAACATTATTTCCCCTTGGCCGATTCGGTTGGTGAACTTTCCAGATTCCCTTCAATCTTTCCAAGTACATAGCTATATTCTCTTGAATCAATTCTAGCACCTTTCTCACAACAGAAATCAGGATAACTGGCCTACTGTATTCTGTTCTGTGCCACCTTTCCTGAATGGAGGTGATTTGCTCCTTTTCAGTCTGATGGAACAAAGGAACTTTAGAAAATTAACACCACATCTACTACCTCATTCACAATCTCTCGAGACCCATCGATCAGATCGGCCATTTCTCTGTTATCTACCATCAACTCCACATTCTCGCTCTCTGGAGGGCCAACACACACTTATTAACCTTCTCCTTTCTTTAAAAACATACCTATACAAACTCTTGCTATCTGTTTTTATTTTCCTAGCTAGCTTGCTTTCAGTCCAATTTCTTGATTAACCTTTTAGTCACTTGCTGCCATCCCTTATGTCTTGACCAATATTATGGCCAACACTCATCTTTGCCCGATTTCATGATTTTCCTTAAGTTTGAGGCTTTCATTAACTTTAGTTAACCAAAGATGGTAAGTATTCTCTTAAGAACTTCGCATAGTCAGAGTACATTTATTCCAAGTACTCTGTTAAAACAAAATCCCCTAAAAACTGTGCATCTATGGTCTGACTTTAGTTTAGTCCCTTTTTTCCTAAAAGCCGTTCCTTGGCTCAAGGAGACTCCATCCTTGATTTTTTTTCAGAGGGGCAATAAACTGGGCCGGGGTCCGATCAGTCTGGTTTGGTACAGAGATGAAAAGGATTTTGAGAGGCCTTTTGTTTATATGTAAACAGATGAGATTTCAGGCCAAAGTGGTCATGCTTTAGAAGTGTAAAGAGAGGGGACTGATCAGCTCTTTAGCTGGGCTGAGCTGGATTTAGTTCAGTCTGGAACTGGGAAGTTCCACAGGGAGCTGTGTGGAAACTTTCTTTCTCTTTTCTGCCCTTCAACTTCAACCTATAAGCATGTTCCATTTATACTGGGTTTTAAAGGGAGTTGGCTTATTGGGACTGTTGTGTATATCTGGAACAGCATAATTAAGTCTAGTTGGATAGATTGAGCTCTGTGTTTCATTGTGTAATTTTGTGACTAAATTTTTGTTCATTTTAAAATTTAGTAGTCAACCGAGCTAGCTTACTCTGGGTAATTGTCACAGTATGCTTACCGAAACAAATTGCAAAATTATGGTCTGGGGCTGCCTGCTTAAGAACGCTTTGAGTGGTCTGGCCTAGTCCATAACAGTATGCCAGTTCACTTTAGTGAGCTCAGCTTTCATGTCCATATAATTGCCCTCATTTAGATTTAAAATACTAGGCGTAGACCCAACCTTTTCCCTGCTATTCCTGGTCTTCCTCCAAGCCAAATCCACAACAGGACCTCCAAACTGTTCTACAAATGCCATCCTTAATTTACAGCGCTAACCCTCCTCTAACATTTTTCTAATTTTCTTAAATGTTACTCACCCCTCAATATTTTGTCTTCCTGAAGCCACATCTCCATAATGGCTTTCAAATTGTATATATTTACTTAAATGTTGCTATCACTTCATTTACTTTGATTGGAACGCTATGCAAGTATAGAATCTTTAGTTTTGTCTTCTTTCTATCTTCTTAACATCTTCTCCAGTGTTGGTACAGTGCTATTCCACCCCCCTTCCCCCAACAACCCTAATTTCCCATACCTGTGCCGCCCAAATGTTTTCACTCAGAACAGTTCAAAACTCAGGGTCATTAACATACATTCACCATTGACCAGGACATGGCAGCACCAATGCAGCTTTGAGAATTGCAAATCTTAGTAAGAAATAAGTGAAGCTAAATTATTTCTGTTTCTCTTTGAAACAAGATTCGGCTTTGATTTTGGTGTATGAATAATGGGAATGCCAACAGCATTCAATGTTATTACAGGGCAAACAGATAGCTTGCTAACTCTTAGCAAGACGGTGTGAAATGCAAATGCAGAAGCTGTCAATGATAATCTACTCCTCTAGAGACTACGCTATTGAAATTTCTACCAAATAAATCTGCACATTTATCACTGTCGTGGAATGAACTTAAGGCAGCAACAATAGTCACACTGAAGACAGATGAAAAAAAAGGTTATGAGACCGTTGAGGTACAAACAATTTTCCTTTTAAATGGCATACCACCTTTTCTCTTGCCCAGAAAAGCTAAGCATGGAATCTCTTTCCCCAAAAGAACATTCAATGCTTCTTTAAGTAAGCATTTCTGTTTTTTCCCTTTGCATCTCCTACAATCGTGTGTATAACCTTTATGTCGCTTTCTACACAATTATTTAAATATAACTTACACTTCCCATTCTTTATTCCCTTGCTTGAAGGCTGTGTCACTATGTGGATTCCTCAATTTGATTGATTATAATTAAAAACAAATATGATGTGAAAAAATCACTTACATTTGAATGGATAAACTTCACCTTTTTATGGCAAGTTTTATGGGTAACAAGAAAGTATTGCAATGCCACGGTCCTGATGTATTTGAAAGCAGAGTCTCTCAGTGATATCCTGGGATAACAGGCTTATGACGAAGCAGGTCATATCAGGCAGCAACAACAAATTTTCTGGGCAGGAGCAGTCACTAGATGCTACAATTTGACTTTCTCTTTAATAACAGTGAGCGGCATTAGAATAACTTTTCCTCCTATCACAAAAACTTCAGGCCTTCATAAATAAAAGGAAGAACACTGACTCTCAATCAATAATTGATATTTTTCTATCTAATTTCACTTTTCTATTCATTCGGCAGCATATATCACTACAATAGTCAATCAAGATTAGGGATTGGACTAATACTGCCCCTACCTAGCAGAGAATAACTGAGCAAGAGAACACTCAATGGCCTCCACTGAAACACAAAGCAAGTCTTCTGCTTGTACGGCATTTTGTTCACAACGAGATATCTGGGCAATGTGGGGGTGCACTAGCTACAATTTTTAATTTAGACTTGGAATGGTTTTCCTTGCCAGAGAATAAAGCCACTTAAAATAATGGTTGATAGGTTTAACCTCTCAGACAGGATCAAGCAACTTTCTACTACTACATACACGCTGTCATCTCTGCTGGACACATTTACTGAGCAAATTGAATAGGTTTCTTCAAAAGAAATTGTTCAGATAGATGTACATATTATATGTGAACTCCACCCTCCAATAAATTTACAGACCTTCTTTAGCTGGTAACATGTTAAAGAGCTCTTGCACCTCCTCATGCTTGGCTTTGCCTTTGTCCACACTCTGCTTCCGCATCTCAGCCATTTCCATGCACCACTCCTCAAATTTTTTGTTATCACGTTCAACCATTTTTTGTAAATGTGCTGCAAACAAAAGTAAATGAAAAGGTCTTCAGAAACCGAAAGTTTACATTTGTAGAGCCATATGTAAATCAAATATCTCCACTGCGTACAATGGGGAAAAAACATTTCAACATTCTGATCAATAATAATTAGAAGCAATCTTTACTCAATTAATTTCATAATAGATATACTGGTGTTTTAATTTTGAAAATCACTGAGGCTGTTAATGCAGGTTTCTTCCAACATGGAGATGTACACTGGTTTATAGTACAAATAGCTTTTCTAAAAACAAAACTTCACTGTACAAATTCAGATTATTTAGCTTAAATGGATTGGGGACAGCCAGTGACCCAAAACAGAGCGGGGAGAGCTGCCAATGGACTGGAGCAAAGTTGGCTCTTGCTTGGGAACTGTTGTAGCTCAGGGGTCAGACCACACGGAAGCCCCTTATAGAAAGATGGCAGTGTTAATAATTTTATGTTTATTTCTTATTTTCCTAATGTATACTTATACTATGTATACCTGTAATGTAGTGTAACATTTCTTCCTTATTTTCTCTATTTTTTGTGCTGTTATGAAGTTGAAGGCATTTACTGTACATTTAAGAGACAGAATACTGTTTTGAACTGAGAACTGTTTCTGATGAAGGGCTTGTGCCCGAAACGTCGAATTTCCTGCTCCTTGGATGCTGCCTGACCTGCTGCGCTTTAACCAGCAACACATTTTCAGCTCTGATCTCCAGCATCTGCAGACCTCACTTTTTACTTGAACTGAGAACTTACAAGCACCTATATATGACTAATTGGCAGTTCCAGAGTGTACTGGAAAATTAAGAAGTTGTAACATTTGGCTATGAAATAGCTACCTGAGTTTCGGTTTCTGTTTTGACAACAATTCATATTTAACCAGGTTAAATTATGCCCCAGGATACTAAAATCCAAGACTGAATCCATTATATTGCCACCAACATTGAACCAATGAGACGATCTGATGTTGGAAGTATAACAATGCTGACATTCTGAAAATTTGAGACAGCGCAACGGTCTTCGAGACAGAAACTTCTTGCAGAGTTAACATCTTACTCTCCAAGAACTTAGAAATATTCTATCAAAAGGTACCTTTTCATATGAAACATATTCGCAGTAAAACAAAAGACGATGACCCAGGGAGATCCTCAGCTGGAAGACGAAAGACACAGAAACACGAGAGCTGCTATGTGGTTTTGAAATTTACGTTGATGCAATTTAATAATATTGTTATAGAATTGGAGGCAGATAATAAGCAGTTAGGAGAAAGTGAAGCTTAGAATTGTGAATTATTGTTTAATGTTAACTTTTAGGGCAAAAAATTGATTTTTTTTAAACTCAAAGTGAACATTAAAACAATAATTCACAATTCTATTGATTTTTTTTCTTAAATAGTGGAATTGGTGATAAGGCGAGGTGAGCTTTTCAGGGTGTTTGGTTTAATTAACAGAGGGGCTCACGTCCGGTGTCGTAACAGTACTTAGGTACCTAAGATGGTACCGTGCGTTGGCAACATTGTACACTTTTCATTGTACTCCTGTTCTTTTGTAACTTGACTACACATGACAATAAACCTAATTCTAATTCTCCTGGGTGAGCCTAACTGCAGGTATGTCATCCTCGTGGCAGTAATGCAGCGTGGCCTAGTCCTGCCTTACTGCTTTCCCTTTAATTCCAAACCACATTTCAACGTTTAGTAATGGGTGATACAAAACCCACCCACATTAAAAGGCATCACATTTCCAGCTGAAAGTACTATGAAATCTAATTTACTGAATTGTGGATGCTTACGTGGTAGTTGAACAGTTATTTCCTTTTCCTTGCCTCCTTCCACTTTACGTCTGTACACCAACATGTAAGCATTCCGCGAACAGTGAACACCTTTAACACATTTGGGTTTTCGTGTCTGTGACTTTGAAGGTTCAGCTAAAAATATGCAAAAAAACAAAACCCATGTCAATACTGATAAAATTGAACTGTCTAACAATTTTAGGTACACCTGGAATAAAACTAATGGTTAGACTACTAAATAGGATGAGTTGATTGCTCTCACTAATTAGCTTGGTGCATGTTTTTTAAAAATAAAAGCAATAATATTTATATGATATTATGAAACATTGTAGCAAGATATTCCAAATGACAAAGTGTAGACATTCAACTTACCAATATGACTTAATTTGAATACAGCAACTCAAGTTAATCTTTCATACATGAGGTGGTCAGGCAAAATACCAGAGTTTACTTATTTTCATATCTGAACTACATTCTGCTGCTCTTCAAAATCATGTGAAAATATCATATTAGATTCGAAGAAAATTGATGACGCCTAGTTCTATCTTGGTATCACTTCAAACCCAACACTTTTCCTTGGGAGTCCCTCAGGATCGAGGATTGCTTTCTTCCACTTTAGTGTTGTGGGCCCTGGAATAACTAAATAATGGACTATTGGAAATGCAAACTATGACAGGTATTGTTGACTGAAGCAGGTGGATGCGATGCTTTGATTTTGACATGTTCCTTCCACTGTTTGCACTTGGCCTCCATCTGGGTCGGTCAGGAACACAAAACAGCTGTCTTCTTCCAAGTTCCTACTTCTTTAAATTGGACAGTCTTCAGCTGGAGATTCCATGGAATCAGTGGGGATATTGGATTTATTAGAAATGCTACAAGGACATCCCGGAAAGGTTTCCTTTGGCCTCCTGGTATTCACCCACCACGAGGGCAGAAAAGAACTTGCTTTGAAGTCTCACATCAAATATGTAGCACCACAATATTGTGCATGTTAGCTTGATAGAAGACATTGATATTGGAAGGCCTATTTTGCTGCTGTATTTGCAGCATTGGGTGGACGCATTACTGCTAATATTTCACAAGGAATTTGAAATGTCTGCCATAACTGTCCATGTTTCCAACACACACATTGGACCAGTTAACACTTCTAATCCTGTAAATCATTAACAAGGTGCCAAGTGGGAGGTCTTTACCATCCAACCTGCTGCTTCTTAGATGGTCAGAGGCTGTGTTGGCACATCGTAGATGATGCTGAATTTTAAGGACAATGTCTCCTCTCATTCAGAGGAAGCTTCCAAGGCATAGGAATGATCCACTTTGTCCAGTGACTTGTTATAAATCCTCCTAAGGGCAATGATATGTTTCAGGAGTTGGCTGGTAGAAGACTATTGTCTTACAGATACTGAGCCTAAGGCCCAACCTTTCATATGTCCCTATGAATGTATCATCAATGGCTTGGAGCTTGGTTTCAGTAGGCACACATGCCAGTTGTCTACTGCAGTTTGATGACAGAGGTTGGGGTGTACTTGGTTCTGAACTGAACATGTCAGCTAAACAGTTTTCTGCATGCCCAGTAGATTAGCTCCACACCAGTGGGAAACCTGACAGATACAGGGTATAGTGTGAATGGAAGGAAAATGGAGAAGAGCATTTGCCTGATAAGTCAACTTGGCCTGATCTCAAGCCTGCACATGCACTAGGCCGAAGATGAAGATTGCATTCTTATGCAATAGGCAGATGGCAGCACAGAATTTCTGTAGGCATCCAACTTGGAGGAGGATGCTTCAAAAGTCAAAAAGGTGTGGGGAGAGGTGGCTGTTGCTTGTTGACAATTTCAAGGAAAATGAAATGGGTATACACTCGTTTCCTAAATACGGTCACAATGACAGCATGAGATCAGCTGGCAGGGTTTCCTCCTATCAGATGTTAAAAATTTTATTCACAGAATGTGTACTTCACTAAATGGGCCATTATTACTTTGCCCATGCCTTGAGAATGCGGTTGTGACCTGCTTTCTTAAACCAGTGCAGTGTATTTGGTATAAATACACTCAATACTGTTAGGAAGGGAGTTCCAAGATATTGCGTCAGCAACACTGAAAGACCAATACTGCATTTCCAAGATAGGAAGTGGCTTGCAGAGGAGTGTGCAGATGATGCTTCCAGGTCCATGTTACCTTCATGGAAAGTGACATGTAAGAAGCCTTAATGAATTTCTGCAGTGAATCTTGTAGATGCACACTTGCTACTGAGCATCAGGAGTGGAGTGACTGAATGCAGTGCCAGTCCTGAATCAGGTCCAGTTTCTTGAAGTTTCGCTGAAGTTGCACTCACCCAGACAAATTGGAAGTACTCCATCGCACTCCTGATTTGTGGAGAGGCACTAAGGAGTCAGGAGGTGATTTACTCACTACAGGATTCATAGATTCTGACATGTTCTTGGAGCCACTATGTTTATATGGGTGGCCCAGTTCCTGGTACTATCACCTGCAAGATGCTAATTATGGGGATTCAGCAAAAGTAGTGCCACTGAATGTCAACTGGCATTGGCCAGAATCTCTCTTGCTAGAGAATACCATTTATTGGCAATTGTAAAGCATGAATTTTATTTATCACTGGTCAGCCCAACTTTGAATATTGCTGCATTTGATAATGGACTACGTTAGTACCTGAGGAGACATGAATGGTACTGAACATTACTAAGGTGTATATTCCCACTCCTGACCTTATGATGGAGGGAAGGTCATTGATGAAGCAGCTGATGGTTGGGCTAAGGTCACTATCCCAACAAACATCCTGCAGTGATGATCTGGAACCAAAATCATGACTTCCAATTATCACAATCATCTTCCTTCATGCCAGATGTGACTTCAACCAAAGAGTTTTCTTCCTGATTATCATGGATTCCAGTTTTGCTAGGGCTTCTTGATACCACACTCAGTCAAATGCAGCCTTTGTCAAGGACTGTCACTCTTACCTCACTGCTGGGATTCAGCTCTTGCCTCCAGGTTCGAACCAAGGTTGCAAAGAAGTCAGGAGCAACCAATCTCATTGAGCTCAGGTTACTGTCAAGCTGCTTGAGAGCACTGTTGATGACTTCTTACATCACTTTACATATGAACAAGAGTAAACTGACAAGCCTGGGCAATTTTCCACACTGTTGGGGAGATACCACTGTAGAGGCCCAGCAAGTTCTATTGCTGGAATATCATCAGGGCCCTTGGCCTTTGTAGTTTCCAATGCCTCCAGCCATTACTTGATATAAGGTAAAGTGAACCAAATTGTCTGAAGACTGGCATTACATTCATCCATTTGGTACTTCTAACTGAAAGCTGCTGCAAGAACTTGTCTTATCTTTGATGTACCAAGCTCCCCCAGCATTCAGGATGGGATACTTGTGTGCCTTGTTGTTGGTTCCCTCACCACCTGTCACCAAGAGTTCATTCTTAAGAGTTCACCTCAGTTCATTCTTAGAAGTCATGTCCTACACCTGCAACTGATTTTAATGTTTGAATGAATGTTTGCATCTGCATCTGCCTCTAGTCTCAATGCATCCACAACACTCCTACGTTGTCTCTATACTGTCCAGGGTTTGGAGGTGAGCAGTATTGTCTGAATTCCATTTCATGTTGCACTGAAACTTCCACCAATTAAAGTAAAGCTGAAGCCATCACCAACAAATCCCAACAAAGTTACTTGCATAACAATTGACTCCATTGCCTTCTGTCTCAAGCTAATCCAGAAACTGTTTCCCCTGGTGTGTCTATGTGACCCGGAGGTAAGTCTGTGATTCCATATTCCTTCCAACACGAAGATAACTACTTTCACCCATTTAAAATTGCTATCCTTACCTCATCCCATCTGCTATTTTCACCACAACCAGATTAACCATTCAAACAATATCCTGGGAAGCAACTATCGTCCAGCCTGCATAAACATTAGTCCATCCAGATTCATTCACCCATCACCCTTCTGCTAGCTGATCTGCACTGAGTAATCACCATCAACACCTCCATCTTAAAATTATCATTGCATTCAAATCTATCCATGGTCTTGTTCCCCCACTCCTCAAACTTTGCCCAAACCCACAACACTCTGCAGCTGGAAAAAGGGGGGAAACTGTAGATGCTGGAGACTGCACTCTTCCAACTCTGTCCCCTTCTCTGCTCCACCATTCCTGGCAGTTACTTCAACTGTTTTGATGCAAGGTCTGGAATTCCCCAGTAAACCTGCATTTTTCTCAGACCTCTTAAGGCATTCTCTAAAGCTTACTTCAAATGGACACATTTTTGTTCACCCATCCTCACGTGGGTAGGTAAATTCTTTGTTTCAGTGTGCTCCTATGAAGCAGTTGGGAGGACAGTTTATTGTACTAGGGGTCCCATATTAATACAAGTTGTCAAATTAGCAATCTTGCTATCTTGCACAACTCTACTGTTTACTGCAAGGGAAAAAGCCGTATCCTGTGAACAGTATTCAGTGTCAATAACTAACACATTATCAATTAACAATGACATTCCAATTATTGCAATGAGCCCAATTCAAAGATTTAACTTGAGCGATTTAAACTATGAAGAAACAAATACAGTGATACTCAGGATAGATGCTGATGCAAACTAGGAGTAAACTGCGATTTAACAGTGATAGTATATCTCACTATAATTGGCTTCAGCACCACTTGGTTAAGGTAAGTAGTTGAGGTTTGTTTCAGATGGCTATCCAGCAGCTTACTTGCAGGCAAAGGGTCATGGATGAATACACAGCAGGGAACAAGTCTGATGTCTTCTTCAATAACTGAATGGGTGTGTGGGATGAAGGATAAGACAACAAAGATAGCTGGGGAAGGGAAGGACACAAAAATAAAGAAAAGACAATTCACACAATATCAATGCATTATCTGGTCAAAGACAATAACTGATCATTTAATTATAAAAGGAGGTAATGAACAGCAGTAAATCTTTAACCAGTTTTATTGATAGAAAAAAAGCCAATTACCAAAATGAGCAGATTTCAACACAGTCACAAAACTTAGAGGATTATGATACAAATTTGTGCAAACAATTCCTTGTATGATTCCACCACAGGGTGCGGCAGGCTTGATACAAAGGGAAATGGAAGTCCAGTCATCCAATTCACAGAAAGACTACAAACAAGTGACTACCCCATTCCCTCTAATTGGAAAGTATGCAAACATGAGACTCCATGAAAGTAACAAGGGACAAAAAACAAAATCAAGACCTTTTCTTTAAAAAAAAATTAACAGACATTACATCAAAGTTACCATCAGTATCATATGTTTACTTCCACTCAAAATTGCAGCACTTCTCACTTACTGAGACTGCAGCAGTACAATTAACTAGCTTTTCACCCAGCAGTGCAAATGACTGTGCTGCTGGTGCAAAATAGGTAAGTAACTCTTATTCTGTTTCATGGACTTAGCTAGAATTGACATTTGTGAACCAGTGCACTTGTTAAATGCTAATTGTTCATGCATAGGAACTTGTTTCCGATTTGAAAGTAAATTGCACAGGAACCTGTGTCACTAAGTGCTGGCAGGAGAGGTATGACATGGGTGACTTTACATGACCCCACTAAATGCTGAGCACATCTACTCAGCCATAATAAAAATATATTTCAGTAAGTAGTTCTGGACTACTTCAGTGCAGTTTTAGAGCTTATTAGCATGGACTCAGAAACTGATTACCTGGCCTACCAAGCCGATGGAGGTGAAGGCACTGAAAACCTCAAGGGCCAAACATATATCAAAGAGTTGTCTCATTTTGAACACAACATATCTGTAAAACGTCTGAACATGGGCTAGCATCAAGCCACTGATTGCTCACCAAGATCTTCCTCTATCCCCAACTGTAGCTTCTTCCCTTCCATTTTCTCAATCTCCTCATCATTAAATTTATACCAGTCGCCGGTCCTGTCATCTCGCACGTGTGCAATGTAATGGCCGGAATATGCACTCACCCCTCTGTGGATCAGCACCGCACTCAGTTCATAAATACAGCCAATATCTGGAAGAGCACAGAAATTGAAGAATGCATTTAATTATGCACAAAGTGATAATAATTCTAGCATTAATTAGCAGAGTACTAAGTTGACACATGGTAATATTTAATGGAGTACAGTGGAATTTGATTCTGTTAATTCTCCATGCAAAACTATTACACACTATAACTCAAAATATTCTAGCTGTGGTTGGAGTACTGACGTGATGCACTTTGACCAAATGGCACTTACAAAACTCTGCCAGATTTTGTGATGTTTCATAATCTCAGCTTTTTTTTTAAAACTGCAAAGATGTAGTTACAATAATGTAGTTCAACTGGGAGTTGTTGACTTATGTATCAATGACACATTTATTAAGAATTAATTACTATCCATTTTTCAGCTCCTTCTAGTCTGCAAGAACTAACAAAGACTCAAGAGTACTTCTTTTTTCCTTAATTCTTATTTTGTAAAATTTTCAATTGGTGTTTTTAAAAATGAAGGTCTTCTGTTCTGAGAAAAACATTTAACCTTGTGCTTTGCTGGGTAAGTCACCATGATTTCTACACAACACAGCACCATTAAACACAGCACCACTACACAACACAGTAAACTTGATGAAGGATCTGTCAGGAGCCTTTACCCTCCAAAATTACAATCAAATTAGTTTTACCACCTAAGCTTTAGAAATATAAATATTAAAACTAAAACACTACAGTATTAAAAGTGCAAATGACTAAATAAGCAACCTGCAAATGTGGCAGATGGAAATGTCAGATATAAATATTCATGATTGCAATGTTAGTGAGAATTGCTAACTGAAGTTATTTGCATTCACCAGCAATATTTTTAATAAACATTATTTCAATTGCTTTTTGGGTTTGAAGGAATGAAAGTTTCCCAAGAGCAAAATAAATCCAGTTTAGCTTTCCCAATGAAGCAAAAAATATTTACTTCCATTGTACAGAATGGAAGAAAGCTGGGCAAAAGCCAACAGCATTAAAAACGGTCATTGGGCACCGAAAGTTTTATATTGGACAGCCCAGTCTCAAATCAAATTTTTGTTTGAATGGATGTAGAAAGGATTGCAAAATTAATAATGACCCTTTTTCCAAATAAAGAAATCTCTCATTATTGAGTGAGTCCTTGTCCCAGCTGAAAATTCAACTCTAGTTTTCCATTTGCAAAATGTTTTCAGAAAACAGTGCAAATGGGGCAAAACAGCTGAAACGTACCTATGCACTAACTGGATCACAAACATTATAGTTCAACCTCACTGTGCAGCCTAGTGTTAAACAATATGTTCTCATATTTCCTGTTACTTCTCAAAGTAAATCCTTACAGATACCAATAGCTGAATTACCTAGGATACTGTTCCTGAATACAGCATGCTTTCATCAATCTGAAAACACTAATAAATTACATTCACTGCACTCATACAGCAAAGCAATCTTGTCTCTTAGTTTTAGTACTCTGTTTTTTGTACTTTTCTATCCCACACACGAAGGTCACACAGACAGGCTCTTTGAAAGACTCCCAGTTGATGTACTACAGGATCCGTGGTTTGAAAATGTGTTGCTCAAAAAGCGCAGCAGGTCAGGCAGCATCCAAGGAGCAGGAGAATCAACGTTTCGGGCATGAGTCCTTCTTCAGGACTAAGATAGAAGGTAGGGGGAGCGGCGTTGGAAGTGCGATAGGTGGAAGGAGGTTAAGGTGAGGGTGATAGGCTAGAGTGGGGGTGGGGGTGGAGAGGTCAGGAAGAAGATTGCAGGTTAGGAAGGTGGTGCTGAGTTCGAGGGTTGGGACTGAGACAAGGCGGGGGGAGGGGAAATGAGGAAACTGGAGAAATCGGAGTTCATCCCTTGTGACTGGAGGGTTCCTAGGTGGAAGATGAGGCGCTCTTCCTCCAGCCGTCATGTTTTTATGGTGTGGCGATGGAGGAGTCCAAGGACCTGCATGTCCTTGGTGGAGTGGGAGGGGGAGTTGAAGTGTTGAGCCACGGGGTGGTTGGGTTGGTTGGTCCGGGTGTCCCAGAGGTGTTTTCTAAACGTTCCGCAAGTAGGTGGCCTGTCTCCCCAATATAGAGGAGGCCACATCGGGAGCAGGAGATGCAATAAATGAAGTGTGTGGAGGTGCAGGTGAATTTGTGGCGGATATGGAAGGATCCCTTGGGGCCTTGGAGGGAAGTATGGAGGGAGGTGTTGGTGCAAGTTTTGCATTTCTTGCAGTTGCAGGGGAAGGTGCCGGGAGTGGAGGTTGGGTTGGTGGGGGGTGTGGACCTGACGAGGAAGTCACGGAGGGAGTGGTCTTTTTCAGAACGCTGATAGGGGAGGGGAGGGAAATATATCCCCGATGGTGGGGTCCGTTTGGAGGTGGCAGAAATGACAACGGATGATATGATGTATATGGAGGTTGGTGGGGTGGTAGGTAAGGACCAATGGGATTCTGTCCTGGTGGCAATTGGAGGGGCGGGGCTCAAGGGCGGAGAAGCAGGAAGTGGAGGAGCGGGAAGTGGAGGAGATGCAGTGGATAGCATCGATCACGTCTGGGGGGAAATTGCGGTCTTTGAAGAAGGAGGCCATCTGGGTTGTTCGGTATTGGAACTGGTCCTCCTGCGAGCAGATGCGGCGGAGACGAAGGAATTGGGAATATGGAATGGTGTTTTTACAGGGGGCAGGGTGGGAGGAGGTGTAGTCTAGGTAGCTGTGGGAGTCAGTCGGTTTATGGTAAATGTCTGTGTTGATTCGGTCGTCCAAGATAGAAATGGAGGGGTCTAGGAAGGGGAGGGAGGAGTCTGAGATGGTCCAGGTGAATTTGAGGTCGGGGTGGGAGTTGGTAAAGTGGATGAACTGCTCAACCTCCTCATGGGAGCATGAGGCAGCACCGATACAGTCATCGATGTAGCAGAGGAAAAGGTGGGGGTTGGTGCCAGTGTAGCTGCGGAAGATGGACTGTTCCACATATCCTACAAAGAGGAAGGATAGCTGGGGCCCATGCGGGTGCCCATGGCTACTCCTTTGGTTTGGAGGAAATGGGATGATTGGAAAGAGAATTTGTTCAGAGTGAGGACCAGTTCAGTCAGTCAAAGGAGGTGTCAGTGGAAGGGTACTGGTTGGTGCTGCGGGAAAGGAAGAAGCGGAGGGCTTTGAGCCCTTCGTGATGGGGGATGGAGGTGTACAGGGACTGGATGTCCTTGGTGAAGATAAGGTGTTGGGGACCGGGGAAGCAAAAATCATGGAGGAGGTGGAGGGCATGGGTGGTGTCCCGAACGTAGGTGGGGAGTTCTTGGACTAAGAGGGACAGGACCGTGTCGAGGTATGCAGAGATGAGTTCGGTGGGGCAGGTGCAGGCTGAGACAATGGGTCAGCCGGGGCAGTCAGGTTTGTGGATTTTGGGCAGGAGATAGAAGTGGGCGGTGCGGGGTTGTGGGACTGAGGTTGGAGGCTATGAAAGGGAGATCTCCCGAGGTGATGAGGTTATGGATGGTCTGGGAGATGATGGTTTGGTGGAGGGAGGTGGGGTCATGGTCAAGGGGGCAGTAAGAGGAGGTGTCCGCGAGCTGGCGTTTAGCCTCAGCGGTGAAAAGGTTGGTGCGCCAAACTACTACCGCGCCTCCCTTGTCTGCCGGTTTGATAGTGAGGTTGGGGTTGGAGCGGAGGGAGTGGAGGGCTGCATGTTCTGAGGGAGAGGTTGGAGTTGGTGAGAGGGGTGGAGAGGTTGAGGCAGTTAATGTGGCGGCAGCAGTTGGCAATGAAGAGATCGAGGGCAGGTAAGAGGCCAGCACGGGGTGTCCAGGTGGATGGGGTGTGTTGGAGGTGGGAGAAGGGGTCGTCAGAGGTTGGGCGAGAATCCTGGTCGAAGAAGTAGGCGCGGAGGCGGAGGTGGCGGAAGATTGTTTTCACCATCCCTCCAGAACTACCCCTCTCTGAGGATGAAAGATCAGTCCTCGGTAGAGGCCTCACCTTCATTCCTCTACGCTCTCGGACTACTTCTTCAACCAGGATTCTCGCCCACCCTCTGACGACCCCTTCTCCCGCCTCCAACACACCCCATTCACCTGGACACTCCGTGCTGGCCTCTGACCCGCCCTCGATCTCTTCATTGCCAACTGCTGCCGCGATATTAACCACCACAACCTCTCCACCCCTCTCACCAACTCCAACCTCTCACCCTCGGAACGTGCAGCCCTCCACTCCCTCCGTTCCAACCCCAACCTCACTACCAAACCGGCAGACAAGGGAGGCGCGGTAGTAGTTTTGCGCACCGAGCTTTACACCACTGAGGCTAAACGCCAGCTCGCGGACACCTCCTCCTATTGCCCCCATGACCATAACCCCACCTCCCACCACCAAACCATCATCTCCCAGATCATCCATAACCTCATCACCTCAGGGGATCTCCCTTCCACCACCTCCAACCGCAGTCCCACAACCCCGCACCGCCCGTTTCTACCTTCTGCCCAAAATCCACAAACCTGACTGCCCCGGCTGACCCATTGTCTCAGCCGGCTCCTGCCCGACTGAACTCATCTCTGCATACCTCGACACGGTCCTGTCCCCCTTAGTCCAAGAACTCCCCACCTACGTTCGGGACACCACTCACGCCCTCCACCTCCTCCATAATTTTCGCTTCCCCGGTCCCCAACGCCTTATCTTCACTATGGACATCCAGTCCCTGTACACCTCCATTCCCCCATCACGAGGGACTCAAAGCCCTCCGTTTCTTCCTTTCCCGCCGTACCAACCAGTACTCTTCCACTGACACCCTCCTTCGACTGACTGAACTGGTCCTCACTCTGAACAAATTCTCTTTCCAATCATCCCACTTCCTCCAAACCAAAGGAGTTGCCATGGGCACCCGCATGGGCCCCAACTATGCCTGCCTCTACGTAGGATATGTGGAACAGTCCATCTTCCGCAGCTACACTGGCACCAACCCCCGCTTTTTCCTCCGCTACATTGATGACTGTATCGGTGCTGCCTCATGCTCCCATGAGGAGGTTGAACAGTTCAATCCACTTTACCAACTCCCACCCCGACCTCAAATTTACCTGGACCATCTCAGACTCCTCCCTCCCCTTCCTAGACCTCTCCATTTCTATCTCGGACGACCGAATCAACACAGACATTTACTATAAACCGACCAACTCCTACAGCTACCTAGACTACATCTCCGCCCACCCTGCCCCCTGTAAAAACACCATCCCATATTCCCAATTCCTTACTCTCCGCTGCATCTGCTCACAGGAGGACCAGTTCCAACAACCCAGATGGCCTTCTTCTTCAAAGACCGCAATTTTCCCCCAGACGTGATTGACGATGCTCTCCACCACATCTCTTCCACTTCCTGCCCCTCCGCCCTTGAGCTCCGCCCCTCCAATCGCCACCAGGACAGAACCCCACTGGTCCTCACCTACCACCCCACCAACCTCCATGTACATCATATCATCCGTCGTCATTTCCGCCACCTCCAAACGGACCCCACCATCGGGGATATATTTCCCTCCCCTCCCCTATCAGCGTTCCGAAAAGACCACTCCCTCATCAGGTCCACACCCCCCATTAACCCAACCTCCACTCCTGGCACCTTCCCCTGCAACCGCAAGAAATGTAAAACTTGCGCCCACACCTCCTCCCTTACTTCTCTCCAAGGCCCCAATGGATCCTTCCATATCCGCCACAAATTCACCTGCACCTCCACACACTTCATTTACTGCATCCGCTGCTCCCGGTGTGGCCTCCTCTATATTGGGGAGATAGGCCGCCTACTTGCGGAACGTTTAGAAAACACCTCTGGGACACCCGGACCAACCAATCCAACCACCCCGTGGCTCAACACTTCAACTCCCCCTCCCACTCCACCAAGGACATGCAGGTCCTTGGACTCCTCCATCGCCACACCATAAAAACACGACGGCTGGAGGAAGAGCGCCTCATCTTCCGCCTGGGAACCCTCCAACCACAAGGGATGAATGCAGATTTCTCCAGTTTCCTCATTTCCCCTCCCCCCACCTTGTCTCCACCCAACCCTCGAACTCAGCACCACCTTCCTAACCTGCAACCTTCTTCCTGACCTCTCCACCCCCACTCCGGCCTATCACCCTCACTTTAACCACCCTCCGCCTATCACACTTCCAACACCCCTCCCCCAAGTCCCTCCTCCCTACCTTTTATCTTAGCCTGCTTGGCACACTCTCCTGAAGAAGGACTCATGCCCGAAACATCGATTCTCCTGCTCCTTGGATGCTGCTGCGCTTTTCCAGCAACACATTTTCAGCTCTGATCTCCAGCATCTGCAGTCCTCACTTTCTCCTAGGTTCCATGGTTTGACAGGCAATGAAATCAGTGACATCAATATAAATTTCATTTAGTGAAGTCTAAGCCAGCAAGTTAAAGGTTTAACATAGTAAATGGCTGCTACAAATTAATAAGTTATAGACAGTCACTATATTTACATTAGACACAAGTGCACTTCATAGGCAGGGAACGAAATACATTCAGTAATAGAACTAATGTAACTTCAAGCAGTAACGTGTGGCTGCTCAGTCAGAATAATCCTCTTCAGAGGGTCAGTGAGAATTTGATTGGCCAAATGGCCTCCATGTAGATATTCTGTGTGACTCCGTATTCTTCAAATGCTCTTCAGAGCAGATATGGAAACAATAAGACATTATCCCATTAAATATCCAACAGCAAGCACACTATAAAAGAAATAACTGCAGAAGTGCCAAGCAAAAAAAAACTTCACTCATTAATCAAAAGCTTATTTTATATGGTGGCAATAAAGGCCTACTCTTTTACATAGGATTAACTTCAGAGAAATAGGTCATTTAGGTGAAATGGTCTGCGCATTCTAGAGCTAGGGGTCACTTTTGAAATAAAGGATTGATCATTTCACAGAAGTTAGGAGAATGTTTCCTCACAGCAGGGAACAAATCTTCAGAACTCACTTCATCAAAAGGCAGTGGAAGTGTTGCCCTTGAATTTGAATACAAGAGCAGGGAGGTCATGATGGGGTTGTAAAGATTAACGTGCAATTCTGGTCACGACACTAAGGAAGGACACAGTTGTACTGCAGGAGATTTAAAGGAGATTCACCAAGGTATCAACTGAAATGCAGCATTTCAGCTATAAAGGGGTTAGCTAAGCTCGGATGGTTTTCTTTAGAACAGAGATGCTCTTGATCGACTAGAATGCAGTTGTTCTCCTTAACTGGAGGGTCAGTACAAGGGGGCATAATTTTAAAGCGAAAGGCTGCAAATTTACAAGGGATTTGAGGAAAACCTTTTTTTAAACCTACATGGTGATAGTGGTCTGGAATGCACTGCCTGGCAGGGTAGTTGAGGGGGGAAATTCACAATCTTTAAAAAAGTACTTGGATGAGTACATGAAGTGTCATAACATTCAAGGCTATGGACCTAGTACAGGAAAGCAGGATTTTTGGAGTATATTTTTGAGTAAAAAATGAGGTCTGCAGATGCTGGAGATCACAGCTGCAAATGTGTTGCTGGTCAAAGCACAGCAGGTTAGGCAGCATCCCTTGAAGGATTTCTTCTGTACTATATAACTCTTATTTCAGTGGCGAAAGATTTTGAAGTCAGTGAAATATGAAGTATTCAGATTAGCCATGATCTTAGTAAACGACAGAGTGGAGCTTAGTTGTCTATTCCTGCTCTTAATTCATACATTTAAATACTCTCACTCCACATGAACTGCTTCCTATTTTACTTCATCTAATCTTATCAGTATAATCTCCTACTGTTTTTACCTTCATGTACACATCTCTTTTTTTGGAACAAGCAACTAGAATTGTTGCCTCAAATACTTCGTGATAATTAATTTTTATTTTTGTTTATCTGTAACCGGCTAGACCGGATAAAGATTAGGTTTCTGTGGGGTAGCACGGTGGCTCACTGGTTAGCACTGCTGCCTCAAAGCACCAGGGTCCCATGTTCGATTCGAAACACCAGGGTGCCATGGGCGACTGTCTGTGCGGAGTTTGCACATTCTCCCAGTGTTTGCATGGGGTATCCTCCGGGTGCCCCAGTTTCTTCCCGCAGTCCAAAAGATGTGCAGGTCAGGTGAATTGGCCATGCAAAATTGGCCGTAGTGTTAGGTATATTAGTCACCGAGGGAAATGGGTCTGGGTGGGTTATTCTTCGGAGGTCGGTGTGGACCTGTTGGGCCAAAGAACCTGTCCCCACACTGTCAGGAATCTAATCTAATCTTCTCTATCGGCTTTTCTCCCCCATTCTATGTTGGTTTTCTTCACAATTACTCTATTTATGACTCCTAATTTTGGAATACCACTCTACAAAACCCCTTCATAATCTTATCTCTTAAGTCATCTAAGAGATGAACGCTCCAGGCTGTTCAGCTTTTCCCATCAAAATTGGTACCACTCTTGCAAATCTAATCACTTAGACATAGGTGTTAGGGTATAATTTCAAATCTGTTTGGGTGACAAAAATTGGAAGCACTGAATAGTGACACAAGGAATGACAGTATAACAAAGGATACAATTCTAAAAAGGTGCAGGAACAAATAAACATGGTGGATATAGCTGTATAATTCATAGTATGTGGCTGAGGTTTACAGATACAGCCAAAAAAAAGTGTGCAAAAGCAAACAGATCATTATGAACATTTCTAAAACACTGACTCACTCTTAACTGGAGTATCTAATTCTGGGCATTCCACTTGAGGAAGGAAGGGAGGGAATTGCAAGAATGCAAAGACGACTTACAGCAATGGTTCTAATGAGATAGTTTGACAAATTTAGAAAGGAGATTTGAATCAGTGTACTCAACATGAAAAGTCTGGACAAGAGCAGAAAAGGTAAAAGTGTTTGAATTTGCAGAT
Organism: Hemiscyllium ocellatum; assembly: GCF_020745735.1. Lineage (NCBI taxonomy): Eukaryota > Metazoa > Chordata > Chondrichthyes > Orectolobiformes > Hemiscylliidae > Hemiscyllium > Hemiscyllium ocellatum. Next base: position 6,569,054 of record NC_083437.1, read on the forward strand.
GTGTCAAGAAGAGGGGAAGGTAGAGTTAATGTAATAGGCAAAGGAAGCAGAGGCAACATAAGGAATAACCTCCACATGTAGTGAGTAACTAGAATCTGGAAGGCACAGCTTGATTGTGTTGGAAGATTCCATTAAAGCTGTACTGAATAATTATTTATGAAAAGGCTGCAGGGTTAGAGGTAAAGAGCAAGGGACAGGGCCATCTCTTCACTGATCCTCTTCCCCACACTACCACCAGCACCCCACTTCCTCAGGTACCTTCCACCGAGCCACATATCTGCCAACAAAAACCACACACTCGCCTCAACACCCAGACAACATGCACACACAATTGTCCGAGACCAAATCAGTTTTGAAATATCAAACAGAAAAAGGTTTTGGAAGTTCTGGACCAGAGAATTACTGTTTCTCTCCTACAATACTACTTGAACAACTTTAAATAGCATTGGTGCAAGAGTCAAGAGAATTTAATCATTTGTAGCCCTGTAGCTTATCACAAAATGGCACTATTACCTCACCCCTCCCTACGTATGACCTACTTATATTCATTTGTAAGGTTTGTGAACACATTGGAGAGTCCAAGTGCCCAGTGTATGGCCCATTGCTCCAGGCTTGAAGAATGATTAAGCAGTTGGTTCAAACGTCAGAAATATTGCACAGGTTAGATTCTTCTTTCAACTATACTCCACCAGACAGGTCGAGGGTTAAATCAGATAGCCCATAAAAGCAGATGCAGGAATCATAAGAACATAATTAAATTGCATTAATTAACTCACCATGTGACACACCAACTAGATGCTAACTGTTCACCAATGATTTCTGTATGCAACCAGCTATCTCGGTGCCCTTTAGAAGCTTAAAATTATCTTAAAAAGCACAATTTATTATAAATACACTGTTAAATAAGTTCCATTTCTGTCTGCTGAACTCTCTATTTCTACCATCTCCTGACATGGATTTTACTTAATCTCAAAGATCCTCACCGTTTTTGCTCTGGGGATATTTTAAATGCTGCAGTAATTTCCAATCATTTAGCAATTTTAGTTTGACCGTCGCATTTTAGAATATTTTGTTTTTGACGTTCTTTGAAATGATCTGGAAATAAATTCACTTTTCCTCTTGAACAAACTGTGCAAAATTTGCAAGGGCTGAATCAGTCCTTGAAAATATATTTTCATTAACTAGATGTCAGCTAATAAGCATGTTAATAGGCTTGACAGGAAAAGCAAACATTAATTTCCCACATAATAGATTAACTTGAACTGGATCCTCATACCAAGAGAGAAAAAACACAATTCCCTAGATAATTGAACTCCAACATCATGGCTGAAAGCATTTAGAAATAAAGTTATTCATTACCTTTTCGTTCAAGGTACGTAGTTAGGTCTAAAACTTCAGGAAAGCTGATGTAAGAGTTTAGCTTTTTTTTATGACCAGTTTGTCTGCAGAAGTAAAATGTGAGAGAGTTAGTTTGCCAAATTTGGATATTAAAGCTTATGGGATAGAAATTCATCTTAAGCCATGCACAAATCAGGTTGTATCAGATTGCCTGCATATTACACAAAACATCAGACCTTCAGTTCTATTGCAGCGATGGAATTAAACATCAAGCACTGGGAATAATGGGTGACCAATCCACTACAGCCAGTGAAGAATCATGATCCAAGACGAATTTCACCTTGTGGAGACTAGTTAAAGGCAAAAAGCTATAGCATTACCCAAGTTATTGCATTATATTTTTAAAATAGATAAAAACTAAAAATTAACACCACAAATCCACAAAATTTGAATTTTATAAAATGCTACAATTTTGTGTTTTAAATCAAAAAGCTGATGGAAGCAAGTTCAGCAATAATTGAGAAAAGCTGAATGGGAAGAAGTGCAGGAACCGGGGAAGAATGTGGTACTAACTGAATAGTTCTTTACAGGTAGACTGGGCTGCATGATTTAATTCTGTCATGTTAGAGTTTGAAATTCTGTAAGCAGTCAGAAATAGCCTTCTTTGAGATAGAATGCTCAAAGATGCAGTCTACTAGAAACAGAGGTACTGGTTGCACAGACCAGCCACCAAAATGGATCACTAGTAAACTCAAAATAAGCTTCCAATGAAGGAACAGATTTAAACTTTAAAAGTATCGATTGAAAGCCAAACCTGCTACAAAATGTTTAGCATAACCATGCAGTTAACAGAGCAAGAAAAACAAGTTCATGAATCAAAACAAACATCAACAGCAATGTAGCATAATGCAAATCATGGCAGAATGTTTTGTAATTCGGAGGACAACTGCTCTTTCTCAAACTATTCAACACTTTTGTCAGTTCTGCATCAATAAAATTAACTGCTGGAAATCACGTTAAAAATACTCAGGTGTAATAATGACAATGAAAAAATACTGGGATTGCGTAATGTTACATTGTTATTGACTGGATGTCTCAACATTTCTAAAGAAAAAATGCCCAGAAAAAGTGGTGGAAGCTGGTACTATAATAACATTTAAAAGGCATCTGGTTGGGCATATGAATAGGAAGGGTTTAAAAGAGATATGGGCCAAATGCTAGCAAATGGCCAGAGTGGGATGTCTGGTTGGCGCAGAGGAGTTTGACTGAAGGGTCTGATTCCAATTATATGACTAAATGGGAGGGAGCAGGAAAATGGGAAAATGAGTCAGTTTTAGCCATCACATGCTATACAAGAAAAGGAATTTCATCTAAACTTCAGCAGCACCTGAGCCAATGACGTGCTCAACCAACTGAATGCAATTTTTAGAGTCCAGTTGATTCAAACGTTGTACAAAATTTGGAGGATTGCGTATCCCCATAAACACAGAATGATACAACGCAGAACAGGCCCTTCAGCCTTCAATGTTTCACCGACCTGTGAACTAATCGAAGCCCATTCCCCTCCAATATCCCATCATCATCCAAGGATTGTTTAAAATGTCCCTAATGTGGCGGTGTTAACTATATTGGTAGGCAGGACATTCCACGCCCTTACCACTGTCGGCGTAAAGAACCTATCTCTGACATCTGACTTAAATCTATCACTTCTCAGTTTGTAGCTCTGCCCCCTCGTACACGCTTACGTCATTATCCTTGGAAAAAACACTTCCATTGTCCAACCTATCAAATCCTCTGACCATCTTGTATGTCTCTATCAAATCCCCTCTTAGCCCTCTTCTCTCCAATGAGAACAGACCCAAATCTCTCAGCCTTTCCTCATAAGACCTTCACTCCAGACCAGGCAACATCCTGGTAAATCTCCTCTGCATCTTTTCCAAAGCTTCCACATCTTTCCTGTAATGGGGCGACCAAAACTGTACACAATATTCTAAGGGAGGCCACACTAGTGTTTTAGAACATAGAACATAGAAAGATACTGCGCAGTACAGGCCCTTTGGCCCTCGATGTTGCGCCGATCCAAGCCCACCTAACCTACACTAGCCCACTTTCCTCCATATGTCTATCCAATGCCCGTTTAAATGCCCATAAAGAGGGAGAGTCCACCACTGCTACTGGCAGGGCATTCCATGAACTCAACTTGCTGAGTAAAGAATCTACCCCTAACATCTGTTCTATACCTACCACCCCTTAATTTAAAGCTATGCCCCCTCGTAATAGCTGACTCCATACGTGGAAAAAGGTTCTCATGGTCAACTCTATCTAAACCCCTAATCATCTTGTACACCTCTATCAAATCTCCCCTAAACCTTCTTTTCTCCAATGAAAACAGCCCCAAGTGCCTCAGCCTTTCCTCATACGATCTTCCTACCATACCAGGCAACATCCTGGTAAACCTCCTCTGCACCCGTTCCAGTGCCTCCACATCCTTCCTATAGTATGGCGACCAAAACTGCACACAATACTCCAGATGCGGCCACACCAGAGTCTTATACAACTGCAACATGACCTCAGGACTCCGGAACTCAATTCCTCTACCAATAAAAGCCAGTACGCCATATGCCTTCTACGCAACACTATTTACCTGGGTGGCAACTTTCAGAGATCTGTGTACATGGACACCAAGATCCCTCTGCTCATCCACGCTACCAAGTATCCGACCATTAGCCCAGTACCCCATCTTCTTGTTACTCTTACCAAAGTGAATCACTTCACACTTACCTACATTGAACTCCATTTGCCACCTTTCTGCCCAGCTCTGCAGCTTATCTATATCCCGCTGTAACCTGCCACATCCTTCCTCACTGTCAACAACTCCACCGACTTTCGTATCATCCACAAATTTGCTCACCCAACCTTCTAGCCTCTCATTTATAAAAATGACAAACAGCAATGGTCCCAAATCAGATCCTTGCGAAACACCGCTAATAACTGCACTCCAAGATGAACCTTTTCCATCAACTACTACCATCTGTCTTCTTCCAGCCAGCCAATTCCCAATCCAAACCTCCAACTCACCCTCAATGCCATACCTCGTATTTTTTGCAGTAGCCTACTATGGGGAACCTTATCAAATGCCTTACTAAAATCCATATACACCACATCTACCGCTTTACCCTCATCCACCTCCTTAGTCACCTTCTCAAAGAATTCAATAAGGTTTGTGAGGCATGACCTGCCCTTCACAAAACCATGCTGACTATCCTTGATCACATTATTCCTATCCAGATGTTCATAAATCCTATCCCTTACAATTCTCTCTAAGACTTTGCCCACAACAGAAGTGAGACTCACCGGCCTATAGTTACTAGGGTTATCCCTACTCCCCTTCTTGAACAAGGGAATCACATTTGCTATCCTCCAGTCTTCTGACACTATTCCTGTAGACAACGAGGACATAAAAATCAAGGCCAATGGCTCTGCAATCTCCTCCCTTGCTTCCCAGAGAATCCTAGGATAAATGCCATCAGGCCCAGGGGACTTATCTACATTCACCCTTTCCAGAATTTCCAACACCTCCTCCCTACATACCTCAAAGCCATCCATTCTAATTTGCATAGTTGCAGCATGACATTGTGTGTCCGGAACTCGATCCCTCTACCAATAAAACCTAAAACACCAGATGGCTTCTTAATAGTACTATCCACGTGGGCGGCAACTTTCAGGGATCTATGTACATGGACTCCAAAGATCCCTCTGCACATCCACACTACCAAGAATCTTTCTACTGACGCAGTATTCTGCCTCCCTGTTATTCTTCCCAAAGTGAATCACCTCATTTGTCTGCATTGAATTCCATTTGCCACTTCTCAGCCCAATTCTGCAGTTTATTCAAATCTGCCTGCAATAATCTTCCACACTGTCCACTACTCCACCGACTTTAATATCATCTACAAACTTACTAATCCATCCAACTATGCCTGCAGATCCTTGTGGCAAACCACTAGTAACCAGACTCCAGCTGAATATTTTCCATCAATCACCACTCACTGCCTTACGGAAAGCCAGTTTCTAATCCAAAATGCTAAATCACCCTCAATCCCATGGCTCTGCATTTTCTTCAACAGCCCATCATCTGGAACCTTACCAAAGGCTTCACTGAAGTCCATGTACACCACGTCAATTGCCCTACCCACATCATGCCGTACCCCTGCTTGATCACCTCAAAAAAACTCAATGAGGTTTGTGAGACATGACCTGCCTTTGACAAAACCATGTTGACTATCTCCAATCAAATTGTTGCTTGCTAGATGATTATAAATCCTCTCTCTTATAATCCTTTCCAAAACGTTTCCTACAACAGACGTAAGGCTCACTGGTCGATAATTACCAGAGTCATCTCTACTGCCCTTCTTGAACAAGGGCATAACATTTGCAACCCTCCAGTCCTCTGGTACTAAACCTATAGACAATGACGATGCAAAGATCCAGTCCAAAGGCTCTGCCATCTCCTCTCTAGCTTCCCAGAGAAGCCTTGGATAAATTCCATCCAGCCCAGGGACTTGTCTACTTTCACTCCTTCTAAAATTGATGACACTTCTTCCTTACTAACCTTGATGCTTTCTAGTCTAAATATCCCATATCTCATTCTTCTCCTCTACAATGTTCTCTTCCGGACTGAAAACAGATGAGGAATATTCGTTTAGCACCTCTCTGCGGGGTCCACACTCATCTTCCCACTTCTGTCCCTATTCCCTACCCTAGTCATCCTTTTATTCCTCACATACCTATGGAAAGCTTCAGGGTTCACCTTTCTTCTACCTGCTACAGACTGCTCGTGTCCTCTCCTTGGTCTTCTTAACTCTCTTTAAACCTTCCTAGCTGATCTATAACTCTCCATCGCCTCATCTGAACCATCTTGTCTCAACATCACATAAGCCTCCTCCTCCTGCTTAACAAGAAATGTAATTTCTTAAGTTAAGGGAACCATGGTTTACTGATCACTTCCTCCCTGCCAGACAGGGACATACCCATCAAGGACACGCAATAACTGTTCCTTAAACCACCTCACATTTTGATTGTCCCCATACCCTACATTTTGCTACCCCATTCTATGCATCCTAATTCCTGCCTAATCGCATTATAATTGCTGTTCCCCCATCTATAACTCTTGCCCTGTGGCATGTACCTATCCCTTCCCATTGCTAAACTAAACATAACTGAAATTATGGTCACTCTTAAATTAGATCAGATTAGATTACTTACAGTGTGGAAACAGGCCCTTTGGCCCAACAAGTCCACACCGACCCACCGAAGCACAACCCACCCATACCCCTACATTTACCCCTTACCTAACACTATGGGCAATTTAACATGGCCAATTCACCTGACCCGCACATCTTTGGACTGTGGGAGGAAACCGGAGCACCCGGAGGAAACCCACGCAGACACGGGGAGAACGTGCAAACTCCACAGTCAGTCGCCTGAGTCGGGAACTGAACCCGGGTCTCAGGCGTTGTGAGGCAGCAGTGCTAACCACTGTGCCACCGTGCCGCCCGATCACTAAATCAAACTCAAGCACCTGATCCAATATGGCCTCCCCTCATTGACCCTTCGACATACAGTGTCAGGAAACCCTCCTGCACACATTGGACAAAAACTGATCCATCCAACGTACTGGATTTATAGCGTTTCCGGTCAATGTTGGAGAAGTTAAAGACCCCATAATGACCACCCTGTTCCTTTCAGTCCTATCCAGAATTGCTTTGCTGATCCTCTCCTCCACACCCCTGGAACTCTGCAGAGGCCTATAAAAAAAACTCCCAGCAGTGTGACCTCTCCTCTCCTGTTTCTAACCTCAGCCCATATCACCTTAGTAGACGAGTCCTCGGCAAAAGTTCTTTCAGCCACCGTTATATTGTCTTTGATTAACAAGGCCACACCTTCCCCCTGTTATACCGCCTTCCCTGTTCTTAATGAAAGACCTAAATCCTGGAACCTGCAACATCCATTCCTGACCCAAGCTCTATCCAGTTCTCCAAAATGGCCAAAACATTGAAGTCCTAGGTACTTATTCATCTCTAAAATGGAACATTAGGTTTTAACTGAGATTGACAAAAATAATAAGGATCAAATCAGATGCTTTTCTGAGTGACAGTTTTGAGATCCCTTGATGTATATCTCCTACCTCTCGCCTTGAAATTAAGCAGCATTGTCATGGCTTGAAAATTGACTACATAGATAACTATACCAAAGATTGTAAATGCATTTTTGGAAAACAAACATAACTGTTTGCTGGTGATGCTTTCAGCAAGTTGAATGTGACTGACCTGTCAAAGACAAACCTCAAAAGCTGCAAATTGAGTGTTCTTGGAAGGCTGAGTAGTTTAATTTTCCTAGTTGCATTCTGTTTGTCCTGACATTCATCACAAAAGTACCTGTTATCTCCTTCCAGCTTTTCTTCCTGAAAGAAAATTTAAGATTAGTGCAAGGATTATAACATGGAGTAAATCACTTAGGTTTATATATGGAATGAACGTTCTTTTCCTAAATAAATGTTACACACGTTATCATTTTTCTTACATCACTGTGGGAGATTGTGGAACTTACAATGGTGAACCTAAAATTCTATTTGATTGTTCTTTTAAATCTCCTCTTCACTCCCAACTTGCTGTCCATAGTTTCCTAAACAATTTCACTGAAACCCAGCATAAAGGTGAAGAATAAGACACCCCCAACCCCCTCATTTTGCGATTAGGTCTTTTACAGCTTTTGGGCTCAAAATGCACTTTATAATTTTCGGATCATAATCATTTCTGCAATTTGTTTGGACAGCAGCTGACAGTTCTACTGTTGATTCCAGTATTTCCAAGGTTCACTTTCCTCTCTTTCTTGTTTCTTTACTTGTTCTATCACCATCTTATTCTTGCACCATCATTCATTTTGTCATTTCTCCTCTTCTGCTTTCTACCTATTCAAGATCCTCCTTTTACAATTTTCCTCCTCATTTCCTCTGTTTTTCCTTAACGTTTTCCAGTTCCAATGCAAGATCAGCATCACAGACACTGACCAACTTTGAGGACTTCTTGCATCCATTTTGATTTCCAGCAGGTGCAGTATTTTGCATTTTGCTTCTATGCTTCAACTGTTCAGAAGAAGTTGAGTTTCTATTCAAACAAATAAGTAATAGCAAAGACTTTCTTGCATATGACATAACTTAAGTAGCTGTTGCGAACATTAAACTTTTTACTTACTGAATGACATGAAAGCTGTTGTCAAACATATGAGGATTACAAGGATAGGAAGGAGAAAGATTATAATGGAGTTGAGAATGAATGTTTTGATTTTAAATGAAACACCAGAGGACAATGAGTCAATGAAAGTTAGTGGCACAGGGATGAGAGATGGGATGAGTGGAACTTTGGATGTGAAGATTAGATTACTTACAGTGTGGAAACAGGCCCTTCGGCCCAACAAGTCCACACCGACCCACCGAAGCGCAACCCACCCATACCCCTACCCATACCCCTTACCTAACACTATGGGCAATTTAGCATGGCCAATTCACCTGACCCGCACATCTTTGGACTGTGGGAGGAAACCGGAGCACCCGGAGGAAACCCACGCAGACACGGGGAGAACGTGCAAACTCCACACAGTCAGTCGCCTGAGGTGGGAATTGAACCCAGGTCCCTGGCGCTGTGAGGCAGCAATGCTAACCACTGTGCCACCGTGCCGCCCGTGATGGAAGTTACACAGGATGAAGATGGAACTGTAAATGATGTAGGTTACTTTGTAAGTACTCAAATATTTACAGACTGATTTCTAATTTGGTCTTCTTTCTGGACTTTCTGTGCCATTTACTAGTGGTTTAGAAAGCTTCCACAGATAGCTTTTATCAGAGTTTCTAGAATATCGACAACTGTACGATAAGGAATGGCACTGCCTACACTGTTGAAGCTGAGGAGTGGCTTTGGTTTACCACATGGTTTACCAACTATAGGTTGACCAAAGTTTGCCATAGAAAAATGTATAAAAATTTTTAGATATTGTTATTTAATTCCTTGCACACGAAGTGAAACTTTCCAGGGAGGCTTTTTCACAGCTGACTCAAAACACTAACATTTCCTTTGTCAGAAACAAACACATTATGAATGGAAATAGCTTTACAAGTAAGCGACTGTATTAGTTTCACTGACTTAAAACCCTGCAAAAGTCTGAACTGAAAGGCTGGCATCAGTCCTGAAGCTACTCAGAAATCAAGTCCTATATCTGGCACACATAAAACATAACTGCTGAAAGTAAACAAAGCACTGTGAACATTGAAACCTGAAAGAAAAACAGAAAGCTCTGGAAAAGCTCAGCAGGTTTGGCAGTATCTGTGGAAAAAGAAAGGAGCTAAAGGCTTCGAGTCCAAAATGACTTCTTCTTGAAACAAAAGAATATTAACTGCACAGCATTCACACAAGTAAAGCTTAACAAGATTAATGTAACACAAGATCAATGAAACAGTACGCCTCTCAGGTGTGCTCCACCAGTCAAAAGAGATTTAATTAACTGTATCAACTCCAGTTTTCCACCTGTTTTCCATTTCCTTCAATCCTAAGTGGCTGAAAATCTACCACCTCAATCCTGAACATAAATAACATAAAAGCCCTCTAGTAGATAATTTCAGATTCATAACACTTAAGTGAAAAAAATCTCAATTTTGCCCTATATAGCCAACCTTGGGTTCAATCCTGGCAGAAACAGTTTTTATGTTTGAAATAAAGGATGTTCCCCTCTCAGCAACTGCCATTTAAAGCGCTCTAAGAATTTTATAAATTTCAAAAAGATCACCTTACTTCACCTCATTATACTCCTTGGCTACATAACAAATGAACGCCCTGTTAAACACTTCAGAGTTAATCACACTATTGTTGGGCTGAGGGTACTCAGACCAGATGGGTCAGCAGGTTGCCTTCACCAAAAAGGAGGTTAGAAAACAGGATGGGTTTTTGGAACAAGTCATTGCGTGCCAACTGTAATGAATACCAGAATGTTTCTGCAGATTTAATTAAATTAATTGAAGTTAATTTTCACAGTTGACACAATGGGATTAGAATTCATGTCTCAGAATCCTTAGTCCAAGGTTTATGGATTAGTAGTCCATTAACGTAACCACTTTTGCTACTAAAATCAGGCTAGCTTTTTGTTTTAAAGTTACAGTATTTGATTTTAGATCAAAATTAATGATCTCTATTTCTGCCATAAATTCAACTAACTTGTTGAAAAATCTGCACAAAATATTAGTCTCTATAATTTTAAACTTTTTTCTTGATTTGTCTTTCATCTTAGTGTCCAATTACTATTGTTGAACTCTGTCCTTGAGAATATTAACATTTATTTCAAAAGTGACAGAATAGCATTTGGAATACTTAGGGCAGTTTTGGGCTCCATATCGAAGAAAGGATATAGTGGTGCTGGAGTGAGGATCGAAAATCTGGATTTAGGCTATTGTCAGGAGCAACCATTTAATGCATGCTTTTACTAACTACAAAATGGCTTCTTAATGCAAGTAACATAATAAAATGGCTTCAGGCTGCAAATTAACATAACTCTCATTCCTAGAATGGGACCCAGTTTAGGATGACGCAGGCCACTCATCCCCATAATATCGGCTATGAAGACTGGGTGCTTCATTTTCAAAAGCAAGAAAGGTTTGTGATAAGTGGGTGTGTGCTGGGGACAATCAATCAGGAGATGCTAGGGGCTCAGTGGGTATCTAGGAACAAAATCACTATCCTCAAAAAAGGGCCGGTATACCAGATACAGATTCTACTAGGAATCCCGAGCCGAAGTTCTTTATTTTACAGTACCTGTTGTATATTCCTCAACCTTAGTGGCCTTTCACGTTCTCTTATGGCCCTTTTTTCTCATGTACCCATTCACAATCACCTCCCACCTTTTGGGAGTTCCATCTGCTATACACAGGTCTATCCCCCAATCACATGCAGAATTTCTTCAACTGGCCAGTAAGGTAGCTTTCCATTCTTTAGTTATCAATGAATTAATGCAGCCATGCTTCAAATTAACCAAGAGGCAATGAGACAGGTCACTGACGATGTGTAAAGGAATAAAACCAAACAATCCTGCCAATTCATTTTGATTTTGTGATTCCCCTTAATACGATTGACTATTAAAAATAATTATCTGCAATTCAGAGGTGGAAACTGAACAAGTGACTAAGACATTTTAAAAGTCATCAATATTTATTTATTTTCCGCTGTTTCCGCTCCTATATCTTATATTGTTTCCTGACATAACCTGCTTAATCCTAATCAAACTCACTACCCTGCTCTACAGTCTTGATCTTCTTCTCCTGGTTTAGCGGTTTGTCCTGGTCCAGATTCGCCCTCTCATCACTAGTTTTGAAAATGTATACTCTTCCTTATACAATGATGAATACTGAGGTAACCAAAATTCATTTATTCAGTATTCAATATTTAAAAAAGTAAAATGTATACCATTTCCAACTTTGAAATTCACTATAATTAGCCGGTTCTAATCCCTTAACTTAAATCCAAGATTAGGTCCCCTAAGTGGTCCTGACCAGACATTGCTCATTTACAACGCTATCGATCATGAAATGGTTGCAGCTGCCTGAAAAGTTCTTGTCTACTCAGATGATTAAAAAGACTTCGAAGGCACAAATAATGGCCAAATCCAAAAACACAGATATTAACCATAGGATATTAATTTTATTACATGATTTATCACAACCTAATGTTGACTGAAACTTCAGTTGTCATTGATGGAGGGGACTCCCTCAATAAAGTTATGACTGGCACATCAAAATTAAGTTTCATTGGTGATTATAAGTGGAAACAAACAAGTCCGAAACAGAAAAAGGTTATAAGTTTGTCTTCCTCGGTGTTAAACTGATTTGAAATTGAATAAAATTGGGAGGAGGTTTACACGAATGACTCTGGGAATGAAGGGCTTGTCATAGGAGGACTCTGGGTCTGTAATTGATAGAGTTTGGAAGGTGATCTCATTAAAACTTACAGAATACTGAGAGGTCTGTATAGAGTGGATGTGGATAAAATGTTTCCGCTAATAGGAGACACTAAGACCTAAGGACACAGCTTCAGAGCTAAGGAATGGCCACTTAGAACTGAGATGAGGAGGAATTTCTTCAGCCTAAGTGGAATCTTTGGAACTCATTGCCTCAAATGGCTGTAGAGGCTAAGTCTTGGAGTGTATTTAAAACAGATATAGACAGTCTCCTGACTAATAAGGAGATCAAGGATTACACAGGGAAGGTAGGACAATGGGATTGAGAAACATATCAGCCATGATCAATGGTAAAGCAGCCCAAATGGCCTGTTTCCGCTCCTATATCGTTTCCTGACATAACCTGCTTAATCCTAATCAAACTCACTACCCTGCTCTACAGTCTTGATTTTCTTCTCCTGGCTTAGCGGTTTGTCCTGGTCCAGATTCGCCCTCTCATCACTAGTTTTGAAAGCGTATACTCTTCATTATACAATGATGAATACTGAGGCAACCAAATTCTTCAGATTTTCAATTACTTCTAAAGGAATAGATTTAAAACTGAGTAGATAATGCATTTCTTTTCTTAATGTAGTAAACATATTTACAATTTTTCAATGAGTCTTAAAGTCTGGTTTATAAAAAAAAACGAAAGCATAAAGAATTTTTAAAAGAGGCCATATTAATGGACACCGTGAAGGATGTGCTGTAAATGCTCAAAAAACTGACTGTAGTCCCATCTCATGGAGGCAGGGGAAGGAGGGAGTAAAATGGATATTAAGTCAGTTTGAACAATGGCTGGGGAATGTTAACACTGATAAAAGAAGTTTGAACCACCAGTTAAAAAGAGGTGAGAGGGTCTATAATCAGTGGGGCTGGAGAGAGTCAGGTGAGCAACTCTATTCTACTGATGTTGTAATTTAACTTGTAGAGCTAATAGTTCATTGCTTGGTACAACCAGCATTAATCCTAGAGATCGGGCCTCTTCATCAACATTGGGACACAGACAGACTTCACACCTATTGTTAGAAAAGCTGAGTTATCTTGAGAATGTAATTTAAAAAGAAGCTCTGGGATTTACATATCAAAGAACAGAAACCAGCATATCCTATCCTAAAAGGATGAAAGATTTGATCTAAAATTGTTTAATGTACCACATCTCCATGACACTGGACTCTTCTGGCAATAAAATCTGTGATCATGATCTTATTCTCCACAACCACCTGATGAAGGAGGTAGTGCTTTCAAACAAATCTGTTGGACTATAACCTGTGTTGTGTGATTTTATGATGACGACATGTTTTTGGTATGGCAACTGGATCCCCTTCTGACACTGCAATCCTTGTGTACCAAGGAAGCACTTCAAAATTTAAATGGGTGAGAATTCATTGCCTGATATTGGTATTATAAGTCTCTTTAACTGTCTCCCACCTACCCTCACCATTGCAAATAAAAGAACACAAGCATTTTTGAGAAAAATAATGCTACAAAATTAATGAAATTGAGGTGGACTCAACAATTATTTGTGTCGTGGGCCTGGTGAAAGACATGTTACTGCAGAATGAGTCCTGGGACCTGTTCTCCCCATTACTGAAGATCACGATACCTTCAGAAATTCATCAATGCAATCTGTCAGCTGCTTGTGTCCTTGGATATTTAACTCCAGTTCATAAAAACGAGATAACAGCTTAGACTCCCGCCTGCACTGATTACACCTGAAATTAAAAGAGAGAGACATTGCTAATTAAGCAGAGACTAAACAAACTTTGGTTTTGAAAAATGCTTTTGCAAATCATAGTTCAACTGAGGAACTCATCTACATTAGATGCAGTTGGGATAGATGATGTCAAATCAAATTACTATCAGATTCCATTTGGATCACCAAGAATTTCACTCACTTAAAATAGGCAAATATTTGGTTAGATCACTTGAATTCTGCTTGGGCATAAAATACTCCTTCAACTTTATATCAAAATGCAGATAAAATGTTGCGTTTCATGATTCTATTTAATTTGAATTTGTTGAATAGTAACAAAAATATGCCTAGCTGGTTTATGGAACTATTTGACTGCTGGAATAATATATACCACAATGAAGGGACAATTTCTTTTGCATATTACATACATCATTAAGGACGTAGGGAGGCAAATTACTCAATGCTTTTGTGTTCTACAACGAAAAAAAATTCTGCAAAACTACACATATTTATAAAGCATCTTTAATGTACTAAGGTGATTCATGGCACTTCAGAGTCATAATCAGCCAAACACGGACATTGACCAAAACAGGTGGGAGCCAGGAGTGCAGCTGACCAAATAGGTGGCTTCAAAGTGAACTTTAAATAGGTGGACTTTTAGATTAGATTAGATTCCCTCCAGTGTGGAAACAGGCTCGTTGGCCCAACCAGTCCACACAGACCCTCCGAAGAGTAACCCACCCAGACATACTTCCCTCTGACTAATGCACCTAACACTCTGGGCAATTTAGCATGGCTAATCCACCTGACCTGCACATCTTTGGACTGTGGGAGGAAACCCATGCAGACATGGGGAGAACGTGCAAACTCCACACAGACAGTTGTCCGAGGCTGGAATTGAACCAGGTTCCTGGCGCTGTGAGGCTGCAGTGCTAACCACTGAGCCACCATGCCGCCTGGTGAGCAAATTCCAGAGATTAGGGCTTACTCCTGTCTCAGCTGTCTATCAGCGGTAGGGTAAAGCCATTCGGGGTCAGATGCTTAGTTTCTTCCTGAAAACCATTACTATTCCCTTTACCTTTTATTCTCTATAATGACTTTAATCTCTAGTCTCCCTCAACCCAAACCTTCCTTTTTGTTCTATTTGCCTTCCTACCCTTTTCAACAGCCTAAAACATCCATCTCTATCTCTCTCCAGATCTGGAGATGAGTCACCCATTGGACGTAAAATGTTAACTGTTTCTCTCTCCACAGACACTGCCAGACTTGCCAAGTTAACTATTTTGAACGTGATTTTTTTATTGATTTAATTTTTGTCCAAATTGTACATTTGGCCATGCACTTAACCCTTTTATTGGCTCATCTCTCCTGCCTTATATTCTAGTTCAGACCTTCCCTTGGCTCTTTTCTCCTCCTTCCTGCATTCTCTGCCCCTTGTCTTGCTGAAAGCCAGGTTCATGTTGAACATTTTCCAGTTTGGATGAAAAGTCACCTGTGTGGTTATGGAAGTCACCAAAGGCTTTAATCCATTGGTTCTTTGCAAAGATGGAACTAGTAGATTTGAGCACAAAAAACAAAAATAATGTTCCAGTCCAGTTTTTAGAAAGTTCTGCATTGCCTCAGGTGCCATATTTTGCATACGGCAGTAAACAAAGATCTTCTCAGGTAGAACCCAGAGCAACATTTTGAAGAGCAGCTACAGAATTAACTTGCGCCTCCTGGGCCATATTTATCCCTCAATCAACATCTGAAATAGTTTGAGAGATTATTGAGTATAAACTGGTTATCACATTTTCTCCATGACAACAGTAAAGGTAAAGTCAGCATTGGCCTGCTCTCTAATGGGAGAGCACACCCCAGGCAAGGGGAAATGTTGAGAAGGATGCACCTCCATGGAAATATCAACAGTGCAGGAATTGAACCCATGCTGTGGTGCCACCCTGCATCACAAACCTGCCATCATTACAACAGCCAGTACATATCAAAGCATATTTTCTATTGAGTGTGAAGTGTTTTGAGATGGCTGTGTTTGTGAAAGTCACCATTAAAATGCAAGTTCGCTTCACCTCTTAAATCAGTTTTTCCTACTTTTAGTGACAGGTATTCCACTGGACACACTTGCAAACGTTCAAACCTTCAAACCTTCTTATATTAAAAACCCATATAATCCTTAACTATGAGAGGATAGCTTTGAAAATTGGTGATTAATTTTCAACCACCGTGACAGAACCAGCGATCATCTTACTTCAGAAGATTTTCTTTTTGCACACATTAGACCATTGAATTATGAAGACTGGTATTCAGGAGTAGCTTTTGAAAAATAAGATTTTTTTGTCTTTGTCGGGTGAATATCAGACTGTTGAGTATTGTTTTAGCAACTGGTTTTGAGACAACCTACATTCAGTGGTCTTTGGCAGAGCAGGGGCAGGTGGAGGAGGGGTGGTAGGAAGGCATTGCCTGTAATTAGAATCCAAAATCAGTAAGCTTTCTTAGCCATTCTCACATTTTTGAGATGTTAAAGGAGTTTGAGCTCTCAGCCAAATTTACAGGACAGACAACTAAGAAAATGAACAAATTCAAAACCTATATATCTGCAGTTACAGCTCTGCAGATTGCCTGTGAACAATATCTTTAATCTTTGGAAGAATTCTGTACTTTGGAAACACTGCCAAATTGTACAAAGGCTGGCTTTCCATCTCCCTCCCAATTTCTTCACGCATTTTGTTATATCACCTGTAAACCACTTAGAGAATCAGTTTTATACTTCAAGTGATGTTTTCCCCATTTCAAATAATAACTAGGTGAGCAGCCCAAGTGAGTGTCGCTGCTTAAACCTGCGATAACAGCAATTATAATTAGTCCAGTGGAATACTGTCCTATGCAGTGCTTGTCAGAATGCAAGCCTCAGTTCATAGAAGATACCAGTTTACTGGCTTTTCACTGTGATTCTGCATTCGCGGTGTTTGGATAACACCGGAATTATGGTTGCAACAGTGCATCTTTTAGATCATCACCAATGTTACCTCTAAGCTGTAACCTAAAAACTCTCTCAGTCTACGTACAAGTCAGTCCTATTTAGGTGCCATTTGAAAAAAAAATTAACAGCTAAAGTACCTTAATGAATCTCCCACATGCAAAATAAAACTAGGGTAGATTGGTCATTGTCATACTGTACAGTTTATGTACACCTGAATAGTGTAATTTACATGTAGCAAGCTCACATAAAGCAGCAATTAGAAAATAACAATCTGTTTGAATGCTATTGACTGGGGCTAAATGTCCGCAGATAAATCAGAAACCTGTTAACTTCTATCTGAATCTATCCACCACAGAAGCCAATGAGGGCCCAAATTTAGCATTGGCCAAAGACAGCATTTCAGTATTGTACAAAGCTTCAGCCTAACTTGCTTGAGGAAATCTCTGGAATAAGGCTCGAACAGATGGCTCTAATTCAGAAATAAGAAATACAAATATTCAACCGAAGCTGATTCTTAAAAATCAAAGCGATTCCTTACAATGATATTGTTTGACAGGTCTGAATGACCAGTTTTATAACTATATGCACCTCCTCAACTGAAAGTGAATAAGTGTGAGAGGAAACAATTTAGAATTAGATGAAGCAATATTGACTTCCCATGGCATGGCATTTGCTCATAATACTATTTGTGTATCTATGTTCTTCTGTTTTCTAGAGATTAAAGTTGCAACAGCAGAGTATAAGCCAAAGAATAAGCAGTGGGCCAGTAGCTAGGAATGATAGAGAGTAATAAAATTGGGAAAAGGTTTGGAATATGTCATTACATCCTACATTGAACAGGAGGTGAAAATCAAAACTAATTCCGAACCAAACAGAACAATGGAAGGCTCCACCTCAGCCATTTCTTAACGAGACCACATTCAAACATAGACAGGAGGTTCAACAGATAAAAAATATTTAATCACTCAGTCTTTCTCTTTTGATTAAACAGAAAGGCCTTTATCTTTAACCAGTTAAATATCCGTCCAAGACAATGGACTTTGAACACCAATCAGTTCATACCAATGAATGCCATATTTTGTTCATTACCCTACCTGACCTGTGAAAGGGAAGTGACAGAGATAAGGAAAGAATATCTTAAGGGCAATAAAACAAGAAAAATATGATTCAGTCCAGTGGGAGCAAGATATTTGTTAAAATACCATGCTAATGTAGAATTCATTTTCAGTGTAAAATGATCAATGCTCAAGTTAACATTTTTAGTTTAACTATCATTTATGAGAAACAAGTTGAGATACAATAGCTCACATTTTGCGGATGTGGTCTAGACTTCTCTTAATACTTTTGTGTGGCAATTCATCATGTTAATTGGTACGAACCAGAAACATGCAAGCACTGAGGAGTACACAGCGTAACAACTGAAGAGCAATAGAAAGTTAGTGTGGGTGAATTCAATGTGAAATTGGGTGCAGAAAAAGCAGCTTAGACGGGACAAAGAAGATTGGATTAACAGAAAAGGGTGAAGTAAAAGTAAAACATTTTAAATTTAAACCTAACAACTGAAGAAATTAGACCATACACTTCTGTAAGTTACTTTTCAGTATCAGAAAGGTTAATTGGCAGTAATTCATAAATTACTATAGTAAAAGGAAACTTAGAATTGAAATGTCAAGATTCTGTGGCGTTTAGACATATTGACAACACACAAATATTTAATGTCAAAGTAGCTGTATGTTTAATAGTGATGTAGACAGTGAACTGCAATTTTTCCCAACAGTCAATATAATTGCCAAATGCATTCAACAATTTCTTGATAATATAGTTTAAACTGCCTGCACATTAAAGTTACTCTACTGTATGGCCATGAGCCTTATTTTTCTTTGGCAACACAGTCTGGCTCATTAGTTTGAAATTATAAAGCATTCAACTCCTGTAGGAGCAATTTGAGAAAAAATGTGATCACGTTACACGCTGTAACAATCCTATGATTCTGTGATTATCATTTTAATTTGTTTGACAATTTTCCTTTTACCATTTGCCATTTATATCAGGCATAAACTACCTAAGACTTAATTTGACATCCTAAGTGAAAGGTTGTTTGAAATTAGAGTTCCCCTACAATAAACAGTAGAATACCAATACATTATTTAATTTTTTTTTTAAAGATTCCCTACAGTGTGGAAACAGAACCTTTGGCCCAACCAGTCCACACCGACCCTCCGAAGAATATCCCACCCAGACACATTTCCCTCTGACTAATGCATCTAACAATATGGGCAATTTAGCCTGGCCAATTCACCTGATCTGCACATCTTTATGACTGTAGAAGGAAACCTTACAAGGATTTCCTCAGCACCACAATTGAAATAGTTGACCCTCAGACTAGTCAAGCATCAGCCTGGCTTAAGGATGGTTCTGACAAAGTGACTTTCACATACCACTCCATCCCATCTCTGAGCAAGTCTTGGCTTATTGGCAGGTCAGAGCCATTAGACATGATGCCACAAACGTATACAGTTGGCAGTGAGTACCCTGGGAATCCTCGATGTGGACAGTGGGCACCATTGAATGTCATGGCTTCTAGCTAAGAGCAAAAATACCCCCTGCACATTATTCTTCCACATTGTACACCACTTGTGGAAAGCAAATAGGAGCACAGAATGTAATCTTGCAGGTGACTTCAATGTC
Organism: Hemiscyllium ocellatum; assembly: GCF_020745735.1. Taxonomy (NCBI): domain Eukaryota; kingdom Metazoa; phylum Chordata; class Chondrichthyes; order Orectolobiformes; family Hemiscylliidae; genus Hemiscyllium; species Hemiscyllium ocellatum. The sequence goes on from NC_083437.1 coordinate 6,588,787, forward strand.
TGTCATATCTGCTGACATCACAGCACCACCTATGACCAAATTCTGAACAAAAAGTCACCAGAATCTGTTGGTGGCAGATAGCAAGAGAACCAATGAGGAGAAACTTTGATCTCAACTAATTGATTTGTCACAGTTATATCCATGATAGTCCAAGGTCAGAGGTTGAACATTCAAAAAGCAGCTAACTCATGGACCAACAAATACAAACTACTCACACAGCAAATACATTTGCTGATCAATTATCGACTGCATCTTATATCAAAGTCATTTCGACCCTGTTATAGATTTTCAGTCTGTGAAATCTTGTAGATTATAAATCCTAATGACAAAATCTGGGATCTCAAAACATGCCCACATAAGAGCGTTGGATATCTCAGAGACACAAAGGGTGACTTCTGACCCCATCTTCAACTCTGACCAGGATTGTTATCATCTTGAATGAATCACACTTCCTTCCAATACAACATCTCACGCTACATTTGCTCAGCTAAACCCCTCTGCTGGGCAATTCGAATGAAGATGGATTTGGATTTGGATTTGGACTGCAAACTTCTATAAAGACTCCCCATTGTCCTCAAAAAATGCCAGTGTGTGTTTGTTTGTCTGATATTCTCCCTAATGAAATCAACAGCATTATTTATGAACACAGATGGAGCAGAAAGTTGTAAAGGGACATTGATGGATAGATTAAGTGAAGAAAGGGTTAATATGGCTGTGTGTAAGGTCATCGAGTAAAAAATGAGGTCTGCAGATGCTGGAGATCACAGCTGCAAATGTGTTGCTGGTCAAAGCACAGCAGGCCAGGCAGCATCTCAGGAATAGAGAATTCGACGTTTCGAGCATAAGCCCTTCATCAGGAATCTGATGAAGGGCTTATGCTCGAAACGTCGAATTCTCTATTCCTGAGATGCTGCCTGGCCTGCTGTGCTTTGACCAGCAATACATTTGCAGCTATGTGTAAGGTCATTCAATCTGAAGCCAGAAACAGACTGATTGCACCACTATCTAAACTGTAAGAAACTGGGAACTGTTGTGCCATTTATAGCTCCATGTCAAGAAGTACAAACGCTGATGAACAGGCATGAGAAAAATCATTAAAAGTTAATGGAATGTTAGTCTTTATCTCAAGGAAACTGGATACAAAGGGGTGAAAGTAAGACTGCTAGAGAGTCTGGGGTAATATCTCAATTTTGAGCACCACATATTAGGCAGGATATTCCGGCCTTGCAACGGTGCAATGCAGATTCACTTGAACAATACTGTAATTAGAGAGGTTAAATGATAATGCAGATAGAGCTTGTAATGCCTTCAATACAGAATATTATGGGATCCGTCAAATGAAGCTTGCTAAGGGAGTTAAGAATTTGATAGGTTGAATGCAGAAATTTTCTTTGAAATTGTAGAGTTCACAACAATGACATGCAGCCATAAAATTAATGCTAGGATGTTCAGAAAGCATCTCTTCACCCAAAAGAATAATGAAAACCTAGAATACTCTCAAAAGCTGTAACTATATCATTAGAAAATTCACAATTAAGATATTTGCTGGATTTTTGTTAGGTATTAAGGAGATGAAGCAAAGATGGGTAAATGGCATTGAGGCACAGGTAATCTAATTGAACAAAGAACTGATCAGCTTGCATCTGCACTTAAGCATCCGTATGAATGGCTTGTATATTGCTGGAAATATACTTCTTGTAAACTGAACCTGATCATATCTCATTAACGTTCTAGAAATTAAATCTTCTAAGCCAAAAAAATAAAAATCTACATTCGCTCCGAGTGGCCAAAGTCCAAGATGGTCAGCATTGATTACCCTATTTTCTGATGTGCAGTAACCGCTTTGATGAGGCACAAGTTGAATGACCAGTTAAATTGCTCGTTAACATCAACTGAGGAAAGAGTGCTGCCCATAACACAGCAGAACACTATGGTTCATTGCTGTGTGTTTAAATACAGGTCATTAAAGGTGACATAGAGGTGAAGAATAAAGTATACAATATTTCAGGGTGTATTAATAGAGGAACAGAGTGTAACAGCAAGGAGGTTATGTTAAACTGCATAAAACACTAGTTCACCCTCAGCTGTTCAGTTCTGGAGGCCACATGTTCGGAAGCATGCAAAGACATCAAACATACTGCAGAAATGATTTACGAAGATGGCCCCAGAAATGAGAGATTGCTCTTGTGAAGGTAAATTGAAGAAGTTGAAATTGTTTCCTTGAAGAAAAAAATATTGAGATGAAATTTGATATACTTATTCAAAATCTTAGCGGTAGAGATACAGTAGTTAGTTAGAGAGAACTGACCACATATATCCAAGGACCCTAAAGAGGCTCCTGAAGAAATTGTGGGTGCCATGGCTGATATATTTGCATCATCGTTAGCCACAACTGAGGTCCTGGAAGACTGGAGGGTAGCAAATATGTTTTCCTTATTCAAGAATAGCTGTAAAGAAAAACCTGGGAACCATAGACCAGTAAGCTTAACATCTGTGGTAGGTAAGTTATTGGAGAAGATTCTGAGGGATAAGATATACACGCATTTGAAAAGATGAGGCTTGATTAGCAGTAGTCAGCATGGCTCCATGCATGAGAGGTCATGCCTCACAAATTTGTCAACATTCTTTGATGAAGTGACCGGAAGGTTGATGAGAGCAGGGCAATATGGATTCCAATAAGGCCTCTAATAAGGTTCCACATTGGCAGGCTACTCTGGGAGGTTAGAGCACGTGAAATCCAGGGAGGGCTGGCAAATTAGATACTCGGTTGGCTTGATGGTAGGATGCAGAGGATATTAATGGAAGGCCTGTGACTAGTGGTGTACCTCAGGGGTCAATGCTGGGCCCATTGCTGTTTGTTATGAATATCAATGATTTTGATGAGAATTTACAGGGCAGGATTAGTAAGTTTGCAGATGACACTAAAATAGGTGGTATTGTGGACAATGAGGGAGGTGATCAGAATTTGCAGCAGGACCTTGATCAGTTGGGGAAGTGGGCCAAGAAATAGTAAATGGAATTTAATATAGATAAGTGTGAGGTCTTGCACTTTGGAAAGTCAAATCAAGGTAGGAGTTTCATGGTGAATGGTAGGGCTTTAAGGAGTACAGTGGAACAGACAGGGAACTGAAGGTAGCTTTTGGCACACTGGCCTTCATCAGTCAGGGCATTGAGTACAGAAGTTAGGAAGTTATTTTGCAGTTGTACAGGACATTGACGAGGCCATACTTGGGAGTATTGTGTTCAGTTTTGGTCACCTTGCTATATGAAGGATATTAGAGCTGAAAATGTGTTGCTGGTTAAAGCACAGCAGGTTAGGCAGCATCTAAGGAATAGGAAATTCGACGTTTCAGGCAGAAGCCCTTCATCAGGAATGTAGGTAGCGACGCATGGCTGCAAGGGTGGAGCGGAGGATCCGGAGGGAGGTCTGATGCTGGAGGCTTCGGATTTGTTGTAGGTACAGGTTGTCCTGGTTGGGTCCAAATTTTGTTGGTTGGAATGTAGTTCGGAGTCCGTGTGGGATCAGTCGGTTCCGTAGGCAGGAGCTGAGGAAGGAGATGTGGCTGTGGTAACGAGTCTGTTTGAGAACGTGGCTGAAGAGCTTCTGTGCAGAGGAGATGACCTGGGGGGTGCAGTGAGAGAGAGACTCACTGAGATCCTTGTAGAGGGAGGAAGAGAGCTTCTTCAAGGAAGGCATCCTTGCAAGAGGATTCGCAGTAGGTTAAAATCTTCGGGTAAAAAATGAGGTCTGCAGATGCTGGAGATCAGAGCTGAAAATGTGTTGCTGGTTAAAGCACAGCAGGTTAGGCAGCATCCAAGGAACAGGAAATTCGACGTTTCGGGCATAAGCCCTTCATCAGGAATAATATATGAAGGATATTATTAAACTGGAAAAAGTACAGGAGCAATTTTCAAGGATGCTGCCAGGATTCAACGGTCTGAGTTATAGGGAGAGGTTAGACAAGCTTGGACTTTTTTTCTTTAGAATGTAGGAGACTTTGGGCGGGGGGGGGTGGGTCTTAAAGAAGCGTACAAGATCATAAGGGGCATGGATACAGTGAATGCAGTCAGTCAGTCAGTCTCTTTGCCAGGGTTAGGGAATCAAGGACTAGAAGGCATCAGTTTAAGGTTAGAGGGGAAAGAATAAAAATGGAACCTGAGGGGCAACCTTTTTATGAAGAGATGTGCATATGGAATGAGCTGCTAGCAGAAGTGGTTCAAGCGAGTACATTAACAACATTTAAAAGTCATGGGCCAAGTGCAGGGAAATTGGGTTAGCGTGGAGACACATTTTGGTCAGCATGGACGAGTTTAGGTGAAAGGGCCTGACTCTGATGAAGGACTCTAATCACTCCGTAACTGCACCCACTCAAGAAAATATTAAGATCTTGAGGGCATAGACTTAAAATAAATGGCAAAAGCAAAAGCAGCAAAAGCAATACGAGAGAAAACATTTTCATGTACCAAGTGGTTAAGATCAGAGATTGGACATTTAGAGAAGAATCTGAGAGGAAACGTTTTTTTCAGCCAGATTATGAACTCAATGCCGGAAGGGTAGTAAAGGCAGAAATCCTAAATCATATTTAAAACCTACTTGGAAATACCTAGCATGTGCCCTAACGTACAAGGCTGGAGACCAGAAGTTAGAAAGCAAGATTAGGCTGCATGTGATGGTTAGTTGTTAGGCCAGTGCTGTAAATTTTCTGATTGCTCTGAACTACGCAAAGTAGAATTGAATAAATACTCTTCTTGTGACTAAATCAGAATCTAATTTCAGTTCACAATACATGCATATCAGATGTTAATTCCTCTCTCAATGCATCCTGCAACCTTCAAAGATCTATACGCAGTGTTCCCTGCATATACCTGGAGAACAATGCAATTGCCTTCCCATTTCCCTTCTTACAAAATGCAAAACCTTATACTTCTGTGCTAATTTTATATCTTCAACACCACACTAAAATGTTGAATACTTAAGAAATGGAGCCGGATTTGAAACAACAATCTTCCAACTCAATCAATGATAAACAACATAACTAAACAGATCCAAATGGACAGTCTTTCAGTGCAGAAGCTTTTACAGCAGAATTCAAGACCACTCCACTAAGTGGACAGCACCCAAGAAGCTTGACCAAAATTCTTCAGCTTCCACTGCCAACACAATTCAAAAAAGTGCTGCCACAACACCTGTCTTTTCATAAATACATGTAATAATTTACAATACTTTCTATGAAGGTGAAACAAGAGGTACTGTCCAGTCAGAAATATACAGCATTTGGGAGCTGTATCCTCAAGAGATCACGTTGAGTGATTTGGAAAGCCCAGCATGCAGAATGAGCGAGACGCAATTACACTCTGAATTGACGATTTTCAAGTAACAGCTAGACAGATATTTGTGGAAGAGTACTGACAAAGGGTAAAAAGGAGACTCGAAGATAGTAAAAACCATTAAGCAGATATGCTACATGTGCAATCAGCTATAAACAAATAAGTAAAGCAGGCTGCAGAATAGCTGAGAGGTTAGCACTGTTACCTCACAGCACTAGGGAGCGAGGTTTGATTCTACCTTCGAAGACTACCTGTATGGGGTTTGCACATTCTCTGTATCTGCGTGGGTTTCCTTTGGGGATCCAGTTTCCACCCAAAGATGTGCAGATGAGATGGATTGGCCATGCTAAATTGCTTATCATGTACAAGGATGTGTAGGCTGGATGGATTAGCCATGGGAAATGCAGGTTTACAGGGATAAGGTAGGGGAGTGGATCTAGGTGGGGTGTTCTTCGGTGTATCTGTGTGGACATGATAGGCCAAATGGTTTACTTCCACACTGTACGAATTCTCGAAGTAAGGAATAAAATATTTGAAGTAAAACACTATTTTTAAAAAACCTCATTTGGGGTATGAGCATCACTGGCTTGGCCAGCATTTCGGTAATAACAATGACTGCAGATGCTGGAAATCAGATTTGGGATTGGTGGTGCTGGAAGAGCACAGCAGTTCAGGCAGCATCCGAGGAGCAGCAAAATTGATGTTTCGGGCAAAAGCCCTTCATCAGGAATAATTCCTTTATTCCTGATGAAGGACTTTTGCCCAAAACGTCGATTTTGTTGCTCCTCGGATGCTGCCTGAACTGCTGTGCTCTTCCAGCACCACCAATCCCAAATCTGGCTTGGCCAACATTTATTGCCCATCTCTAACTACCCAAAGACTGTTGTTAAGATTCAACCACATCTGTGGGTCTGGAGTCAAACATAGGCCAGACCAGGTAAAGGTGGCACATTAACTTTCCTAAAAGGACAACAGTAAACCAGAAATCAACAGTGTTCACCATTAGGCTCAGTTTTATTCCAAACTTCACATCTGCCATGGTAGGATTTATGAAGTTGCTCACCCTGGACGGGAGAACAAAAGAACAGAGCATTACTCAAATAAAACGTAGTTACCTACATTAAAAAAAGTACAAAGTGATATTTCAGATTTTGAAAATGTAATTTAATTAAAATAGAACATCAAGCAATAAGCAGCATATGGGAGCTAGCAGGCATCAGTATAAGTCACCTTAAGGGCATCTGCACTAAATACCTAAAGTTATAGTACCATCAGCTCAAAAGCTACATAAGCTGGACTCCACATGTTAGACACTGCAATGCATCAGCAAGAAGAAAGCCACTTGAACTATGTTCCAGGAAATAGTCACACCACTCAAGTTTAAGAAAAAACTATCCACATTCTAAGGACTGCATTAGTTCAAGATAGCTAGCTTACCTCCTCCACAGCAATTAAAGCTAGTCTACTCAGCAACGTCACATCCCATGAATGGAAAAAGGAAGTTTGATTTGGGCTGTGGTCACAGACAGGAGGATGGGACTTATGTGTGGCAGGTGTGGGGATCTTTGCACTTCTCGGATAGGTTTGAGATGCTTGCAGTTTGTGTGGAAGAAAGCAAGCACTACAAGGAGGATGAACAAATTAACCACAGACTGTGGTTTAGGAGACTATTCAACGCTGGGGACTAAATAAGAAATTTAAGTAAGGATAGCTGGGCATGTGAGTTCTGAAGACAATGCTGCCTGCTCTGTGCAAGGGTTAATAACCTCTCTTTGCGGCCAAAGGGGAGGTTTCAGCAGGAGAGAAACACACCAATTGCCATGGTACCCAAGGATAACAATACATAATAGGTAGAACTACAATCGAGTTTCCAATGAAGGATGACAACCAACCAGAGGATAAATCCATACCACAAACAGTCATGCCTGAGTCATTAATACCTTAGCACACGGTCAAAATAAATCAAAGTTGAACACATTGTGGGAGAAATGGTTTTAATTCATGGGGTACCAGTAACAGTAAGAGGGAATGAGGAAGCTGTACTTTGGGATGAGTTTACATCAACTATGTCGGGATTAGAGTCCCGAAAAATTGAAAAACTAAACAATATAGGGTGGATGCAAAGGAGGAAAAATTTAGATAGCAAAGTGAAAATCACAATACAATTGCACAAATTAGTAATGCAAACCATGACAACTAGAATGTGGCAGGAAGGAACACAGCATACAATGTTGAGAGTACACAAGCTTATAGGGCAGTATAGGAAGAGAAATGGGAAACAGTGAGGACTGCAGATGCTGAAGATCAGAGTCAAAAAGTGAGGCGCTGGAAAAGCACAATAGGTTAGGCAGCATCCAAGGGGCAGGTAAGTCGATGTTTTGGGCACATTTCTGATGAAGGGCTTATGCCTGAAACGTTGATTCACCTGCTCCTCGGATGCTGCTGAACTGCTTTGCTTTTCTGGCGCCACACCTTTTCGACTAGGAAAAGAAATGGTAAACAGACAAAATTGATCATCCCTATTGTTATGGGGGAAGGGGGCAGATGTCTAATATGGAAAGTTGAACAGGTTGAAATTAACAAGAATAAAAGCTGATTTTATTGAAACACGAAGCTTGAGAGGATTTGACAATGTAGATGAGAGGGAGGGGGAGAGAGGGGGAGGGAGAGATTTTGAACTGTTGGTAGTATTAGAGTTAAGCAGAACACAACAGGAAAGAAGTTGAGGCTAGATCAAATCAGACATGATCTTATTGAATGGCTTGAATAAATATTTTCACTGTGTTCTCAGGTGACACCTTTTGATCCATAGAGTTTTGATAATAACACATATCTTGGATTTGATCCTAACAAGAAATCATCTAGACGTAGGTTTGCTCACTGAGTTGGAAGGTTCATTTTCAGACGTTTCATCACTTTACTAGGTAACATCTTCAATGAGCCTCCAGGAGGAAGCCTTTGTCCGGAGGCTCACTGAAGATGTTATCTAGTGTGGTGACACAACATCTGAAAATGAACCTTCCAGCTCAGCGAGCAAACCTACGTCCAGAACCTCAACCTGAGCTACAAATCTTCTCAAAACTTGCTAAAACCATCTAGAATTCATGGACTTGTTCCCTACCATTATTTGAAATGTTTTTAAATTAGATTAGATTCTCTACAGTGTGGAAACAGGCCCTTCCACCCACCAAGTCCACACTGACACTATGAAGAGAAACCCACCCCCCTATATTTATCCCTGACTAATCCACTTGACACTACGGGCAATTTAGCACGGCCAATTCACCCTAACCTGCACATCTTTTCTTTTCACTATTCCACTGTACTTCATGTTCCAAATGGGGGGGTGTCAGAGTATATTTCCATGTTTTGGCAGAGGTAGTGGTGCAGTGATAATGTCACTAAACTAGCAATCAAGAAACCCAGGCTAATATTCTGGGGACATGCTTTGAATCCCAGCATAGTTGATGGTAAAATTTAAAATTAATAAAAATCTGAAATAAAAACCTTAATGACAGTCACATGACCAGCGTCAATTGTTATAAAAACCCATTTGGTTCACTACTGTCTTCCAGGAAATGAAATCTACCATTGTTACCTGATGTGGTTTATACGCGGTTCCAGGCCCTCAGTGACGTGATTAACTCTTACACAGACACTTAGGGATAGGAAATAAACAAACATTGTCCTAGCCAGCAACACCCACATCCCAAAACAAAATTTTAAAAATTAATTTTAAAACCCAAGTAGTTTGATGATCTTAAGAATTATGGCTGAAGAAATATAGTCTCTCCAAACAAATCTGAAAAATTAACAAGTCGGAAGCGGAAACGTCCTATTTTGCTAACAACAGAAAGGCATTCCAACAGAGAAATGTGGACTACAAGATAATGAACATCTACTAGTTTTTGGGACAATGGCATAAGATGTTGTGAAGTGAGATAATCAGTTAAGTGCTTGTAACAGTTAGAATGATAACATGCTACAATTAAGCAAGGAATTCAATACATCCTCTATTCCAGAAAAGACCAAGGTACAGCAGCCAAACTAGACCATTTGCCCATTAGGTCTGTTCTGCCATCTGATCATAGTTGACGTCTTTCTCAATGCATTCTCCAGCCTTCTCTCCATAACCCTTGACCCCTTAGTAATGAAAACGCGATCCATCTCTGCCTTGAATCCACTCAGTGACTTAGCCTCCACAGCCTTCTGCGGCAATGAGTTACACAGATTCACCACCCCTGGGCTGAAGAAATTCCGTCTCAGCTCTAAAGTGTCATCCCTTCACTCAGAGAATGCTTAAAAGCATGAAAATAGACTTTTTTTTCCCTTACAATGCTTAGTCTCTGAATGAAATCTTGTATTTAATGTCACATTACTTTGCATTTTGATAACAGTAAATACAAGATTGGCATCGAGTAGCAAAGAAACTATACAATTCAAAAATCATTTCAACACAAATATCAACTCAGCCAAATTTACTAGTCTCAAAAGAATATGCATGGCCATCCAAAACAGGACACAAACTATTATTTCTTAATTTCTCACAATTTTTGTTTCCCAAAACCACGCTCCAAAACATAATTGGAAAAAGTTCTGCAGCACAAGCAAAGTTCAGTAATAGATTCCAGCATACTTACACTGTGACATACGCATACTGTCCACAGAACTGCTGCTGAATAATATTCTGTACATCTGGATTGTTCTGTTTTGATAGTGTGTCCTCCAATAGTGACATAAAAAGCTTAGAGAATTCTTGAGCATCCTGTAATTCCATGCAAAAAATTCAAATATTTAACAAATATCATGAAAATAGCTATTTTAACTACTGAGGAAAAAAAAGTGATTCATTATTTAACTGTTAAGCATAGTATAAAATAGAAAAAAAATCTTTGAAAGGTCATTTCTGTCAAGTGCAGAATCAATCATATAGCCTACGAAATCCTAACAACCAACTTAAAATTGCGATCAACTGGACAGGATTACCAACTTTCATCCTCATTTACAGCTAGAAGTTAAGCACTATGAAAAGCAGAGTGGACCATTCACTGCAAGTCTCTGAATATAACTTCTACTCTAGCACTCTGTACTTGCCAAGAAAGACTAAACATTATCAAAAGTTTACAACAACAGTTGCATTAAGGCACTAACGTTGATACTGTTCTTGAAAATCTAGCACTAAAAATGGCACGTAGAACGCCAGTTAATGGCATTAAAAACACTGTCATGCTACTTCCACAAACTACATTTAGATATTTTGAATTCAAACATGCTGCATTATATGGTAATGGCGTTATTTGATTCAGTGTCTGAAATATTTTGCTTTTGCAGAAGATATTTCAATGGGTGCTCACTGATACAGAATTATTAGATTACTGACTACTTTTACTGTACTTCTGCCAGAATGTCACTCGCCTGTCCACATATACACTTTCCTACCCTAGACAAAATGTCCTCAAAATGATCCTTTTCACCTTAATCACGTCCTCCACCCTTATCCCCTACTGATATTATCTGCTGCCTTTACGTTCGTGCATTCCAGTTGGTCAAAGGCACTCCTTGTTCTAAGCATTTTTTCTTAATCTTTTAGATCAAAAATTCCCTTGGCAATTTTCCATCTTAACCTAACTTGATGAAGAACCTTCACATATTGTCAATTATTTTGCACATTTCTAGCAACTGACTGTTCACTTTTTATTAATTCAAAGGCCATTTTTGGATGATCCACTGAAACATCAACTGAATTTGTTATTTACAACATACAAGAGAAGGCCACAATGTAAACACAAAGTATCCTTTAAATTGATATTTAATACACAATAAGTTATAATCCTGACCACAAGCCAACAGAATTTGCTTAAACTGGATCAATATTAATTAAAATGTTTCTTTTTAATTACAAGATACAGAAAACCTAATACACAATATTCCTTCGCAACATCGTTCCATAGATTTACATGGATTTACCTGCTGTTGCCCTGTATCCAGGCCCAGTGCTTTTACAAAACCAGAAGGATCAATATATCGTCTATTGCTACTTTGCAACAAAGCAAACAAGTACTGAAGGTGCTCACAGATGGATTGCGGTTCAAATTCTGAAATGGAAAACACCATTTTAGTATCTGATTATTATTGTATTAAATAATGTCTTTCTTCTAGAATGTCTCATTTGCATGAAATATAGACTGGAGGGCAGTACTAAAGTGATCTGTTTTTTGTAAGACAGATATAAATGGTTAAATCTAGATAGTTAAAACATATTTGTATGAGACTAGCAGGATTTCTATTGATCATACTGCCTCTGCATTCCAGTGTACTGAACACAAAGAACATTTCACTCCAGACTCAACACAATACCAGAGTGCAGGTATACTGAAATGGAGCCAAGACTAACAGTACACAGTACGTTTGCATAGTTTATCAATCAGCTGTGTAAACTGGTCAGCTCAGCCTTTTAGCAATGCCTTCAACTGTCATTTTAAAGCTCGTAGTTTTAATGGTTTTGAGATCTCCATCCTTTAACTTAATGATCATTCACAGCTCCTTTCCAAACCTGCTACAACCCTTTGGCACTGTATCTACAAAATGCAAGTCCACATTGTTTGTAGAAAGGCAACACTCACACAAGAAATTGCTTTCATCTTTCACTTGCAGCCCTATCCTTCCCATCCAATTTAAAAATACTTCAAATAATATCAATTTGTAGTCCACCTAAGAATGATGCAGTTTAGGATGTCTACAACAAGAGGGTGGCCAAGCTGTAATGTAACATATACCTCTTGTACAATGATGTTTTTAAATAATTCTAAAACTTTGTGGTGATGGAGAAAACTTGAGGCCATCTGAATTAATTAACTGGATGAGTCTTAACGTCAATAGACAGCCTTTATAGGGAGGTCAGCCAAGTACAGAAGGGAGAAAGAAATAGAAGGTTATGCAGATATGGCTGGATGAAGTAGGATGCAAAGAGATTGATGTTCAGTCACTGACAATACAAATCAGATTGAATGTTACAGAACAGAAAGGGGCAACATACAACTGAAATGAATACAAAATAAAGGAATTGCAAAGGTAGGAAACAAAGGTGATTTGAAGATCACTACTAAGCATTCAATGCAAGAATTCAGTCGGAGAAGTTATTGCTAAGTTACATTTACATATGTGCAGCAAAAGGGATTCAACAAAGAAACATTTAAATTACAACAGATCACTTAAACTTTTGCCAGAGCTGAAATAATTTATGCATTTTTGTGAAGCATATTTTCAAAAAGGGAATGATCATTTTGAAAGGATCCAATGGAGGATGCATTAGGTTTTGGTTTTAAAAATATAATTGGAAGCCCTATCCTTCCCTTGCACCACATGTCTAGCTTTCACAGCAAGAGATCAATTTCAAACTTCCATGGCTTCCATATTAGCAGAATTTGCATTTTTACAATTATTGCATGATTCAATAACCAAGCAGAAACCAAGAGAAAAAATTAGGGACACATCTCCTGACCAATAAATACATTTTAAAACCAACTCTCACTATGACAGTTACCACCTTCATCAAGCAATGGAGGAATACAATATTCCCTAAAACAACTCAGCATAAAAGGAACCTCAACCCAGGATAGCTAAACCAATTCTCACAGCTATCATTCAATAAAGGTTTTCCCACACACTGCTACAAAGCACATTAGAATCTCATTATACTTGGACATTTTCATCAGCAACCTATTTTTAAATCATTTAATGGGAACTACCAAAGTGGATCTATTCATATCACATTTTAACAGAATCAACAATTACATTCATAATCATCCAGGCCATGCCCAAACATCTAATAAAGAGTAGAAAATATTATAAACTACCGTATTGCAGTAGAGTCAAAGACAATTCAGTTTTCCGCAATTTCCTTAAGGCCAACTCACTGCCAATACTTGCCTGCATCATCCTCGATCGCTTCTCCAGTCCCTATTTCCTTTCGAGGACTATGGCAGAGATACAGTGCTTGTCGCAACTCAAGGTTGTGAAACCAAACCTGAAGCAGGGTGTTAACGTAACAAGTAGCTCCAAGATTAGTTAATCCAACAAAGGTATTCTTCAAAAGAGAAGAAAAAAAACTGTTTGAATTATGAGGAAGAATATTTTATAACAATGTGAGGTTTCAGAGTTTGTAAAACTGCCAAAGTACATGCTGATCAAATATAAAAGTACTTTAAAAAGACATCAGCTCAACTGATCAAAACTGGGTTAAAAAAAATTAAGAGCCGAGTTCATAGGATACACTAGGAGGAAGAAATGCAGGACTGAAAGTAAAAGCATTTATGCACAACTTTGTCTAAAATTGTATTTCTCATATAATTTCCATATTAATTTTTCTCTCACCATTTACATTTGTACATTATTTTATGCATGTTTGCAAAATATATGAGTGTAAAATACCACTGCTATAACCATGAGTAGCTATCAATTTTCACCAAATATTGACAATTACTTGTTGTCAAGCAGAAAAGCTAAAAAAAATTCCAACACTATTTCACTTGAGTAACATGAACACCCAAATTGCACAGTGAAAAGCACCACCTCCTCAACAACCCATAATCTTGTGCAAGTGTCATATAAAATCTCTCCTGTCCCAAAACTTTGGGACCTTTTAATTCTCTATTCCACAGCTACAAAGATATTACAAATGATTCAGAGTTGCTAGCATAGTTTCCATGAGGTTATGCAATTTAGTTCACCCAAAAAGGAGTTTGTGAACTTTTTTGCGCTGCTTTCAGAAGATTGCATTAGAAGCTGGCCTGATCACTACCCCAGTCATTGCCCTAAATTAAATTAATTCCATGGCAAGTTTCTACAGATTGCACCTACTTACAAGCCCAAGAGTGTTTTTTAAATGAAGCTCTTATGATGTAAGAGTCATCTTTAAGAAAATATCTCATTTACAACAGAACTAAATTTCCACAGACATAACTGGCAGATGCTTCAGTACATTTTTCTTTGTCTTTTCCAGCTGGAATTTGATTACTCTCAGACACAATCTGCTCAGACCTAATAAGTACAGCTTAAAATACTTATACTTAGCAATAAATTAATATTAGCAAGTTTTGAGAAGATGTGTAGCTCAGGCTGAAATTCTGGATGTAGGTTTGCTTGCTGAGCTGGAAGGTTCATTTTCAGACGTTTCATCATCATACTAGGTAAAATCAGTGAGCATTGGTGATATGGCCTGCTTTCTATTTGCGTGTTTAGGTTTCCTTGGGTTGGTGATGTTATTCCCTGTTCTTTCTTTTTCTCAAGGGGTGGTAAATAGGATCAAAGTCAAATGTGTTTGTTGAAAGAGTTCTGGTCTGAATGCCATGCTTCTAGGAATTCTCGTGGGGATCTCCATTTGGCTTGTCCTAGCTGGATGTGTTGTCCCAGTTGAAGTGCTGTCCTTACTCATCTATATGAGAGAATATTAGTGAAAATAAACTTAAGAATTGAACTAGTGAACATACAGCTAATGAACTTGAAAGACCCTACACAGACAACAAGCAAAACTAATCTCATTTACAAAATACCTTGCAAGGACTGTAACAAACACTACATTGGACAAACGGGCAGAAAACTAGCCACCAGGGTACATGAACATCAACTAGCAACAAAAAGACATGACCCACTCTCACTAGTATCTTTACATACAGATGAGGAAGGACACCACTTCAACTGGGACAACACATCCATCCTAGAACAAGCCAAACAGAGACACGCACAAGAACTCCTAGAAGGATAGCATTCCAACCAGAACTCTATCAACAAACATATTTACCACCCCCTGAGAAAAAGAAAGAACAGGAAATGGCATCACTCCAGGAAATGACATCACCAACCCAAGGAAACCTAAACACACAAATAGAAAAGGAGCCTTACCACGAGTGCTTCATCAGGAGGCTCAGTGATGTTACTAGTATGGTGACGAAGCATCTGAAAACAAACCTTCCAGCTCAGCGAATGAACCTACATCCATAAACTAATATTTCTGGAATATCAATAAAACCGCACTAGGTTATCATTTAAAGGGGTCAAGAAATTAAAATGTGAATTCAAGAAAAAAAAAGTTCTCAAAACTGCACATATCCCTGGAAGATTTAAAATGCTAGTTTATATAAATAAGCTTGTGCAGAAGGTTAAACCAATCATCAATTCAGAAAATCAGTAGAATTCTTACTGCACTTTATGTCCAGATGGTAGATTCCACCTGAAACATCACATTTTTATGTTTTTGCAATAAGCTATTCCCAAAGCGCATTGTACTTACCTTGCATCTCCTTTCAGAGTTTGGATCATCGATATTGTGGAAGCTATTTTCATCAATTTCTCCCAGCCAAACATGTTCACCAAGACCTACTAAGCAGTTTGGGTTTCCTCTACAGTTGCGTCTAGATTGTGGAAGGGGAAAGCAAATATCAATAGTGAAACCTTGAATGAATCTTTTAGAAAATTGCAATAAACATTGTGTGACCAAGAAACTCTTATAAATGTATAATGTGTATTATCTAATCTTACTAGTTTAGCTTGTTATTTCTTTATTGTCCATTATAAAAGCCTTCAATTATAAATTCTCTTGGATGGTCTCTATCAATTACAATCTCCATTGGGTGAACTACAGTAGCCAAAATAGAGAAGCATCTTGTATATCAGAGTCAGAAAGCAAGAACGGAGACAAAACAACCAATTTCCCAAGAGTGAACAGGCTGGAAAATGTACATTGGAGACAAGAAAAATACCAGTTTGATTCTGCCAGTACTCACCCCACATTTTCACTATAAAATATAAGTAGAACATCAGACAGTTTCTGATTTTCATAGAGCCAAAGCTATGAAGTCTACAGAGGAATTCTAATTCTTACTGGCTAACTTCATGATTGTGATTTAAGTTGCCACTTTATTTTATTCACTAATTCTCATGTAATTTGTCAGCGCCCAAGTAGACCAGTTTAAAAAGGTTAGCTCATCCACATGAGCCGCCTGTCACTGTTCTCTACTTCACCCTATGAACATATCTCTTTACTTCTTCAACATGTGCTAATCTACCTGCCACGCCCTAAATATGTTTTTGCTATCATATAGTATTTAACACCATGTGGCGTTCTACACGGCTACCTAGTGAAGAATTTTTTAAAAAAATGAAATTCCTTATTGATGGCTTTAACATATACTTTCTTGGTTTTACACTCTCCCATCAGTGAAAACAACCCTATGTCCACCCTATGAAGTCTTTTATATTTTAAACAGCTCTACTAACCATCACTTCAGACCATTTTAGTCTTCAGATGGTTGCACCCTGTCAATTATAAAAGTGATAGTAGAACTTATGTTATGCATTTTCTCCAGTGCTCTGTAGCCCTCATGCAAATGTGAGGGCTAGACTGCACAGTACTTGGAGCTTGGCCTAAACAAGGCTCGACATAATTATTGACGTAACTTCTCTGCTTTTGAATCCCATTCTACTGGAAATGATCCAAGATGCTGTTATTTTCATGGTGTAACTAAACTACATTTCTCACTTTAACGATTTGTGTCTATTCTGAGAGTTTGACAGTGTGTGTGTGTATCTGGTATAGTGAAACCTGCTTCACTGTGCTAATTTAAATGATGTGCAAATTGGTGTTAAATCACGAACCCAGTTTAAAAAGCCACAAATTATTCACATGTAATTAAGAAAGAAATACTTTTGCAAACATAATTGTAATTTTATCAAAATTAACTCAATATTCCACAGCATGTTATTAAATTTTTAAGTTTAAACAACACGAATTAAAATCAGCAAATAATAGTGATACCAGGTTGCTGAGTATCCAGCATAACGCGATAATGTCGATCATAAAAATCTGACCTTGTTTGGGCAGAATTCCAGAAAGAAGCACGAGACATGGGATGGAGCAACCAGACCTCAAGACTACAAAAGAGGATTTGGTGCTTTTGTTGGAAATACAGAGGAAGAAAAGGCGGAATAAGGCTTAGCTGCAAGACTAAATTAAATGTCTACTTTGGCGGCAATGACAGATAATGAGAACATGTGCAGTTTGTAAATGAGGATACATCATAATGCAACTCGGTTCCATTTGAACTGGCTAAGATTCAGAACTACTCTTCTAATAAAACATTTGGTGAAGAAACTTAAGTAACCGTACCCTTTCCTGATCTAACAAGATCTGCAGGAACATGGCATTATATGAACCCCAGGTGCCAGCAGGGCTGCCTTGAGAAAGCAAATATTTCTTACAGACTGTAGCAGCATAACAGTTCATTTGTTTTTGAAGGTTTGATATCAATTTATAATCAAAAAATGTGGTGGTAAGAGGAGGTAGATAGGCAGAGTGTTGAGGAAGTGGTAAGGTTGCAGAAAGACTTGAGTAGGCTAAGAGAATGCACAAAGAAGTGGCAGATGGAAAACAATATTGTAAAGGGCAAAGTCGTGCATTTTGGTAGGAAGAATGGAAACGTAGCCTATTTTCTAAAAGGAAAAAAACTCTGGAAAGCTGAAGCACAAAAAGGGACTTGGGAGCTCTAGCTCTTCAGGTTAAGGTACAGGTTCAGTTGGCAGTTAGGGAAGTAAATACAATGCTTGCATTCATTTCAAGAGGGCTAGAATTCATGAGCAGGGATGTACTGTATAGAACTTTGGTCAGACCGTATTTGGAATATTA
Source organism: Hemiscyllium ocellatum (assembly GCF_020745735.1). NCBI lineage: Eukaryota > Metazoa > Chordata > Chondrichthyes > Orectolobiformes > Hemiscylliidae > Hemiscyllium > Hemiscyllium ocellatum. The sequence goes on from NC_083437.1 coordinate 6,606,794, forward strand.
AGAGTAGTTATGTGCCCAATATCAAAGGATGGATGTGCTGGCTTTGGAGGTGGTCCAGGGGAAGTTTACAAAAATGATCCTAGGGATGAAGAGTTTGTCACATGAGGACTCTGGGTCTGTATTTGGAGTTTAGAAGGATGAGGGTAATACTGAGAGGCCTGGATATAGTGAAAACATCTTCTCCATATCCACTAAGAGGAGAGACTAACACCTGAGGGCACAGCCTCAGAATGAAGAGACGCTCCTTCAAATACCAACAAAGTTAAGAACAGCTGCTTCCCTGCTACTATCAAAATTATGAATGGGCCTCTCATATTAGAGCTGATCTTTCTCTGCACCTGCTCTGTAGCTTAAACATTATATTCTGCATTCTGTTTCGTTATCCTGATGCACTTGTGAAAGGCTTGTCTGATTTGCACATAATACAATACTTTTCAAAGTTTGAGAGAAGATTTGTAGCGGTTCTGTTTGCTGAGCTGGGAATTTGTGTTGCAGACGTTTCATCCCCTGTCTAGGTGACATCCTCAGGTGCTTGGGAGCCTCCTGTGATGTTTCCTCCGGCATTTATAGTGATTTGTATCTGCCGCTTCCGGTTGTCAGTTCCAGCTGTCCGCTGCAGTGGCCGGTATATTGGGTCCAGATCGATGTGTTTATTGGTTGAATCAATAAGCACCGACTTGGACCCAATATACTGGCCACTGCAGCGGACAGCTGGAACTGACAACCGGAAGTGGCAGATTCAAACCACTACAAATGCCGGAGGAAACATTACAGAAACGCTTCACAGGAGGCTCCCAAGCACTGAGGATGCCACCTAGACAGGGGACGAAACATCTGCAACACAAATTCCCAGCACGGCAAACAGAACCACAACAACAATACTTTTCAGTGTATCTCAGTATATGTGACAATAATAATAAATCAAATCAACTGAGATGGAGGAATTCCTTCAACCAAAGGGCAGTGAATCTGTGGAACTCATTGTGGTTCTTGATTAGTAAAAGGGATCAAGAGCTACAAGGAGAAGATAGGAGAATGAGACTGACAAACATATTGCCATGATTGAATGGTGGTGCAGACTCCTTGAGCCAAATGGCCTAATTCTGCTCCTATGCCTTATATTCTTATGCATGGGCGAGTCAGACAAAATAAACAAGTCTTCGAAAGCTAACAGAGCATACTTAAAATGAAGAAAAAAAACTGCAGATGACAGAGATAAGCAACAGAAACAGACACTGGAGGCAAAACTAAGCATGACTGGCAGCATCAATGGGAAGAAAGCAAAGTTAATATTTCTGGTGACTCTTCATCAGAACTCTTGGCAGCTAGGAAAAAGTGCTATTTCTGTTGGAGATTATGTTTTACAACACAGGGTGGTGTGATGATAATGAGTGAGAAGTTGGCATGAAGGCTGGAGACAGACACTAGGTGACCACTTTACTGTCTGCAAAAATGACCCATAACTTCCAGTTGCCTGCCACTTCAATTCACCACTGTGTTCCCATGCGAACATTTCTGTTGCAGGTTTGCTGCAATTACCAAGTGAGCCTCACTTAGAGCAAGCACATCGAATAAAACCTCACTTTCTGCTGGGGAAACTTGCAGCCTCGAGGACTCAACACTGTATTCAATAACTTGAGAGGCTAATTCCATTCTTCCTAGTTTTATTACGCATCCTACACAAGGTCCTGTTATGACATCAGTCATCCACTCTCACTCCTCGGCCTATTATCACATTAAACAGGTTGTTTTGAGTGCATTTTACCCATTCCTGTGCTTAGCTCTTATCAGTTATTTCAGCTTTTCCTGTCCTGGTCTGCAATCTGTATACTTACCCCTCTCATATCTCTCCCCCGCTGGATTCCATGTCCACCTATCTGATCACCTCTTCCCTTCTTAGTTTCACCTTCAGTATAAATAAATACCACTTTTCCCTAGCAGTTCTAATGAAGAGTCAACATACTCTAAATATTAACTCTGGTTTCTTCCCACAGATGCTGCCAGAACTGCTGAGTTTTGCCAGCAATTTGTTTTTTTTTTGTTTCAACAGAAATTTAACATGTTTAAGCAGGTTTTAAAAGTATAGACCTGCACCAGAGTGGGATACACTTCAGGGGATGAGTGTGGACTCAATGGGCCAAATGATATGCTTCCACACTGGAGGGATTTTACAAATCTGCAATCTAAAGTTAATAAACGCTGAAGTGTACTAGTCATAGTTTGTTACAGGATAGTCCATTTAACATATGCCGAAAAGTAAAATGAGGTTGTGAACCCCACCCCCCACACAAATTCAGACACATGCTCCCTTGACGGTAGTTGGTATAATTGCTCTGAATGAATTTTGGGTTCATGTGAAGCTTAAATTAGACAAAGACTCAAAATCTTTGGCAGGTGTATTAACATCTGCATTTAACTTAAGACCTGGATGCTCTTTGCGAGAAAGAGCTCAAACAAAGCATTGCAAACATAAACACATTTGACAAGATATGGAGCAGAGTTCAGGAGGCGAAAAGTGTAGATCAACTAAATTTTGAAAATCTTTAACAAGTTTTAACAAACACGTAGTAAAAACAGGTTCTGAAAACCAATTTTTAAACACAGAAAAAGGGGCTCTGAGACATGAGTAATATTTTCAAGGGGTTGAAATATTTACCAATTCTCCAGAACAGCCAATAAGGAGACCCCCTCAGCGGCTGCTGACCATGGTCCTGAATTCAGTGACTTGGTGTCCCAGGCTATTTCATAGCTTAAGTAGGAGCAATTACAAAAAATACTCACTGCAGTTTTCCCTGCCAACCTTAATCCCAAAACGAGCACGTGGTTTGTGAAAACCTAAGGACTTCGGGGTCAAAAATGAGGAGCTTGTAAAGATTCTATTCTGGATTATTAGATTTGGCACTTGCGGTTTCAGAATTAACTTCCTGAATAAATCACCTTCCTTTCCATTAGCTGAATATTTTCAACAATTTGAGCATTAATAACATCTCACAATTTGATCACAAAACCAGAAAGAATATCAAGTGAGACAGCATGCACATTTCCACTCTTTGAGAAAGTATTTTTCTTCATTAACTATGCAATAACAATAACCTCAAATGATTTGGAACATAGAACAATACAGCGCAGATTTGTTGGGATATACAACAAAAAGTTGAATTCTAGTATAATTTGTAATTTCAGCATTGCCTCACAGATACCTCTATCTCATTAATGGCCCACACGTTAAACTGCATTCTTTCCAGAATGTCCATTCCACATTCTATTAGTTTAAAATTATGCTCCATTTTCATCCATTCAACCACTGTCCAGGACATGCACACAAGCTCCATATGGAATGTGATTCTCAGCATGATTGTTGGTTTGAAAATTAGCTTAAGTTTTAATATTGTTCTATCACCATGTATCTTGTCTTCGTGTGTTATAGCTTTCACCGAAATTCTTTGAATCATGCCACTCCACAATTCAGCTGCTGAGCATATCAAAATTCACGTGCATTTCATCTATATTGCTGATTCACATTTTTGTCAATGTCTGATGATTAAGCATTAGGAAACTGGTAATTTTAGCTGAGGTGTTCTGGTAGACTGAGTGACTTTCATTCTTTGCCATAACTATGGACACTCAAAGTGTTGAACAACTAATGTGAAATAGGTGCTGCTCTGAAATTTTTGCTGGACTCCATTAGATCCAGCCACTTATACATATTACATTCTTAAATGATACAACCACTTTGACGATTTGAGAAGCCAGCTCAATGAATGCTTTGTTTCTTGATTTTGTGGCACATTTGGTCTTGGACATCCGATTCAGGGTGGTTTAACGACTTCTTTCAGGAATACCATAATCCCTCGCTGTATCGGTTATTTGATCAGTTAGCAAATGTCAGCTTCATACTTAATTCTTTTGGCTAGAGTATCCACTTCTGTTCAGCACTTGCCAGTGTTTTCTTGATGAGCAAACACGCCGTACGGTGCAAAATTTAGGCCAACTCCCAATAGGAGTCTGGCACGGGCAGGGTTCAATGTATCCAAAGAGTTTTGGCCTAAAGATAATTAATCTCGCAAAATTTGGTATCACCTTTACTCCAGGTTTACTATGCTGCTACAAATTGTAAAGCCCAGTGCTCGATTATTTTTAATTTATGACCTGCATTGCAATCTTTAATAAAGACTGCATTTGCAGTTCCAGATCCCATTTCTCTTCTATCCTATTAAGTTTGTCACTTTCCAATGTGACCTTCTTATTTTTCCGAATAAAATGTAATACTTCATATTTGTCTTTGTGGTGATGATCTGTGCAACAATAGTCCACTGCTAAGTTTAACACCGTTCTCAATCCTGCATTTTCCTCTTCAGCTACTAATAAGAGCCTACCATTTTAAACTTTAATAAGCAATATGACAGAAAGAATACAAGGCTGGGTTCCAGTTGCTTTCCTCATTGGCTTAAGAGGAAATACAGATCCTCTTCCCGGAGGATCTTCTACCACCTGTACTGAAATTCATTTATATATTGATTGTTCAAGTTTAGTGTCTTCGTCTGATTCATTGTACTTTTCTATATCGACAATGTCCACAGATTTAGGACCTCCATTTTTGATTTCAAAGTTTACTTTGCTCACATACATTGTCAACAGTAGTGCCAGAACTGATCCTTGTGGGAGCCCACTTTCCATGCTGCCACTCTCATTCTGCCAAACATCTCAATTCTACATGCTGTAACTTTATTCAATAGTCGATTACATGCTACCTTATAATGACCTTTTAAAAATCTAGATACATCACATCCATTACATCACCCTCAGCTATTCTGGTACCCTCCAAAGAATTCAATGGGAAATTAAAACAGAAAATAGTAGAGACATTCAATAGGTCTAGCAGTACTTGTGGAGAAAGAAACAATTAATGTTTCAAGTCTAATACAATCCTTTTTCAGGACAGCTCCATAGAAGAGTCATAATAGACTCGAAATGTACTATTTTTCTCTCTACACATATGCTACCTGGTGAGGTCATCCAATATTGTCTATTTTCATTTCAGATTTCCAGCCTCCACAGTATTTTACTTTAATTAAATTGTTTACTTTTTTTTTAAAAAAGTCTTGCTTGAGCTATATTAGCATGTTATGACACTTATTCAAGGCAAGTTAGACTAACTGGAACTTCCTGACCATAAGATAGGGACACTCCCACTGTGCATCAAGAGGTCTCTTTTTCAAAATCTATGTTGACTGCCAATTATATTTTTACTTTCTAGACTCACGCAGCCAATAATTTAAACTTGATTATTTTAAATTTATTTTGACTGTCACTTCAAAGATATGCAGCTTCCTTCTGACTAATCCTATCAGCATTAACATCTCTAGTTCAGTCTCCCAATTTCCCATAAAGTCTACACAGGTCATTATCAATAAGCATATTTCTAGTCAGTTGGTAGTATAGGACTTGAATCTTGCTGAAAAGGGGATAGATGTTGCTGAAGCATTTTCTCTTTTTCTAATCAGATCAAAGCTAATTTATGGCACTCATCAAGCCCAATCATGGGCTTGTTAGTTTAATGAATTTCATTTGTATTACTTTCAAAGTTTTAAAATATGATTTCTAAGCCCTGGAATGGGGCTGTTAAGTTTGTCAGCACCTATCGATCTGGATATTTCAAGCCAAATGGGATACTACCAGTAAGATCATCTTACGACCAGAATCACATTTGACTGAACAGCAATTATTTCAAAGAGAAAATGCATTGGAAAAAGCAAAGAATGTGGCTTTAAAGCCATATGGAAATCCACTAATTATCTTTAATTTACATTCACCCAGGAGTCACTCAGCTATAGACCCATAGAAGATGATTCCTGATGAAGGGTTCTTGCCCGAATCTTCAATTCCCCTGTTCCTCTGATGTTGCCTGACCTGCTGTCTTTTTCCAGTACCACACTCTCGATTTTGATCTCCAGCATCCGCAGTCCTCATTTTCTCCGAAAAAGAGTTTAGTTCCATTTTCTAGCATTTGATCCATAACCCTGCAGGTGCATATCTAGTCACCATTCAAACGAGTCAAAGATTTCTACCTCTACTACTGGGGGCTGCTTGGTAGTTAGCACTGCTGTCTCACAGCACTAGGGACTTGGGATCAATTCACCCTTGGGTGACTGAATGTTTGGAGTATGCATCCGTGTCTGCATGGGTTTCCTCTGGGTATTCTGGTTTCCCCTCCACAATCCAAAGATGTGCAGGTTAGGTGGACTGGCCATGCTTAATTGCCCATACTATCCACAGATGTGTAGGTTAGGTGGATTAGCAATAGGAAATGCAGGGTTACAGGGATAGAGGAGGGGAGTGGGGGTAGTCTTTGAAGAGTTGATGTTGGGCCTAATGGCCTGTTTCACACTGTAGTGATTCTATAATTGCTTTCAGACAGACAGTGAGTTCCAGACTCCTACCACCCTGTGGGTGGGAAAAACACTGTCTCTCTCAAATCTGTCTACTAATCACTTTAAACTTACGCCCACTAACCTGATCTCTTTAAGATAAACAGACTCTTCCCATTCATTCTAATCAGGCCCACAATTGTGCTTCTTGGAGAATGTGGCTATCTCAATCAAATCTCCCACTCGCTGCCTCTATTCCATGGAGGATAAGCCCAGACCATCCAAACCTGACTTGCAGCTACAAAGCCCAGACCATCCAAACTTTACTTGCAGCTACATTTTTCCTGTTTCAACAACATCTTTGTAAAGCTCCAGTGCAATTACATCTATAAACAAGTGACCAAAGTTGCACGAAGTACTTAAATTGCAGCCTAATTAGCAAAATATACCCCACACCTTCTTCTGTGTTGGCTGCCAGTATAGCAAAAGTTCAATTTTGAAATTATCATCATTTTCAAATCCCTTCATGGCATCGGTCCTTCCATTCTCATCTGGTCCGACAACTCTGACATCTGTGCACCTCTAGTTTTGATTCTATTTGTTCTATATTCAAATAACTGCCTTTTCTCCTGCAAGGTACTCCCTAAAAGGTTCTCACAGTGAGTACTCCCTAGAGGAGGGGCTTGAAGGCTGGGTGAGCAAGTTTGCGGATGACACGAAAGTCGGTGGAGTTGTGGACAGCGAAGAAGGATGTGGCAGGTTACAGCGGAATATAGATAAGTTGCAGAGCTGGGCAGAAAGGTGGCAAATGGAGTTCAATGTAGCTAAGTGTGAAGTCATTCACTCTGGTAAGAGTAACAAGATGATGGATTACTGGGCTAATGGTAGGCTACTTGGTAGTGTGGATGAGCAGAGGGATCTTGGTGTCCATGTACACAGATCTCTGAAAGTTGCCACCCAGGTAAATAGTGCTGTGAAGAAGCCATATGGTGTACTGGGCTTTATTGGTAGAGGAATTGAGTTCCGGAGTCCTGAGGTCATGTTGCACTTGTATAAGACTCTGGTGCGGCCTCATCTGGAGTATTGTGTGCAGTTTTGGTCGCCACACTATAGGAAGGATGTGGAGGCATTGGAACGAGTGCAGAGGAGGTTTACCTGGATGTTGCCTGGCATGGTAGGAAGATCGTATGAGGAAAGGCTGAGGCACTTGGGGCTGATCTCATTGGAGAAAAGAAGGTTTAGGGGAGATTTGATAGAGGTGTACAAGATGATTAGGGGTTTAGATAGGGTTGACTGTGAGAACCTTTTTTCCGTTAATGGAGTCAGCTGTTACTAGGGGACACAGCTTTAAATTAAAGGGGTGGTAAGTATAGGACAGATGTTAGGGGTAGATTCTTTACTCAGCGGGTTGAGTGTTCATGGAATGCCCTGCCAGTAGCAGTGGTGGATTCTCCCTCTTTATGGTCATTTAAGCGGGCATTGGATAAGCATATGGAGGTTATTGGGCTAGTGTAGGTTAGGTAGACTTCGGTCAGCGCAATATTGAGGGCCGAAGGGCCTGTACTGCGCTGTATTTTTCTATGTTCTAAAAACATCCTCTTTATATTTAGTCACCTATTCTAGTATCTCAAATTTTGGATTCTGTTTATCACTAAATGGCCTTGAATATTTTATAACCCAAGGTATTGATTATATATGCAAGAACAATCACTCCAAAATTACAGCATTCAACCCAAAAGTTTATCTTCATTTTAATATTTCAGAAAGATTAAATGTATCATTTAAAACAGAGTATTAGCCACTTTTCTGCCAACTCAAATTCTGTCCAACTCACTTTACAATACTTTTACGATCTGCTCTGAATTAACCGCCCTACTTCTTTTCTGCAAATTTAAATAAAATATGCACTGAGATTTTGAACCCAGGTAAATAACCTGTCAGAATGACAATATTATTTCCAATTGCAAGCACCAATATACGAGTTTAATCACTTCTCTCACCTTGATATCTAGTCGGTAGCAATCATATCGTGATGACAGACAACTGACTCAGATGACTTGGACTAAGCAGATACTGAACAATTCTCATATTGCTGTTACTAGTAGCAAATCTGTGCTCTGAATGAAGGAAGACTTGTACTGCACAGACACACCGTTGAGTAGTGTACCAGGATATCAACCTAGTTGTTCTGATTATTTAAGAGACAGCCTGTGAACTGGTGTGCGTGTGTGAGTGCGTGAGTGAGAGACAGACACACACACTGTATGGATACATGGCACATAAAACATTCCAGTTTTACATCACAGGTAACTAGTTCTGTGTACAGAACCTATTTATTGCAGTGAAGAGAAGCATGCTAGGGAAAAGCTCCAAGTATAAAACTGAAATCAAGCAAAAATGTTACCTTACAGATCAAATGAATCACTTTACATATTCATTTAAATAAATTCAGAAATATACAATACTTCAGCTGAGACCTAACCCGTGTTTTGCCAATGTTTAGGATAACTTCCTTGCTTTTATATTCTGGAGTCTCCATTTATAAAGCCAAGGATGTCAGAAGCTATTTGTAATAATACAGCCTTCTTAATTTGCCTTGCTATGGTAAAACTATTTCTGTAAATGCATCTAAGTACATCTCATGCTGCATCCCTTTCAAAATTGTACTTTATGTTGTCTCATTCCCCATGCCAAAATATACCCCTTTACTACTCTAAATTTCAGTCATATTTGCCCATTTCACTGATTTATGTTACCTTGAAATCTCCCTCATTGCTCACACACCTTTCCAAAAAGTTTTATGTTATTTACAAACTTTTAAACAGTCTTGTAAAGGAAGAGAGTTGTGGTCCTAACACTGATCCCTCAAGAACATAATTTCATTTGTTTAAAAAATTACTGCTTTTTGTCCTCTCACCAAATTTGTAATCATACCACTATTGTTGCTTTAACAGTTTCTAGTCTTAACTGATGTTTTTTAGATTACTTCGGCCCAACAAGTCCACACCGACCCGCCGAAGCGCAACCCACCCATACCCCTACATATACCCCTTACCTAACACTACAGGCAATTTAGCATGGCCAATTCACCTGACCTGCACATCTTTGGACTGTGGAGGAAACCGGAGCACCCGGAGGAAACCCACGCAGACACGGGGAGAACGTGCAAACTCCACACAGTCAGTCGCCTGAGGCAGGAATTGAACCCAGGTCCCTGGTGCTGTGAGGCAGCAGTGCTAATCACTGTGCCACCGTGTACCTTTTAAAAACATTAGTACACAATCCTGACCAGCTCTCTCCATTATTCCAAAGAAATGTGTAAAGTTACTTAAATGCAATTTGCTTCTTGAAATAATTGATCCGAAAGCCAAAATGATTGTCAAGATGGCCATTTATACTGTGTGGAGTTTGCACATTCTCCGTTTCCTCCGGGTGCTCCGGTTTCCTCCCACAGTCCAAAGATGTGCAGGTTAGGTGAATTGGCCATGCTAAATTGTCCCATAGTGTTAGGTCAATTAGTCAGAGTGAAATGGGTCTGGGTGGGTTACTCTTCAGAGGGTCAGTATGGACTTGTTGACCCGAAGGGCCTGTTTCCACACTGAGGGGACTCTAACCTAATGTAATCTATACACAAGGGTCAAGTGACATCAGCTCCTGGCGGTAGCCAACCCCCCCAAGTCAGAATGTGCCTGTACATTCACAACTGACATCACCGTCAGCGTGTGTAATAAATGTATACTCAATGTTTCCTGCAGAGAAAGACGGTTCATGTTCAGGGGGCGGCGCGGGGAGGGTGGAAGAGCCAGTTGCGGAGGGAAGGGCATGTTTGAGGCGTGCAGTGATTGAGGGAGTTTGTCTGGCAGAGGGAGGGGTGCAGCTGGATGGGCTGGGGCACGGATTGTTCACAGGGTGGTTAGGGCGGGGAATCAGCAGAGACAGAGAGAGAGAGAGTGTGGTTCTGGGGGCGATACTGCGTGCGGGGAAAGGAGGGAGGGCCCGGGATGGTGCTGGGACCCGGGGCCGGGGGCCGGGATGGGGCTGGGACGGGGCTGGGACCCGGGGCCGGGATGGGGCTGGGACCTGGGGCCGGGACCCGGGGCCGGGGGCCCTGGGCCGGGGGCCGGGATGGTGCTGGGACCCGGGGGCCGGGATGGTGCTGGGACCCGGGGGCCGGGACGGGGCTGGGACCCGGGGGTCGGGACGGGGCTGGGACCCGGGGGTCGGGACGGGGCTGGGACCCGGGACTCAGGGGCCGGGACGGGGCTGGGACCCGGGGCCGCTCCAAGACTTGGGTCCAGTCTCAGAGCTCATTGCGGTGACGCCCTGTCCCCGGACAGTGAGTGAGGGTGAAGGCCAAGCCTCCCGGCGCTTACCTGCGGGCGTCCCTGCGGCAGGAGCCCAGGCGGATGCGGTACGCCAGCTCGATGTGTTCCTGCTTCACCTCCTCCGGCCTGACGCTCTCAGTCCACTGCCAGGCCGCCTTCTCCAGCTGCTGCTTCGGGGCCATAGGCTCCGCTCAGCCTGCGGCCGTGGTGAGCGGACTGTCCGTTCGCGGCGCCTCTCTGGTTCACTCTCTCCCCAGCGCCGGCCTGGCCCGGTCCCGCCGCGGCCTTCACTCCGAGCCCTAGGCCTGCTCTGCACCGCCAAACAGCCGGGATCCTGACGTGGAACACACAGGAGCACAGATCTCGGTGACGTCGGGACCACAGCAACATATGTGACGTCATAACTACTACACGCAGTGACGTAGAGCACACAGGCTGGAGATCCATCCAAGTGTGCTCTACGTGCAGAAATGTATCTTTATTATGTTGCTGTCAGAATGTACTCACCTGAGAGCTTTATTGTATCACTCATGTTCAATTCTCATTTCGATCACTGAATCATCTCTACTCAGACCGTGGTGTAGAGATTTTCTAATCAACTTTTTTAAAGATGCTGTGACACACTTGGGACTTGGCTTTCAACATCCATTAGAACAGGTCAGGTCAGGATGAACATGTTGTGCCCAACTGCAGTGAGCACGCAAGGAACAAGCTGGACGAATTTCAGCCTCAAAGTTCAACTTGGAAGCAATGACATGCTACCCCGAAGTGAACTGGGCTGCTGCAAGATAAGAGAATTGAGAGAATGGTTGCAGAGATGATGAACTTTAGTGACGTGAAGTGCATATCGGTTTTCAAATTCATATGGCTTAGGTTCTAAATAGGAAACATAGGAACAAATTGGTTTTGTTGAACCCTCTATTTAGACAATTGGCAAAAACGCAATGGCAACAGAAGGAAAAGTGTTTTACACAGCGCATCATTCAGGTCTGAAATGTACTATCGAGGAGTAGATACAATCAATACAGTCAAAAGGAAATTATCTGGAAAGAAAAGCAATGGGGAAATGTAGTTTATTAATCTTGCCAGGGGAATTGTTGCTTTTGTAGCAAGGAAGCACAAAAACAACAGACCAAATTGGCTTCTTTTTGTGCTGGAATCATTCCAAGATTCTATAACTCAGAACTAAATACACCAAATATAAGATCGACAGGAAACCTAAGGAAAATTATAGAAAATAGTTGCCTTCATGATTAAGGATGAAATTGGTTCAACCAAGAGGCAAAATGACAGGAACGAAGCAGGTAATGGCAACTATATTAGTAGAATTAAGAAATAGAAAATGAATTAAGACTAATGAAAAGTGTGAACATCTATGGGATAATGCTGTCACTTGCATCTAAACAGCTCTGAACATATCAAATAACTAAACAGGACACAAGACAAGGTGCACACAGCCCAGTCAACCCCAAAAAGTACACCTCCCTACCTGAAGTCTTTTTGTACTAAAATTGGGAAAGCTGACACATAGATTAGGTGAGGTGAAAACAAGGACTGCAGATGCTGGAATCCAGAATCTAGATTAGAGTGGTGCTGGAAAAGCACAGCAGGTCAGGCAGCATCCGAGGAACAGGAAAATCGATGTTTTGGGCAAAAACCCTTCATCAGGAATAGAGGCCTCTACTGTGCTTTTCCAGCACCACTCTAATCTAGCATAGATTAGGCTAGCAAGTGACCGACAGTTATAATAATCAAATCATACCTTACAATTGATATCTCAGACACTTTCATTAACAACCCTGAGTACATCTTGTTCCACCAATACGACAATTTGATTTGATTTAGAGTCATAGAGATGTACAACACGGAAACAGACCCTTTCATCCAACTCGTCCTTGCTGACCAGATATCATAAACTAATCTAGTCCCATTTGCCAGCACTAGGCCGATATCCCTCTAGACACTTTCCTATTCATGTACCCATCCAGATGCCTTTGAAATGTTGTTATTGTACCAGCTTCCACCACTTCCTCTGGCAGCTCATTCCATTCACTCACCACTCTCTGCCCCTAAGGTCACTTAAATCTTTGCCCTCTGACCCTACAGCTTTGCCCTCTAGGTCTGAACTCCCCCACCCCAGGGAAAAGACTCTTCCGATAGGAGGGAGACCAGAATTGCACACGTGTACCTAGGTAAAGAGAAAAGTTTTGTTTTCACACAGTACAGGCAGATCATCCATACAAGGTACAGTAGGATAATAGTACAGAACAAGGAATACAATGTATGGCTGCAGACAAGGTGTACAAAGAGTGAGATTAACATTAATATTTTAGAGGTCCCTTCAGAAATCTAATAACAGCAGGGTACAACAGAAGCTGTTCTTGAATTTGTTGGTACACGTGTTTAAGCTTTTGTATCTTCTACCTGATGGAAGAGGTTGGAAGAGATCATTTCTGTTTTTCAGCGGCAGCAGCAACTCGAAGGGCAGGAGCTTGCACCAGGGGCCTGCCGGGAGCGGTGAGTCACTAATTTGAGCTTTGAAATTTGAAGTCAGAGAGCAGAGGTTTCTGGGAAAGGAGGGACTTCTTATTTTTATTCCCGTCCACCTACATAAGTCAGTGTTTTCTCACCTCAAGACCCTATCTTTGTAAGGCCTCTCACCCAACCACCTTCTCTCACCTTAAAAACCAGGGACATATCAAGTAAGCGTCTCTTCGTTTTTACTTTGTGATAAGAGGACGAGCAGGGATGGCAGTGCAGGGAGAGCAATGTTCTTCCTGCATGATGTTTGAAGTGAGGGACGCCATTAGTGTTCCATCCAAGTACATCTGCAGGAAGGGCACCCAACTCTCGCTCCTCCAAGACTGTGTTAGGGAACTGGAGCGGGAGCTGGATGAACTTCAGATAATTCGGGAAGCAGAGGCTGTGATAGATAAGAGTTACAAAGAAGTAGTTACTCCTAGGCACGAAGAAAGCTGGGTGACCGTTCGAAGGGGGAAAAGAAACAACAGTCAGTCAGTGGAGGGATCCCCTGTGGTCGCTCCCCTGAAAAACATGTATACCGTTTTGGATCCTGTTGAGGGGCTCGACTTACCAGGGATATGCAGTGGGGCCCAGGTCTCTGGCACAGAGCCTGTCCCTGTTGCATAGAAGGGAAGGAGGGAAAGGAGGAGAGTGTTCGTCATTGGAGACTCGATAGTTAGAGGCTCAGATAGAAGGTTATTGGGAACTAACGAGACTCACGGTTGGTGTATTGCCTCCCAGGTGCCAGATGATGTCTCAGATCGTATCTTTGGGGTCCTGAAGGGAGAGGGTGACCAGCCTCAAGTCGTTGTCCATGCAAGTACCAACGACATAGGTAGAAAGAGGGATGTGGATGTAAGGCAGGATTTCAGGGAGCTAGGGTGGAAGCTGAGAGCTAGAACAAACAGTTGTTATCTCTGGTTTGTTGCCCGTGACACGTGATAGCGAGGCAAGGAACAGGGAGAGATATCAGCTGAACACATGGCTGCAAGCATGATGCAGGAGGGATGGTTTCAGGTACTTGGATAATTGGGGCTCATTCTGGGATAGGTGGGACTTGTGCAAACAGGACGGTCTTCACTTGAACCAGAGGGGTGCTAATATCCTGGGTGGGAAATTCGGGTGGGTTTAAATGAGCTCAGCAGGGGGATGGGAACCAGAGGTGTAGTTGCAGTGCACAGGAGGATGAGAGTAGGAATGACAGGGACAGGATTTCAGGGTCACAGGAATGTGCTGGCAGACAGCAAACTGGTTTGAAGTGTGTCTACTTCAACGCCAGAAGTATCCGAAATAAGGTAGGTGAGCTTGCAGCATGGATAGGAACCTGGGACTTCGATGTTGTGGCCATTTCAGAGACATGGATAGGGCAGGATGAGGAATGGATATTGCAGGTTCCAGGGTTTAGATCTTTCATTAAGAACAGGCAAAGCGGTAAAAGAGGGGGAGGCGTGGCATTGTTAGTGAAGGATATTATAATAGTGACTGAGAGAACGTTTAATGAAGACTCGTCTACTGAGGTAGTATGGGCTGAGGTTAGAAACAGGAGAGGAGACGTCACACTGCTTGGGGTTTTTTTATAATATAGGCCTCCGCAGAGTTCCAGGGAGGTGGAAGAGAGGATTAGCAAAATTATTCTGTGTAGAAGTGAAAGGAACTGGGTGGTCATTATAGGGGACTTTAACTTCCCCAACATTGACTGGAAATGCTATAACACTAGTATGTCGGATGGATCAGTTTTTATCCAATGTGTCGAAGGGCCGACAAGAGGGGAGGCCACACTGGATCTGGTGCTTGGTAATGAACCAGGCCAGGTGTTTGATTTAGTTGTAGGTGAGCACTTGAGAGTGTGACCATAATTCAGTTACGTTTAGTTTAGTAATGGAAAGGGATAGGTACTCGCCACAGGTCAAGAGTTATCGATGGGACAAGGGCAATTATAATGCAATTAGGCAGGAATTAGGATGCATAAAATGGGGTAGCAAAATGCAGGGGATGCAACAATGGAAATGCGGAGCTGGTTTAAAGGAACAGATATTGCATGTCCTTGATAGGTATGTCGCTGTCAGGCAGGGAGGAAGTGATAAGTAAGGGAACCGTGGTTTATTACAGAAATTGCATCTCTTGTTAAGAAGAAGAAGGAGGCTTATGTGTTGATGAGGCGATGGAGAGTTACAGATCAGCTAGGAAGGATTTAAAGAGAGAGTTAAGAAGAGCAAAGAGAGGACATGAGCAGTCATTAGCAAATAGAATAAAGGAGAACCCTAAAGCTTTCTATAGTTATGTGAGGAATGAAAGGATGATTATGGTAGGAATAGGGCCAGCCAAAGACAGAAGTGGAAGTTGAGTGTGGATCTTATGGGGATCGGAGAGGTGCTAAAAGAACATTTCTCATTGGTGTTCACTCAGGAAAAGGAGAATATCATTGAGGAGAAAAGTGAGGTACGAGATATTAGACTAGAAAGGATTGAGGTGAGTTATGAACAGGTGTTATCAATTCTAGAAGGAGTGAAAGTAGACAAGTCCCCTGGGCCGGATGGGATTTATCCGCAGATTCTCATGGAAGCTAGAGAGGAGATAGCAGGGACTTTGGCTTTGATATTTGAGTCATCATTGGATACACTTTTGGTACCAGAGGACTGGAGGATTTCAAATTAAATTAGATTAGATTAGATTAGATTAGACTTCCAGTGTGGAAACAGGCCCTCCGGCCCAACAAGTCCACACCGACCCGCCGAAGCGCAACCCACCCATACCCCTACATTTACCCCTTACCTAACACTACGGGCAATTTAGCATGGCCAATTCACCTGACCCGCACATCTTTAGACTGTGGGAGGAAACCGGAGCACCCGGAGGAAACCCACGCAGACACGGGGAGAACGTGCAAACTCCACACAGTCAGCCGCCTGAGTCGGGAATTGAACCCGGGTCTCAGGCGCTGTGAGGCAGTAGTGCTAACCACTGTGCCGCCCACTTGTTGTGCCCTTGTTCAAGAAGGGCAATAGAGATGACCCAGGTAATTATAGACCAGTGAGCCTTACTTCTGTTGTAGGAAAGGTTTTTGAAAGGATTATAAGAGATAAGATTAATAATCACCTAGCAAACAACAATTTGTTTTCAGATAGTCAATGTGGTTTCGTCAAGGGCAGGTCATGTCTCACAAACCTCGTTGAGTTTTTTGAGAAGGTGACGAAACATGTAGATGAGGGTAGGGCAGTTGATGTGGTACATGGACTTCAGTAAAGCCTTGGATAAGGTTCCACATGGTAGGCTGTTGGAGAAAATGCAGAGACATGGGATTGAGGGTGACTTAGCAGTTTGGATTAGAAACTGGTTTTCTGAAAGAAGGCAGCGAGTGGTGGCTGATTGAAAATATTCAGCCTGCAGTCCGGTTACTAGTGGTGTATCACAAGGATTTGTTTTGGGACCACTGCTGTTTATCATTTTTATAAATGACTCAGACGCAGGCATAGGTGGGTGGATCAGTAAATTTGCAGACGACACTAAAGTCGGTGGAGTAGTGGACAGTGTGGAAGAGTGTTACAGGTTGCAGGGGGACTTGGATAAACTATAGAATTGGGCTGAGAGGTGGCAAATGAAGTTCAATGCAACTAAATGTGTGGTGATGCACTTTGGGAAGAATAACAGGAAGGCAGAGTACTGGGTCAATGGAAAGATTTTTGGTAGTGTGGATGTGCAGAGGGATCTTGGAGTCCATGTATATAGATCCCTAAAAGTTGCCATCCAGGTGGATAATGCTGTTAAGAAGTCATATGGTGTGTTAGGTTTTATTGGTAGAGGGATTGAGTTCCAGAGCCACAATATCATGCTGCAAAACGCTGGTGTGGTCACACTTGGAATATTATGTACAGTTCTGGTCCCCATATTTCGGGAAGGACATGGAAGCATTGGAAAAGGTGCAAAAGGAGGTTTACCAGGATGTTGCCTGGTCTGGAGGGAAGGTCTTATGAGGAAAGGCGGAGAGACTTGAACCTGTTCTCATTGGCAAGAAGAAGGCGAAGAGGGGATTTGATAGAGACATTCTAGATGATCAGAGGATTAGGGATATAATCTTCCGCCTAGGAACCCTCCAACCACAAGGGATATAACAGACCATAGCAACACGACAGTTGGAGGAAGAGCACCTCATCTTCCGCCTAGGAACCCTCCAACCACAAGGGATATACATCTGCAGTACTCACTTTCTCCCTGATTAGAGGATTAGATATGGTAGACAGTGAAAGTCCTTTTCCTGAGATGATGGCGTCAGCATGTACGAGAGGACATAACTACAAATTGAGGGGTGATAGATTTAAGACAGACATCAGAGACACGTTCTTTACGCATAGAGTGGTAAGGGCGTGGAATGCACTACCTGCTAATATAGTCAACTCAGCCACGTTAGGGAGATTTAAACATTTCTTAGATAAGCACATGGATGATTTTGGGATAGTGTAGGGGGACGAGCTGAGAATAGTTCAGAGGTCGGCGCAACATCGAGGGCCGAAGGGCCTGTTCTGTGCTGTATTGTTCTATGTTCTATAACTGGGGTGGGAGGAGTCTTTGATTACGGTGCCTGCAGGAAACCACTAGGAAATGGATTAAAGAAGAATCCACTTTGAAGATAAGGGTATTCGGGAGACAATTCTGTACTTGCTAAAGTCATATTCGAAACAAAGCAAGATGGTTGAAGGCCAATCAGTTTAACACTTGGATGCCAATAACATCCCTCCGTCATAAAGATCTAATTGAAAATGCTCACTGATGGTTGCACTTGCTTAGGCCCATTCATAACTCAATAAATAAGCAGTTTGTATCACATGCAGTGGTAGGCAACATTCAGGCTTGGGATGATCAGTGTAAAGGGGCATTCTTGCCATACAAGTTTCAGAAAGTGAGCATCTCCGCAAGAAGCAATCTAAGTATCTCTCTATTGCATTTAATGACATTGTCATATTGCAATATCGTACTAACAACATCCTGAGTGTTACCATTGACCAAAAATTGAACTGGACTAGCACATAAATATTGTAGCTGAAAGAACTAAGAATTCTGCAGTACGTGGCTCATCTCTGACTCCCTAAAGCCTGTTTACTATCTACAAAAACAAGTTTGGAGTACTGGGAGTATGGCTTATTTGAATGCAGATCCAACAACAGTCAAGAAACTCAAAGTTATCCAGGACAAAGCAGCCTACTTGACAGGCATCATATCCACCACCTAGCATTCACTGTATCCACCAATGTTCAATAGCAGCAGTGTATACCATGTACCAAGGTGCACTACAGGAACTTACTAAAGCACCTTCAAAACCTGCAACATTTAACAGCAGAAGGACAAGGACAGCAAGTGGATAGGTACACCACCAAATGCAAATTCTCTGTTAAGCCACACAGCATCCTAACAAGGAACAATATCAGCATTTTCTTCATTGTCAGAATTAATTTTAACATGTATCCAAGTCCAAATACAGGAGAAGAAACAGAGCCAAAAGAAAAATATCCAGATATTTAAGTCTTAGCTTCCTGGGCCTAGCCCTGTCACTAGGTCAACATACTAGAACACCCCTAAAAGCATTGTGGGTGTACCTGCACCACACAAACTGCAGCAGTTCAGGAAGGCAGCTCACTAAAACCATCTCAAGAAGCAAATACCTTTTTTTAATAGATAGGCATTACACCACTATGAGGGCTTTATTCTGATTGAAAGAGAGATAATAGGATGATTCCCTTTGTTCCATCTTTCCATGAACTACAAAAAAGGTGTGTTTTAAAAAAGAAGTCTTTTTAACTCCTTGTGTACAATGACTTCCAAGAATAGACACAAAACATGCTTTGTCATAAGATTTAATTAAAATAAGTAATTTTTCTCAACACTAGATATGTCACCATAACAGCACCCACTCATTGCAGATGAGGTTGCCTACACTAAGAAGTTGCCCAAAAAGTCACTTTTACCTGTAGTCTTCAAGACGAGAGCCGAAAACATTGCAGTCCTGAGGATTCTCCCCAGTTAACTGAAGACAGTAGAGGTTGAAAGTTCCTGGTGATTAATGCACAGTGGTTTACTCCTGGCAATACTCAGTTTATGGCTAGTTTTGGCATTTCTGTAGATACAAAATTAGTCCCATCCAGGGTTCAAGATACACAGAGGTGTTGGGGGAATTCATGCCCAAAGGACCTGTGAAACTTCCACCACAGGGTCTCCCAATCAAGGAAATTCTTGAGACACACATGGCAGACACAAAATCTATGAGGCCCTGCTCCTCCAATGTCAGGTTCTTTCTCATCTGCATTTGCTGCTGATAGGTTCAATATTCTGCCCATTACCAACAAATATGAGAGACAACTGGTCTGTAATTGGAGGAGTATATGTGGAATTTGCTATTAGCCCCATCTGGTCTTTGGGTGTGGTAGATTTGATCCTAAATTGCCTTCTACTAGAGTAGAAGAGAGGCTGGAAAAAACAGGGTTAGAGGAGGCTACTACAAGCACGGTTGGAGAGATAGCAAAATGTATAGAAGGAGTGGGCTGCAGGGAGCTGCAAGTTTGAGTCAGGAGAGAATGGGAAGAGGGAGAAAAGTAAAGTGCCATAAGCAATGGAGAGAGGGATACATGTGCAAGTGAGGAGAGAGAGAGAAAGGGAGAAAGGGGGCTGTGAGGTATGGAGCAAGAAAGATCCTGTATGTGTGTGAAAAGAGAAGGAGGCTGTAAAAGTGAGAGTAATGTTAAAACTGAACAAAGCAACACTGTGCTAACTGGGAGACAGAAACACATGAAATCAATGAGGTAATGAATTGCTTGAAAATTACTGCTGACTCTGTAACTTAAGGCTGCATAAATTCTGGAGTCATATGTGGGAAAATGTATCAATGGCATTGTAATAAAGATGGTTTTAATTTTATATTTTATTATTGGACTGAGATAAGATTCTGTAGACTATCCTGATTAAAATGTTCAAGGCTTGTGTAGATTCATTAATGATTTCCTCATCTGTCTGTGATAGATGTGTTTTTGTTTATTGTTGAAGTATGTCAGTTTTTTTGGGGGGGGGGGGAAGGGACTTGTTAATTTATGACTTGTCTTGCATTGATTTTGATACTGTGGTATCTTGGAAATTAATGCTTTCCTTGTGTGTTGTGGCTTTTAAGTTTAATGGAGTGAAAATTATTATGGAGGATATTGTTGAATTCTACATTTGCTCCTCTTGTGATTCCAATTATTCAATATATCAGCACAAATACAGAATAGATTGTTACTATATGACTCATCACCTAGTAAATGAGTTAGTGAGTTCTGACAAGGAGATATATCAGAATATATTCAAAGAAGCTGTTATTTTAATATGTGATACTATCCCTCACACCTGTAACATTTAAAATATACCCTGAACCAAGGTGACCCTCACACTAGAATACTATAATGGTCTTTCTCCCAATAGCAGCCATTTTCAGTCTTCCTCTGTCCATCTGACTGAGAATCTGTCCAGTAAAGGTCAGCTGCCCCTTTAGTATCAAGGTGTGACAAAAAACAATAGTGGACTGAGTAGCTTGGATATTGCAGCGGCTCCTGAGATTGCCAGCTTACTTCTAACTTTATTGTAGCTCTTACATTTCAGTGGTTAAAGATTTTTATTTTGATTCCTTTTGGATCTTTAAACAAAAAAAATGCACGTGTTTCAAACCGCGTTGTACTTTCGGAACTTTTGAAGAGGACTACTCGTTGACGGCTCAAGTTTTTTTTGCCTTAAAATAGTTATGCACATAGGGTTTTTTGAATGTCAATTTAGAGGTAGTTTTTTTTTGTCCAAATGTGTTTATATTTGGAGAAGCCCACATGTGGTCTGCTTGGGATAAGGATTTTTAAATTCTTTTTATCCAAGGATTTAAAACTCTGCTTGACTACTTTTTTTCATTTTTTAATTTGATTCTTCAGCTAAGTGGTGGGGTTTTTTTTGCATTCTTTAATGTTTAATTTCTGTGGGTGAGGAAAGATTGTATTTTATGTGCCATTGAAAGACCTTTTTTTAGACCTAATGTTGTCCAGGGCATACAGGAGATAGTGAGATGATGAGTGGATTTAGAAAAGCAATGACACTGCAGGATCAATCGCATCGATGGGTGACTGTCAGGAAGGGTAAGAAGGTAGTTCAGATATCTCCAGCATCTATTCCTCCCTCAAACAGTACTGTTGGAAGGGATGGTCTCTAAGAGGAAAATAGAAATGGCAGTCTGACCTTCAGTACTAAGAATGAATCTTGTGTTAGGCAGTGTTTTATAAAATTTATAGGAATAATTGTTATAGGGAACTCGGATACAGACAGAAAATTCTATGGCAGAGTGAGAGTCTGAGCTGGTGTGTTGGTTTCCTGGTACCAGGATTAACAACATCTCAACATGTTGTTTGAATACAGACTGAGCACACGCCCATTTGAGCACAGACTGCTTCAGTATCTGAGAAGTCACAAATGGTGCTGAACATGTGCAATCATGAGTGAACATGCCCACTTCTGACCTTAGGACAGAGGGAAGGTCATTGAAGCAGCTGAAGATTGTTGGGCCTCGGACACTATCCTGTGGGACTCCTGCAGGGATGTCCTGGAGCTGGGACCCTCCAACCATCTTCCTTTTGTGCCAGTTATGACTTTGACCAGCAGAGTGCTTGCCTCCGATACCCCTTGATTCCAGTTTTGCCAGGGCTTTGCATTTGACCAAGTATGGCATCAATGGGTATCGGGGGCAAACACTCCACTGGTTAGTCATACCTGGCACAAAGGAAGATGGTTGTGAAGGGTGAGTCATCTCAGCTCCAGGATATCTCTACAGGAATCCCTCAGAGTAGTGTCCTAGGCCTGAGAATCTTCAGCTGTTTTATCAATGGCCTTCCCTCTGTCATTAGAGCAGAAGTGGGGATGTTTGCTGATGATTGCAGTGTTCAGCCCCATGCGTGACGACTCAGATACCGAAGCAGTGTATACTCAAATGCAATAAGATCTGGATAATATCGAGGCTTGGGTCGACAAGTGGCAAGTAACATCAGCCCCACACAAATGACAGGCAATGACCATCACCAAGAAGAGACACTCTAACCACCGCTCCTTGCCATTTAACAGGACTACTATCACAGAATCCCCAACTGTCAACATCCTTGGGGTTACCATTGACCAGGAATGCAACTGGAATCACCACATTAAAAACAATGGCTACAAGAGCAGGTCAGAGACTAGGGATACTGGGGCAAGTCTATCCGTTAGCTACAAAGCACAAGTCAGGAGTGTGATGGAATATGCTTCACTTGCCTGAATGGATGCAGCTCCAACACTACTCAAGAAGCTTGACACCATCCAGGACAACTGCAAATGTGTTGCTGGTCAAAGCACAGCAGGTTAGGCAGCATCTCAGGAATAGAGAATTCGACGTTTCGAGCATAAGCCCTTCATCAGGAATAAGAGAGAGAGCCAAGCCGGCTGAGATAAAAGGTAGGGAGGAGGGACTAGGGGGAGGGGCGATGGAGGTGGGATAGGTGGAAGGAGGTCAAGGTGAGGGTGATAGGCCGGAGTGGGGTGGGGGCGGAGAGGTCAGGAAGAGGATTGCAGGTTAGGAGGGCGGTGCTGAGTTGAGGGAACCGACTGAGACAAGGTGGGGGGAGGGGAAATGAGGAAGCTGGAGAAATCTGAATTCATACCTTGTGGTTGGAGGGTTCCCAGGCGGAAGATGAGGCGCTCCTCCTCCAGCCGTCGTGTAGTTGTGTTCTGCCGGTGGAGGAGTCCAAGGACCTGCATGTCCTCGGTGGAGTGGGAGGGGGAGTTAAAGTGTTGAGCCACGGGGTGATTGGGTTGGTTGGTTCGGGCGGCCCAGAGGTGTTCTCTGAAGCGTTCCGCAAGTAAGCGGCCTGTCTCACCAATATAGAGGAGGCCACATCGGGTGCAGCGGATGCAATAGATGACACCAATATAGAGGAGGCCACATCGGGTGCAGCGGATGCAATAGATGACACCAATATTACCATCCAGGACAAAGCAACCCACTTGATTGGCACATCTACAAACATTCAATCCCTCCACCATGTGTACTCAATAGCAGCAGTGTGTACTACCTACAAGATGTACTGCAGAAATTCACCAAACATCCTTAGATAACACCTTCCAAACTTACAACCAGTTCCAACTATAAGGACAAGGGTAGCAAGTACTTTGCAACACCATCACCTTCCTTTTCCTCTCTAGGCCACTCCCCACCCTGACTTGGGAATGTACTGCAATTTCTTCAGTCATTGGGTCAAAATCCTGGAATTCCCTCCCTACCAGCAATGTGGGGAAACCCACAGCAAGTGGACTTCATGGTGATTCAAGAAGGCAGCTCACCACCACCTTCTCAAAGGCAAGTAGGAATGGGCTATTAATGCCAGCCAGCCAGCAATGCCCAAGTCCCACAAATTAATTTTAAAAAACATAATGTTAATAGGGAGAGTGAGAAGCCAGAAGTTATTATACACACTTGTATGAATGATGTAGTTGGGGAATAGATTACAGCTTTACAGAGTTAATATAAGAGGTAAGGTAGAAGATTTAAAAACAACACCTCAAAACTAGTAATCTTTGGTTTACTCCAGGTGTCAAGCTGAAATGAGGGAAGGAATAAAAGATAAAGGATATAAATCAATGGCTGGAGAGTCATAGTGTCATTGAGATGTACAGCATGGAAACAGACCCTTCGGTCCAAGTCATCTATGCTGACTAGATATCCTAATCTAATCTGTCCTATTTGCCAGCACATTTACCCATTCAGGTGCCTTTTATGTGTTGTACCAGCCTCCACCACTTCCTCTGGCAGCTCATTCCATACACGCACTAACCTCTGCATGAAAAATTTGCACCTTAGGTCCCTCTTAAATTTTTCCCTTCTCACTCTAAACCTATGCTGATGAAGGGCTTTTGCCCGAAACGTCGATTTTCCTGCTCGTTGGATGCTGCCTGACTTGCTGTGCTTTTCCAGCACCACTCTCTCAGCTCTAAACCTATGCACTCTAGTTCTGGACTCTGCCATGCCAGGGAAAAGATCTTGTCTGTTTACCCTATCCGTGCTCCTCATGGGGTGGTGTAATGTTCAAGGATTCAGATTCTTGGATCATTGGGATTTTTTTTCTGGGACAGAAAAGACATGTTCAAGAAGGATGGGTTTCATCTGAGCTGGAAAGAGCAGGGAGATTTGCTAGTTTTATTAAGAGAAGTTCACCAGTTTCCTAATTTTCCCCTTTTTCCCCCCCCCCCCCCACCACCTTACCCCAGTTTCAACCTTCCAGCTCAGCACTGTCCTCCATAACCTGTCCTACCTGCCAATCTCCCTTCCCACCTATCCACTCCACCCTCCTCTCTGTCCTATCACCTCCATCTCCATCCCCATTCACCTATTGTACTCTTTGCTACCTTCTCCCCAGTCCCACCTCCCCATTTATCTCTCCACCCTGGAGGCTTCCTGCTTCTATTCCTGATGAAGGGCTTTAGCCCAAAATGTCGATTTTCCTGCCCCTCGAATGCTGCCTGACCTGCTGTACTTTTCCAGCACCACTCTGATCTAAACTACTGTCCGTATGTATGTTTTTCCTTTTGCGCGTTCCAGCGCTTCGGTAAGTGCTACCAGTTCTGCTACCTGTGCGGACTGACTTCCATCGATCCTTCCAGATGTAACTGTTTCTAACTTATCATTTACCACAGCCCGGGCTGTTCGGGGCGACCCGGCTAAGTATTTTCGTGACCCGTCCACGAAGAGGGTCTCCTTGGCTGTGTCTAGGGGGGTATCTTTTACTCGCACCCCCCCCCCCCCCCCCCTATCCTCATCCTCCTCTATATCCCCACAATTGTGCGGTTCCCCTGAGTCTAGAATTCCCTCAGCTGGGTTTTCTCCTGTATCCCTGACTATTACCACGGTCCAACTTGGGAGTAAAAGAACTACCTCCCACTTTGCCCTTCTCAATTTGGAAACGGCCCTCAGTTTCCCTGTGTTTAGCATCTCTACCAGGGTGTGTTTAGTGTGGAGGAGGATATTCGCTGTCATTACTATGGGCTCACTAACCCTAATGGCCCAAGCATTAGAGTCTAAGGCTGCTATGCACCTGGGCAACCTGTTGACAACTGGCCCTTCTGTAGTTGAGTAGAGCTCTCCAGGCCATCTCCTGCTACCGTGGTCTTGGGTGACCACTGCAGAGTAAAATTCTCCCACTTTGCTGGGATCTGGCAGACCTAGCTCGGGTCCAATATGAGTCGTGTTTTAAGCTGACTGTATGCCTTCTTCTGTTCTTGCCCCCAGGTTACAGGTTCCAAGGCGGGTTTGCCTCCTGTAACTAGTCTCTGGATTGGTTCAGCCAATTTTGCGAAGATTGGTATAAAGCGCTGACTGTAGTTGAATAGCCCCATGACCTTTCTGACTCCCCTGACGGGGGCAGGTCGTGGCATCTGTTGGATTGCCTTCTTGTGGTTGTTGGGCATGTTTTAGATTAGATTACTTACTGTGTGGAAACAGGCCCTTCGGCCCAACAAGTCCACACCGACCCGCCGAAGCGCAACCCACCCATACCCCTATGTTTACCCCCTAACAACACTGTGGCCAATTCACCTGACATGCAATCTTTGGACTGTGGGAGGAAACCCACGGAGACACGGGGAGAACATGCAAACTCCACACAGTCAGTCGCCTGAGGTGGGAATTGAACCCGGGTCTTTGGCGCTGGGAGGCAGCAGCACTAACCACTGTGCCACCGTGCCGCCCATTTCTTTGAATCCCTGAGATTTGAGGTGACAAAGGTATAAGACTTATGTTTTACCAATCTGTGCCTTTGTGGGGCTGACATTTAACCCTGCAGTTGCCAATTCCTGCAATACTAGCCCTAAAACTTCCTGGTGTCCTGACTCGGACTCTGAGGCAAGTAGGATATCATTTCCATATTGGAGGGCAGTGCTACCCTCTGGTAAATCTACTCTCTTTAGGATGTCACTCATCACCCTGTGAAAAATAGTGGGTCTGTTGTGGAGCCCTTGTGGCAGGCGAGTCCACGTGTACTGTCTGCCCCTTACTGTAAAAGCAGATTTGTCCTGGCACTCGGGGTGTAACGGAATAGACCAGAAGCCGTTAGAAATCCTGTGCTTTGGGGCCAAGCCATTTAAAGTGGTGGAGGCGTCTGCTACAATGGGGCACAATTTGGGGGTGACCTTATTTAGTCCTGTATAATCAATGGTGAGCCTGTAGCTCCCATCAGGCTTTAGTACTGGGCAGGTCGGGGCATTAGTTGTACTCGCAGTTTCTTTTGGGGTTCCCTGTTTCACTAGTCCTTGCACTATCTTCATAACTGCTTGTCCTGCTTTGGGTTTTATTGAGTATTGCCGGTGGGGCTTATGCTCAGGTGCGGGAACCCATATCGGGTCTATGTTAACTAGACTTATATCTAACTTTGTTTCTGCCCAGGCTCCGAATCCCCCCTTTTCAAAGTTCCAGTCCCTACTGGTGATGGTAGCCTCTTTAATAGTTTTGAGTTGACTCGTGAGTTTCCCAATCTGTCTTCCGACCGTCCTGTGTCTGGTCCAAATCAATTTCCCTTTTGCACAATGGATTAGAACACTATATTCTTTCTTGAGATCATTGCCCATTATGATGTCCTTGTTATTTTGATATACATAGAATCTCATGGGGATATATATGTTATTTATTTCTGTGAGGGTAGTTTCACTTAGGTAAGCTGGTGTTTTATCTCCTCTTACCCCAGTTAAGTGAACCTTTTTGTTTGTGTGGCGTAAGGGTAGGTTTGTGATGCATACAGTGGCTCCTGTGTCTAGTAGCATCTCACATTTCCTCCCTCCTATTACTGCAGGTAGGTAAATTCTCCCCTCTCCCTTACCCTCACAAATGGGGGCAGCTGGTTGTCAGCTCTGCTGACCTTGGGACTCCCGCGGTTCCGCGGTGTTCCGGGTGGTGTTTGGGGGTGCCCCATTCTTTTCCCAACACACTGCTTCTGTGTGTCCTGTTCTTTTGCAGTGGCTGCAGTATTTTACATTGTTCCCTGGTCTATCTCCTGCTCGTGGGACCTTACATTCTCCCAGTCAGGGGAGTAAAGTGTCCCTGCCAGCCACAGTTGTGGCAGGACCAGTTTATTCTGCTCTTGCCACCATTCCTGTCGGCTACTTTGTCAGATCTTGCCTTTGTTGCGGGAACTTCTGCATCCTGCTCCCCACTAGCCCCACTTGACTAGGTCATCATAATCCTGGGACGTTATTACTCCCATTTTCAGGATGGCTTGGTGGGCGCTAGAGAGCACATCTTTAAAAGCGTGGGTGAATGCCCAGTCACCCCGATTTGGTTTTGCTTGCCCTGAGCATTCCTAATAGATCCTAAATCATCGTTCCCTATATTCAGAGGCTCCTTCCCTTTAAGTTGTTTCATGTTCGTGATCAAGCTCCAGTTCGTGGGAGCATTTCCTAATAGCCTCTGGATTTCTTCTTTAAAGTCAGTGAAGAGGGTCTACAGGGCATCTATCTCTGCTGCGAGGACAACGGCATGTGTCCACCACCCTCCCCTAAAGTCTTGGGCTGCTGTGGCGTTGGGTCCACCAGTTACCTGTCTCCACTTGTCTGCTGGCCAAGCTGCCCAGTCCAGGTGGTGTATGTCCCTCAGGTGTAGTTGGTGCCCTATCCATACACTATCCAGCTCTTCCCAGAATCTGGTGTTTGTGCCCCGGGGCTGTAATTTGCCCAGGGAGGCCATAATCTGTTGCCTTTCCCTGGGGTGAAGGGTTTATAATAGGTTGCGACTCTGTGCCTCCTCTGGTAATGGGCATTAAGTTAGGCTCCTGCACAGTTTGCCCAACAGAGGGAGCAGTTGGATCCTGCTGGACAGTTTTGTAGGAGGGGAGACAGTCCATTGCTCTCTCCTCTCGGACTTTTTCTAAGGTGAATTCTAAGTTTGTTTTATATTCTGCCTCCAGTTCTCTAACTTGCTCCTGGTCGTTTCTCCACCTACTCGTGAAGGCACTGACTTGTTCAATTAGGCCTGCTAATTGGTGTACTAACATTACCCCTACCTTTTTAGTTTTATTCCGTTTCTGCTTATCTATCCACTCTCTCGGTTGTGCTAATGTTTGGGATGGGTCCCAACCACTCCTCTTCTTTTGCTGTGTCAGCCCTTGTATTTCTCAATGAGGGAACCTGCAGTATTCCCCTTAGAACTTTGATCTGCCATTTAGCGGATTGTGTACCCCCAGATACTACCAACAGTAAAGTGCCCCTAATCCAGTGGGGACTTCTCTACTTCCTGGCCAATAATACTGTTACAGCACTGCCGTACAGTTGTAGCAGCCTCCTAGCAAGGTGTGCTGTCTGCCGGTGGGACTTCCCTATCCTCCTGGCCACCACCACTAGTCAGTACCTACCGGTTAGCTGGGAATGCTGGTTCAATAGGGTGTGCTCTCTACCGGTGGGACTCATTACCCTCCTGGCCACCTCTACTGACCCAACGCCTCCCGATAGGCCCAGAAACCTACCTCTGGCTTGGTGTGCTCTCTACCTGTGGACTCTTTATCCTCCCAGCAACTGCCACGATTCAAGCTCTATCGTCCTATGACGGACTGACAGGTTATCGTGGTTACTTTGTGTCCGCGCTCCCCACTTTGGTTACATGCGCTCCACTGAGGTTTGGCTCGGGGTCAGAGTGATCAGCTCTTCTTCCTCACAACATTGGAAGTTACAAGTACAGACAGCACCCAACTTTTAACTTAAACTCTAACTGGACTCTGCGTTGTTTGCCCCTACAGAGTCAAATGTTACCCGACTTTGCCACTTGTGCTTCACAGCTCTCAGTGCTCCTGCCGCCTCAATTCCCACTTCAAATCCCAACCTTCGCATAGGTGGGGGGGGGGGGATTGGGGGAAGGGGGGTGCGATTTGGGGTGGATTGGGGAGGGGAATGGGGGGGGGGATTGGGGAGGGGAATGGGGGGGGGATTGGGGAGGGGGGTGGTGGGGGCGGGGGCTACCCCTCTAACAACTGGTTTAGGCCAGGGCTTTTGAGACAGGCACTACCTTGTCCTCTCCTGTTTCAGCAGAAGCAGCAATTAATACAGGTAAACACTTATTGTCCACAGACATGAACTTAAAAATATTTAACTCAGTACTGTAGCAAATTAGCCATTACAATGGGTACACCTTTTAAACTGTGTCCTTGGCCCGGTCGGACTCTTCCCGTTTGCAGGTACAAATTGGTTCATACTCCGGCTCCCTGATCATGGCCTTCTACCAGGGCACTGGTAATAAGAACCCTGCTCGCAGCACCAACTGTTATGGGGAAAATCATCAGCCTCGGAGTCAGAGTCGGGGTTCACTGACAGAGTTTATTGCACAAGGAAATACCAGAGCTCCGGAGAGAGAAAGACGCCAACGGCACAGTGGTCAGCTGCGAGTCTTCTCTCGACCCGGAGCACATGTCAAGATCCTTTTATACATCTTGTGATACAATAGATCAGTGAAGAGATTATTGTCTTTGTAATATGGTTTGTTTATGGCAATCATTGCAGAATCATTGATAGTTTTGATACAGTCTTTTTCAGTTCCAGCACAGCCTTTGTTAACTTCCGCGTGGTCACTGTCAGTTTCAGTGTAGACATTGTCAGTTTCAATGTCTGCATGGAAATCCATTGCTATAGTAATGGGAACTGATCGCTCTTCCTGAGAAGGACAATTACTGCAGCCCTGGCTATTAGTATTCGTATCGAGTCTGTATCAAGCTGTTAGCATTTCTGTAAGAGGTGTTGGCTGGACCCAGACACTTTGGTGGGCAGTGTTCGTTACTCGTGTATTCCCTTCCCCCACCTGCCTTAAACTAATCAACTGGATTGTGAATGCATTGTGCTGGCATTCTGGTGCCCCCAGGCAGTGTCTGTATCTGCTCTTCTGTTTCACTCTATATTGTGATCTGGTGGCCATCTTCTGTGTCAAGTTGGCCAACTGATGGCTCAGCAGTCATCTTGTGTGTCCCTGTGCCTAGTGTCACCCTGCCCTGTGCCATCTCCCACTTCATTTGGGAACATGAGATTGGGACGTCATAGCTATTACAGAAATTTGGCTGAGGGATGTGTATTCCTGATGAAGAGCCTATGCCCGAAAAGTCAATTCTCCTGGTCCTGAGATGCTGCCTGACTTGCTGTGCTGTTCCAGAGCCACACTTTTTGACTCTGATCTGCAGTCCTCACATTCTCCTCAGGGATGGATAGGACTGGCAGCTCAATGTTCTCGGTTTTAGATGCTGTAAGGAGGATAGAAAAGGAAGCATGAGACGAGGTGAATGGCATTTTTGATTGAGGAAAACATTACTGCAGCATCTAGAGGAAATATTTCAAAAAAATCGTCCAGTAGATGGGTTGAAATTGGAAATTTAAAAAAATCACCTTGATGGGTTTGTATTACATGCACCCCCTCCCCCTCGCCGACAGTCAGAGTGAAATCGAGGAACAAATATGTAGAGAGATCTCAGATATACAGTATGTAGGAATAATGAGGTTGTAGTAATAATAAGTGATTTTGATTTTCCAAACATTGACCGGGCCTATTATAATATTAAAGGTTTGGATGGTGAAGAATTTGTTAACTGTGTTTGGGAAAATTTTCTTTATCAATATGTAAATGTTCATGGTTGAGAAGAAACAAAACTTGACCTTCTTTTGGGTAGTAAGGCAGGGCAAGTGATTATATTGAGGTGATAGTAGTGGAAATCTTTTGAGTCTAGTGATTATAATTCTAGTAGTTTTAAAATGTTAATGGGAAAGGATAAGCCAAACAAAAATTAAAGTTTGTAATTGGAGTAAGATAAATTTTAATGGTATAAGACATGAATTTTCAAAAATTGACTGGAATAGGCTGTTCACAGTTTAAAGGATATTTGACAAGTAGGAGGTTTTCAAAAGTGTGACAATGAGAGTTTAGAGACATTCTGTTCCTCTTAGAGTGAAAGGTATGTCTGGTGGGATTATGGAACAATGAATCAATAAAGATATTAACGTTCTAGTCAAGAATATAGAAGAATCATGTATTAGATATAGACAACTGAGTTCAAATGAATCTCTTGAACAGTATGAAGAATACAAGGGTATTCTTAAGAGGGAAATCGGGACTCGGCAAGATGGCAGCGATTCTGTAGAACTGCTGTGGACAGCTCTGCCTAACAGCCAAGGCATACCGGTGTTTTTCACCATCCCTGACCAACTTTTGTGGTGGAAATATTAGTTTAAAACCTTACAGAACACATATTTGTTAATATTTGGGAGTGGGAAGGATGCCAAAGGGAAAAGGAGCAAGCAAACAGCAGCAGGGAGGGCACTCCCCTGCAGCACCTACCCCACCAGAGATTGCAGCATCAGGCTCTCCTGAACCCCCAGGGACCTGACAGACTTGCAGGAATTGGCTGTGGCGATGGAGAAACTTACCTTGAAAGTTGCGGTTGCGACTTGAGGAGATCCATGGGGAGATTTGTGCCCAGGTCCAACCTATCGTGTCCATGCTGCAGAAGCATGAGCAGGAGATACAGGGCCTCGGGGAGAGGCTGAAGGAGGTGGAGTGTCGAACTAAGCCCTTGGAAGCTGCGATGGAGTCCTCATCCAGTCGGATCCAGGTGCTGGAGCGAGAGGTGCGGGCCTTGCGAGACCATATCGACGACCTTGAAAATCGAGGTCGGAGGATAAATCTCCGAATTGTCGGGCTCCTCGAAGGTGAGGAAGGTGAGCAGCCAGTCAGCTTCTTTGAAAACTGGCTGCCGAAGTTTTTGGGCCTTCACGTCGAGTCCAGCAGGCTTCAGATTGAAAAGGCTTATCAGATTACAGTGCACAGGTCAAGGCTGGTGCAGCGCCCCTGCTCCGTCCTAGTGCACTTCCACTCATATACAAGCAAAAACTCGTAGAAGCTTCCAGATCCCTGGTAAAAGATCCACAGGCGCTACTGTACAAGGGATCAGAAATAATGTTTTTCTAGGATTTCTCTGTACCTGTAATTCGAAAGAGGAAGTTCTTTGATGAAGTTAAGAAGAGGCTGAGGAAGATGGGCATCCAGTACTCCATGAGGTACCCCGCAGTACTTTGTTTCAGCCACGAGGACTCAGTTTATCTGTTTGATTCAGCGGATAAAGCTAAAAACTTTGTGGAAACTTTAAAATAGACGGATTGGCCTGAAGAATACTGTTAATGTTTGTTCTCTTTTCTATCTTTCTCCGTGTTTTCTCTTTTTTTTTATTCCTTTCTTTCTCCCTAATAATTTCCTTTTTGGAAAGTGGGGAAAAGACCTTGGAATAAGTTGTTCCTATTTTTTTTTAATAACTGGACTTTCTGATGGGAAATCTTGTGGATGTTCTTTGTTGTCTCTCCCCTTTTTTTTGTTTGTTCTGCTTCTCTCTTAGTCACAAGTAGGGGTGACATGAAGCCAGGGGTGGTGGAGTGCTCAACCTGACTTTGCCTTTTTTCTGTTGATTTAATGATCATCTTGTTTTTATTTCTGGCCAAAGGCTGGTGCACAGTCTGGGTTTGAAGGAGCTGTGAAGGAGGGGTAGGGTGAGTGCCCCCTATGGGCTGGGGGAAGAGTCTTCCAATCAAGGTTTTATAGTTGGTTTTCTTTGTAGTTTTTTGGTAGTCATAGTTGTTTATAGTTATGAATAGGGCAGTTTTTGTATATATAGTTTTTCGATTCTGAGTCTTTATTTACTTATGCTCAGCGCTATGTAAGCAGGGTTCACCCTCCGAGGGATTCAAGGGTCTTTGAAAGGAGATATGGCTAAGTGTCTTATTAAATGATGCACCTGGAACATTAAGGGAAGTCATTCATCTGTTAATAGGAAAAAAGTACTTTCTAGCCTTCAGAGTATAGAGTCATAGAGATGTACAGCATGTAAACAGACCCTTCGGTCCAACCTGTCCATGCCAACCAGATATCTCAACCCAATCTAGTTCTACCTACCAGCACCCGGCCCATATCCCTCCAAACCCTTCCTATTCATATACCCATCCAAATGCCTCTTAAATGTTGCAATTGTACCAGCTTCCACCACATCATCTGGCAGCTCATTCCATACACGTACCACCCTCTGTGTGAAAAAGTTGCCCCTTAGGTCTCTTTTATATCTTTCCCCTCACCCTAAACCTATGCCCTCTAGTTCTGGACTCCCCGACCCCAAGGAAAAGACTTTGTCTATTTATCCTATCCACGCCCCTTATAATTTTGTAAACCTCTATAAGGTCACAATATTGCTTTGTTGCAGGAAACCCATCTTGATGATGGGGAACACCTGAAATTAAAACAGGGGGGTTATGACTGGGTATTCTTCCATCCTTTACTACTAAAAGTAGGGGAGTGGCAGTATTCATTCAGAAAAATCTCCCGTTCATGTTATTACAGCAGGTGAAAGATGAGCAGGGACGGTTTGTGATATTTAAAGCCCTGATACATGGGGAGAAATATGGCATTTTAAATATCTACTGCCCTCCGGCACATCCCCTCAAATTTTTGATTAGTGCTTTCTCTAAGTTGAGTGCTTTTGGAACATGGCACATTTATTAAAGGGGGGATTTTAATTGTCTTTTGGATCCAACAGTGGACAGCATGCCTTGTGGCTCCCAACTATTTCTTCACAGGCCAAGCAAGTTGTTTGACTAATGTGAGGAGCTGGGGCTAGTGGATATTCGGACATGTCTTGACCCTACCGGCAGGGACTTCACCTTTTTTTCAAACCGTCATAAATGTCACATGAGGATTGACCTCTTTCTGGCTCCCTCGGCCCTTCTGGATTCGATTGTGGGTTGGAAAATTGGGAATATAGCTATCTCTGATCACGCGGCAGTATATTTGGAGGTTAAGGCCAAATGTGAAGGGCTAGGTTTGCTGCACTGGTGTTTGGACCCTTTTCTCCTTAAGGATTCCAAATTTGTGGAATACTTTTTGAAGGAGTTTCAGGAATTCTTGACTATCAACTCGGGCACAGCTAGTAGTCCGTCTATGCTGTGGGAGACTGCTAAGACCTTTGCTAGGGGATTAGCTATTCCTTATTCAGCTAGCCAGAAATGACAGAGGGAGGAACAGCAGCGTCTACTTGAAACGCGGTTGAAAGCTGCTGACGTGGCACATTTTGCGTGGCCTTCAGTGACTAAGCTACAGCAGATCACAGCCCTCTGGGCTGCCTTGAATTCAATACAGACACAAAACACAAAGAAAGAACTTGCTTTTGTTAGACAAAGGTTGTTCGAATATGAGGTTAGGTCAGGGAAGTATTTAGCGCACCTGACTAGGAAAAAGCATGCTCCCCTATCCATTACTGCAATCAGAGACAGCGCCAGGGTCCTTACATACGATGCTAAAAAGATTAATGAGGCTTTTTGGAGCTTTTACTCTGAATTGTATCGGTCTGAAGGTTGCGAAGACAGGACGGCTAAAATGGAGACCATTTTTAAGAACCTGGACTTCCCAGGGGTAACCTTGGAGCAGGAGGAGAAAGTGAGGACTGCAGGTGCTGGAGATCAGAGCTGAAAATGTGTTGCTGGAAATGCGCAGCAGGTCAGGCAGCATCCAAGGAGCAGGAGAATCGACATTTCGGGCATAAGCCCTTCTTCAGGAATGAGGAAAGTCCTCATGTTGGAGATGTACAATGACTCCTATATGCATGAATGCCTACCACCATTTTTGAGAGAAGCTAATATTTCCTTAATTTTTAAGAAGGGGAAGGTTCCTGAGGACAAGCCCATTTCTCTATTAAATTCAGAATTCAAAATTCTGTCTAAGATCCTGGCGCTGAGATTGGAAAGGATGTTGCCCCATATTATTAAAGAGGACCAAACAGGCTTTATAAGGGGCCGTAGGTCCTCTAATAATATTAGAAGGTTGCTGAATGTGGTCCAAGTTTGTCAGCAATGATCGATGCAGGGGTTGGTGATTTCCTTAGATGCAGAGAAAGCATTTGACTGGGTGGAATGGCCGTATCTTTTTTATGTCTTAGAACAGTTTGGGTTGGGTGGAGTCTTTGCTAGGTGGATGGACGTTTTATATCACCACCCTCTGGCCGTGGTCATCATCAATGGGGTGAAGTCTGGGAATCCTAGGATGGGTAGGGGTAGTCGGCAAGGCTGCCCCCTCTCACCGTTGTTGTTTACGTTGGTGATAGAGCCGAACATCCACATAACCTCTCCGGAATGGGATTGAGGGTACACAAGATTACACTGTATGCGGACGATGTCCTTCTGTCTTTATCGAACCCGATTGTATCAAATGGGGTACGGAGGTCAATGTATCAATTCATTTGGGGCTATTTCAGGATATAAAATTAACTTTGCAAAATCGGAAGCTATGCCTTTGGGGAACCTTAAGGATGTGCCAGAAGTTAAAGGTGGCCCTAAGCTCCCTTTTAATTGGTCACGAGCAGGGTTCGGATACCCAGGCATTTTTATTATCCCCATGTTTG
This sequence comes from Hemiscyllium ocellatum, assembly GCF_020745735.1. NCBI lineage: Eukaryota > Metazoa > Chordata > Chondrichthyes > Orectolobiformes > Hemiscylliidae > Hemiscyllium > Hemiscyllium ocellatum. Next base: position 6,642,473 of record NC_083437.1, read on the forward strand.
ATCTGTTATTTTGGACCAAATTTGCTTACTTGCTCGACAATATTAGGCGAGATCTCCAGAGATGGAAGGCTCTTCCAATTTCATGGCTGGGCCGAATACCCCTCATTAGGATGAATGTTCTTCCTCGTTTGCTTTATCCCATGAGTATGCTCCCTATAATGTTTCCCAGGTCAACGCTGCACAAGTTTCTGGGGTGGTTTGGTTCCTTTGTCTAGCATTGTGGGTGGCTACTCATCAAACTTACTAAATTGCAGTTGCCTCAAGGAAGGGGAGAAGTTGATTTCCCAAACATCAGAAGGTATCAACTGAGTTCCCTGCTGTCCTTTGTCTGCGATTGGGTAGGTAACAATCCAAACACGATATGGCTGGATATTGAGGCCTCCCAAGCAAAGTGCCCTCTTAGTAACCTGTTGTTCATGGATAAAATGAGGACAGTTATGGACCACTGCCGGAACACCACTGTCATTAATACTGTCAAGGCATGGAGGGCGATGCATCAGAGTGAGGGTTGTTCATCCAAAACTTTGCCACTTACACTATAGTTGCCATGCCAGGGTTCCAACCAGGGATGATGGACTCAGGGTTCAAACTATGGGCAGCGAGAGGAGTTTCTAGTATGGAAACTTGTTTGAGGGGGAGGTTATGATGTCTTTTGAGCAACTGACCGGCAAATATGGGTTGCCCAACAGAGACCTTTTTCCATTTTTTTCAGGTTAGGGTTTTCATCCAGAAGAAGACTCTGCTTCTCACTAAGCCCAATAAGCCTGGTTCAGAGAGGATGCTGCTACATTCCATAAGCACCCTTTCAGTTAGTGCCCTCTATCGCCTGCTGGGTGGCAGGGCCTGGCAGGATATAAACTGGTTATGTGAGGTCTGGGAGCAAGAGCTAGGAGTGGAGATCTCTTCTCAATCATGGGAGAATACTCGAAGGATCTCAATCTGTAATAGGACGTGTGCTACGCAGTTAAACGTTCTGCACAGGGCTCATCTGGCACCAGACCGTCTGGTGAAGTTTTAAAAAGGGGCATTTTCAGTGTGCCCCAAATGTAAAATAAGTGTAGGTACTCTTACCCATTGCTTCTGGACAGGCTCCGTGTTTATTGGAGTGCTGTGTCGGGAGAGATAGGGAGGGTATTGAGGACTGAAGTCAAAGTAGACCCAATACCTCTCTTCTTAGGTCTACTGAATTTACCATCTTTAGACGGGCATGGGAAGAAACTATTTAATATTTTTGCATACTGTGCACGGAAGAATATTCTGATGAATTGGGTGTCTGAGAACCTGCCGGGTTTGCTGGGGTGGCAGACGTTAATTAAGGAGCACATTCCCTTGGACTTTTTTTACAAACGTGGTGCACCACACAACAGACCATTTTTGCAAGACATGGCAGCCCTACTTGAGTTATTTGGATATAGATTTGTCAGTTATCCTAACTAAGGTGTTTGTCTAACCAGGTTGATTAGATTTGTCAAGGCCTGGGCCCTGGAGGAGAGGTCTCCTGAGTTAATACGGGTATATATACAATGCTCCTGTTCCCTTTTTTTTCTGGGAGCTTTGCGCTGAGCATAGCTGTTCTGTATTTTGTGGTTTTTAATTTTTGCTTATTTTTTGGTGTTGCTTTGCACAGTGTTAGGGTTTGTTTTGTATTATAAGGTAGACAGTAGTTGTATTGTAATTTGTGTTTTTTTTGTTTTTATTATATTGATATTTGTTATTGATTTGTATTTTTCAATTTTATATGATTGTAAAGTTAAAAGAAAATTTCAAATAAATATATTTACAAAGAAAAGAGGGAAATCAAGAAGGCAAAGAGATTTGAGTTAGCCTTGGCAGATAAGGTTAAGGGTAATCCAAAAAGCTTCTATAAGTATGTTAAGAGTGAGAAGGAGTAGGGCTCCGTAAAGATCAAAGAAGTTGTATTTAAATTAAGTCTCAGGAGATGGATGAAATATTAATATTTCACGTCAGATTTCATGTGGAGAAAAATGGAGCTGGAGAACTCGGGGAAATAAACAGTTCACATTACAGAAGAGAAATTGCTGGAGTTCTTAGAAAATATAAAGCTGAATAAATCTCCGGGACCTGATCTAGTGAATCCTAGACATTGTGGGAAATTACAGGGTCCCTTGTAGAAATATTTATATCTTCTATAATGACGGGTGAGGCATCGGATGACTAGGGAATGCCTATTTTTTTTTTATTCCATAACAGGCTGAAGGCATCACTGGCTAGACAGCATTTATTGAGAGTCAACCGCATTGCTGTGGGTCTGGAGTCAGATGTAGGCCAGACCAGGTAGGGATAGTAGACTAAAGGATGTTAGTGAACCAGATCGGCTTTTCCGACAATTAGCAATGGACTTATAGTAGTCATTAGATTCTTAATTCCAGATATTTATTGAATTCAAATTCCACCATCTGCCATGGTGGGATTTGAACCTGGGTCCCCAGAACATTATCTGGGTCTCTGGATTAGCAGTTTAGTGATAATATCACTTGGCTATCACCTCCTCAACATTGTTGTGCCTTTGCTTGAGAAGTCTGGGAGCTATGAACCTGTCAGTCTGACTTTGGTGTTGGGTAAATTGTTGGAGGTGATACTGAAAGATGGGATTTATATGCATTGGAGAGGCAAGGGATGATTAGGGAAGTCAGCATGGTTTTGTGTGAGGGAAATCATGTCTCACAAACTTGATTGAGTGTTTTGAGGAAATAACGTAAAAGGTGAGGGCAGAACAATAGATATTGTTTACTTGGACTTCAGTAAAGCCTTTGACAAGGTTCCATATGGTAAATTAATTTGTATAGTTAGTCATCCTGGGTTTCAGGATGAGCTTGTCAATTGGGTACAAAATTGACAATAGCAGGAGACACAGAGGTGCTGGAGGGTAATTCTTACAAACTGGAGAGCTGTTAGAGTGGTGTTCCACAAGGAATGGTACTAGGTCTGCTTTTGTTTGTCATTTATATAAGTGATTTAGATGAGAATATAGAAGGCATGGTTAGTAAGTTTGCAGATGACACCAAAACCGGTGGTATAGTGGACAGTGAAGAAGGTTATCTAAGATTACAAAGAGGTCTTGATTAATTGGTTCAGTGGGCTAAGGAGTGGCAGATGGAATTTAATTTGGATAAATGCAAGGTATTGCATCTTGGTAAAACAAATAAGGGCAGGACTCATACAATTAGAACTCGGGCCTTGAGTAGTGTTGTAGAATAGAGAGGCCTAGGGATTCTGGTACATAAATCTTTGAAGTTTGCATCACATGTAGACAGGGAGATTAAGAAGGCATTTAACATGTTTGCTTTCATTGTTCAGTGCAGGAACAACTGAACAACCAATATCACAGCAGGCAACTACTGGCCGATCCGACCAAAGAACACCCCCGTAAACTAAACAGATTGATCAAGACTTTTGATCCAGCCCTTCAGAGTACTCGACATGCTGTCATCCCACGTACTTCTCATGTAGGCAACTTCAGCTGCCTTCCAATGATACACGTCCTGTCATATTAGTCATCCCGTCATGTCTGATACCTCTCAGGCATAGAGTCATAGAGATGTAAAGCATGGAAACAGACCCTTCAGCCCAACCTGTCCATGCCGACCAGATATCCCAACTCAATCTAGTCCCACCTGCCAGCACCTGGCCCATATCCCTCCAAACCCTTCCTATTCATATACCCATCCAAATGCCTTTTAAATGTTGCAATTGTACCAGCCTCCACCCCTTCCTCTGGCAGCTCATTCCATACACGTACCACCCTCTGCGTGAAAAGGTTGCCCCTTAGGTCTCTTTTATATCTTTCCCCTCTCACCCTAAACCTATACCCTTTAGTTCTGGACTCCCCGACCCCAGGGAAAAGACCTTGTCTATTTATCCTATCCACGCCCCTCATAATTTTGTAAACCTCTATAAGGTCACCCCTCAGCCTCCAACGCTCCAGGGAAAACAGCCCCAGCTGTAGCTCAGATCCTCAAACCCTGGCAACATCATTGTAAATCTTTTCTGAACCCTTACAAGGTTCACAACATCTTTCCAATAGGAAGGAGACCAGAATTGCATGCAATATTCCAACAGTGGTCTAACCAATGTCCTGTACAGCCACAACATGACCTCCCAACTCCTGTACTAAATGCCTTCTTCACTAACCTATCTACCTGCGACTCCACTTTCAAGGAGCTATGAACCTGCACTCCAAGGTCTCTTTCTTGAAACCAATTGTACTGGGGACCCCTAGTTTCTGTTGTGACACTACAGATTTCTTAGTGAAACTCAGCACCCACGGACCAGTCAAACCAGGAACATTCCTTGTCACAATGGATGTTTCGGAACTCTATACCGGCATCCCCCACGATGATGGCATCACTGCAACAGCCTAAGTACTCAATACCAACAACTGGCAATCTTCAGGCACTATCCTACAATTCATCCGCTTCATCCTTGACCACATCTTCACCTTCGACAACCAGTTCTTCATCCAGATACACAGAACAGCCACGGGGACCAAATTTGCACCCCAATCTACCAACATTTTCATGCACAAGTTTGAACAATACTTCTTTGCTGTGCAGGACCTCAACCAATACTATACACTAGATACATTGATGTTCCTGCTCCTCAGATGCTGCCTGACCTGCTGTGCTTTTCCAGCACCACTCTAATCTAGACTGTGGTTTCCAGCATCTGCAGTCCTTATTTTTACCTACTAGATACATTGATGACATTTTCTTCCTCTGGACCCATAGCAAGGAGTCACTGACACAATTACACAGTGTTATCAACAAGTTTCATCCTACCATCAGACTTACCATGGACTACTCTTTAAAATCAGTCTCACCCTTGAACACACACATCTCCATCAAGGATGGACACCTCAGAAGCTCACTCTACCACAAGCCCACAGATAATCTCATGCTGCTGCATTTCTCCAGCTTCCACCCTAAGCATATTAAAACAGTTGTACCCTACGGACAAGCGGATGCATACACAGGATCTGTTCAGATGAGGTGGAATGTGATAGACACTTGAAAGTGCTGTAGGATGCCCTCATAAGAACAAGATATGATGCTCAACTCATCGATTGCAAGTTCCAATGTGCCACAGCGAGAAACCGTAATAACCTCCTCCA